>NC_045441.1:32458490-32488821 GCF_002776525.5 Piliocolobus tephrosceles | reverse complement strand
AGGGAGGAAGGGAGGAAGGAAAGGAAGGAAAGGAAGGAAAAGAAACCCCGGGAAACTTGCTAACCACATAGAGTAACCAGGTCCCCCCACCACCCAACATACTCACTGCCTGTAGTAAGTCAGCATGTTTGGAGGTGAAACCCAGAGATGTTTCATTTTTTAACAAGTTCCTGAAGTGACTCTAATGTACAGCCCTGTTTGGAAACCATTTATCTGGTCCAACGCCTTCATTTGCTGATCTGGATCCTGGGCCCAGAGCTTCTAAACAACCTGCCAAGGGCCACACACTGGGCAGGAGTGTTTTCTTTGTCTTTTCCCCATTGCCTTTTACTACCTTGCTACTTAAAAAATAAAAAGTTGTTCCATGTCTGGACAAGAAAAACAGTGTTCCTAGTTTCATTCAGGCAGAGCTAGGAAAGCTGAGTAACACCTATTCTGCCACAGTGTGACTCTTCCCATGTAGTTCTTTTGTTTTTGTAACAAGTTCATAGGTCCCCTAATGTTCTGTGGGGCAGTCCTGTGGCCGCACTGCCTGTGGAACTCTCTGAGCAGAGTGTCCAGCACTGTGAGTCCTGCTGGTTGAATGAGAAGTGGTCTTGAATCCATCACTTGACCTTCTTGGGAAACAGGCGGAGGGCTGGGTCACCCAGTGTTTCCTTTCATGTTTATCTAAACATCTAAAGCAGCATCACACACGTTGTTTCCTCTCTTGAGAAAAGAACTGGAAAAAAGGCTGCAGGGCAGTGGAATTTGTATTTGTTTCATGCATTAACATTTAAAGTGACTCAGCGCGGTGGCTCACTCCTGTAATCCCAGCATTTTGGTAGACTGAGGCAGGCAGATCACTTGAGCCAGAGAGTTCAAGACCAGCCTGAGCAACATGGCAAAATCCCGTCTCTACAAAACATACAAAAACTAGCCAAGTGTCTAGTGCATCTGTAGTCCCAGCTCTTCAGAAGCTGAGATGGGTGGATCACTTGAGCCTGGGAGGTCAAAGCTGCAGTGAGCTGTGATCACACCACTGCATTCCAGCCTGGGTGACAGAGTGAGACACTGTCTCAGACAACAACAACAACAATTTTTTTTTTTTTTTTTTTTGAGATGGAGCCTTGCTGTGTTGCCCAGGCTAGGGTGCAGCTGCGCAATCTCGGCTCACTGCAAGCTCTGCCTCCTGGGTTCACGCCATTCTCCTGCCTCAGTCTCCCAAGTAGCTGGGACTACAGGTGCCTGTCACCACGCCCAGCTAATTTTTTTGTGTTTTTAGTGGAGATGGGGTTTCACCGTGTTAGCCAGGATGGTCTTGATCTCCTGACCTCATGATCTGCCCGCCTCGGCCTCCCAAAATACTGGCATTACAGGCATGAGCCACTGCACCTGGCCCGCAACAACAAATTTTAAGAGAACTAATTATATGCAGCATGAACATTAGTAAGGTGCTGGGCCAAGACCTGGGATGGTGGATGGAACCTTCAGAGGTAGCAATACTATTCCAAACATCTAGCTTATAAGATTTTATATTGTATAGGGTGATATTTGAGTATCTGTGCAAATAAGTACTCACTAACAGTCTGCACTGAATATTTTAATACATTTAAAATTAAAAACTGCATTAAAGCCAGACACCATGGCTCACACCTGTAATCCCAGCACTTTCAGAGGTGGATTGCTTGAGTTTGGGTTTGAGACCAGCCTGGGCAACATGGCAAAAACCCATTTCTACAAAAAAATACAAGGATGAGCTGGATGTGGTGGCACACACCTATAGTCTCAGCTACTTGGGAGGCAGAGGTGGAAGGAGCTCTTGAGCCCAGGAGGTTGAGGCTACAGTGAACTGAAATCACGCCACTGCACTACAGCCTGGGTAACAGGGTAAAACCCTGTCTAAAAAAAAAGAAAGGGGGAAAAAAAAAAGAAAACCTGCATTATTGATTTCATGTTTGCAAAACGGTTGTTTAGCTATGATTGCTGACTCTATGCTTAGTGATTTCTTTCTAGTTCCTTTAAAATATTCTCTTATTTGTAGAGAGAAAAACAAAACAAAACAAAACAAAAAAACAAACAAGCATTAACTAGAAAGCCAGAGAGCGATTCAGTGATTATGACTCCTGTGGGAACTTCCCAGTGACCCTGAGTCACAGAAACGACACAGTGGGGAGATGAGGCCTGCATTCAGCTTCTAGGAGTCATGTGCTGCTCACTGTAGCCAATTAATTTGGAGTTCAATGTTAGATCTTACAGGTTTCTAGAAAGACCAGAAATCTGGCTTTTGCAAGCACTCTTCCAGTTGTTAAATGTAGCTTCTCTATTTCTGTTCTTTCTTTTGTTTAATGTTACATATATCTGTGGTTAGGTTGGTACCTATTGTACCTTGATGTCAGGTTCCAGCCCTGCCTTGGTCGCAGGTCAGCCTCGAGCAGACCCTGAGCCTCCTGTGCCTGCACTCTGCTCTCTGAAGGGGGTCATCACTCTCCCCATCCTGCTGGGCTCTCCCTCACCAGCTCTTCCCTGGCCCTTAGCTCAGAAACACAGGGTGAGCACTTATGTCTTCATTTCCTTCCACAGTGGAGAGAAGCAGGCTTCAAGAAATGCTGTCACTGTTGGGCCTAGAGACGTACCAGGTCCAGAAACTCAGCCTCCAGGACTCTCTGCAGATCAGTTTTGACAGTATGAAGAACTGGGCCCCTCAGGTTCCCAAAGACTTGCCCTGGAATTTCCTCAGGAAGCTGCAGGCCCTCAATGCTGATGCCAGGAATACCACCATGGTGCTGGACGTGCTCCCAGATGCCAGGCCTGTGGAGAAGGAGAGCCAGATGGAAGAGGAGATCATCTACTGGGACCCAGCTGACGACCTTGCTGCCGACATTTATTCCTTTTCTGAGCTGCCCACCCCTGATACGCCAGTGAACCCCTTAGACCTTCTCTGTGCCCTGCTGATCTCCTCAGACAGTTTCCTGCAACAAGAAATAGTGTTGAAAATGGCCCTCTGCCAGTTTGCACTCCCGCTCGTGTTGCCTGACTCGGAGAACCACTACCATACATTTCTGCTGTGGGCCATGCGGGGCATTGTGAGGACATGGTGGTCCCAGCCCCCAAGGGGCATGGGGAGCTTCCGGGAAGACAGCGTGGTCCTGTCCAGGGCGCCCGCCTTCGCCTTTGTGCGCATGGATGTCAGTAGCAACTCCAAGTCCCAGCTTCTCAACGCCGTCCTCAGCCCGGGCCACAGGCAGTGGGACTGCTTCTGGCATCGGGACCTCAACTTGGGCACCAATGCCCGGGAGATTTCGGATGGGTTGGTAGAAATTTCCTGGTTTTTTCCCAGCGGAAGGGAAGACTTGGACATTTTTCCAGAACCTGTGACCTTTCTGAACCTGAGAGGTGACATCGGGTCTCACTGGCTGCAGTTTAAGCTCTTGACAGAAATCTCCTCCGCTGTGTTTATATTGACTGACAATATCAGTAAGAAGGAATACAAATTGCTGTACTCCATGAAGGAGTCAACCACAAAATACTACTTCATCCTGAGTCCGTACCGTGGGAAGCGCAACACAAACCTGAGATTTCTGAATAAGTTAATTCCTGTGCTGAAAATAGACCACTCACATGTCCTGGTGAAGGTCAGCAGCACTGACAGCGACAGCTTTGTGAAGAGGATCCGGGCCATTGTTGGGAATGTGCTGCGGGCACCCTGCAGACGGGTATCTGTGGAGGACATGGCGCAAGCAGCCCGCAAGCTCGGCCTAAAGGTTGACGAGGACTGTGAGGAGTGTCAGAAAGCGAAAGACCGGATGGAGAGGATTACCAGGAAAATCAAAGACTCGGATGCCTACAGAAGGGATGAGCTGAGGCTGCAGGGGGATCCCTGGAGAAAGGCAGCCCAAGTGGAAAAGGAGTTCTGCCAGCTCCAGTGGGCCGTGGACCCCCCTGAGAAGCACAGGGCTGAGCTGAGGCGGCGGCTGCTAGAACTTCGAATGCAGCAGAACAGCCACGATCCCTCCTCAGGGGTGCAGGAGTTCATCTCGGGGATCAGCAGCCCCTCCTTGAGTGAGAAGCAGTACTTCCTGAGGTGGATGGAGTGGGGCCTGGCACGGGTGGCCCAGCCACGACTGAGACAGCCTCCGGAGACACTTCTCACCCTGAGACCAAAGCATGGGGGCGCCACAGACCTGGGGGAGCCGCTCTGGCCTGAGCCCCTGGGGGTGGAACACTTCTTGCGGGAGATGGGACAGTTTTATGAGGCCGAGAGCTGTCTTGTGGAGGCGGGGAGGCTGCCAGCAGGCCAGAGGCGTTTTGCCCACTTCCCAGGCTTGGCCTCGGAGCTGCTGCTGACAGGGCTGCCTCTGGAGCTAATCGATGGGAGCACCCTGAGCATGCCCATCCGCTGGGTTACGGGGCTCCTGAAGGAGCTGCACGTCCGACTGGAGAGACGGTCAAGGCTGGTGGTTCTGTCAACCCTCGGGGTGCCGGGCACGGGCAAGTCCACACTCCTCAATACCATGTTTGGGCTGCGGTTTGCCACAGGGAAGAGCTGCAGTCCTCGAGGGGCCTTCATGCAGCTCATCACAGTGGCCGAGGGCTTCAGCCAGGACCTGGGCTGTGACCATATCCTGGTGATAGACTCTGGGGGCTTGATAGGTGGAGCCTTGACCTCAGCTGGGGACAGGTTTGAGCTGGAGGCTTCCTTGGCCACTCTGCTCATGGGACTGAGCAATGTCACCGTGATCAGCCTAGCTGAAACCAAGGACATTCCAGCAGCTATTCTGCATGCATTTCTGAGGTTAGAAAAAACGGGGCACATGCCCAACTACCAGTTTGTATACCAGAACCTTCATGATGTATCTGTTCCCGGCCCCAGGCCAAGAGACAAGAGACAGCTCCTAGATCCACCTGGTGACCTGAGCAGGGCTGCAGCCCAAATGGAGAAACAGAGCGACGGCTTCCGGGCACTGGCAGGCCTGGCCTTCTGTGACCCTGAGAAGCAGCACATCTGGCACATCCCTGGCCTGTGGCACGGAGCACCTCCCATGGCCGCAGTGAGCTTGGCCTACAGTGAAGCCATATTTGAATTGAAGAGATGCCTACTCGAAAACATCAGGAATGGCCTGTCGAACCAAAACAAAAACATCCAGCAGCTCATTGAGCTGGTGAGACGGCTGTGAGTGTGCAGAGAAACCCAGTTCAGGTGTAGGAGGCTGCTGTGGGCAGCCCTGTCTGATGGGGCACCCGTGTGGGCTGTGCCCTGGTGCCTGAGAATGGCCGGTGCCCAATCGACATGAGAAGATAAGCAAAAGACAGAGGGTTTGGAGTCTCCTCAGCAGTGTTAAGAGAGGAAGTGACCTCACAGACCAGCTCAGAGATGTTACCAGGAATATCACAACCCCCAGGGTAGGGAGACATGCAGCAGTTTGTTCTGTCTCAGCTCCTGTCAAGGATCCCGTGGGGTGGGCCCTCTGTATAGCTGCTCTCTGTCACTGGCCCCTGGAGTGGGAGCAGTGTCCTCGGTCACTGCAGGCCCAGGCGGGCAGGTGGTCCCAGGACAGAGGTGGGGAAGTTGTCCTGGGGAAGCAGAAGTAGGCCTTGCTCCCGCCCAGCCCAAGGGCCTCCAGTGGACCAGCATTTGAGATGTGAGTGCCCGTGGTGCGCAAGGCACTCCCATGGCACTGTATTTATTGACTGATCTGTGAAGGCTTCCCTGACCCCTGCCCAGGAAGAGTTCATTGGTCGCTCTGTTGTGCCCCACAGCACTTTGTTATACCTCTGCCACACACTTCACGCAGCGCGTTGTAACCCATGTGTTTACATGTCTGTCCCCCAGACTGTGAGCTCCTTGAGGGCAGGGACTGTACATTCTCCAGCTCTGTGTCCCCAGGGCCTGGCACATTATAGATGCTTAATAAATGTCTGTTGAATGAATGAATGCACAAGTGATAGTAACGGGCAGGTTCTGCCTCTCTGTGCCTTAATTCTGTTTCTCAAAGAGGAGAGCAGCATCTGTCTGAGGACTGAGTATGGTAGAGGCAGTATCTGGAAGGGTAGATAGGGCAGAGATGTGCCCTATCCTGGCACATTTTAGTAAAAAACCATCCTGTTCCCTCTCTTTAAGGCAGGAGCCATTCTTCAGGCTATTACTGGGGGTTAAAACTAAATACCTTCACAGTAACTCTGAGGTCTTTCTACTGTCACCCCATTTCACAGTTGAGGAAAAGGAAGCCTAGAGGAGGTAAGCCCCTGCCCCAGAGCTCACATCTGGATGGGCAGAGCTAGAGCGGATAAGGGGTGGTGCTTTCACACCCAGCCCTGCACCTCTTCCTCTCTCTCCAGACTCCCATAGCTTCTGGGCTCACCCCTGGGCAGCCACATCAGTGCCAGCACCTCCTCTGACATCCTCCCCGACCTCATCCACAGCCCACCATTCGATCCAGAGGCTTGGCCAAGAACTTGGGACTTCTGCCCCATCAGTTCTCCTGCTGGAATCCTTGCCTGCACTGGCCCTTCCCAGGGGCCAGTGTCACCTCACTGGGCCTCAGAACCCCACGCCAGCCCTTTCATCAGCTCTAGGAAGCTCTCCTTGATCCTTTGGGCCTTGCTTAGACCTTGGAGCCTCTTTCTCTCTGTGTTTCTTGACTTCAGAGAAACCAGGCCCTTTCCCAAGAGCTCCTACCATGTTTCTTGTCCTCCTTTCACCAGACACAGCAAGGGAGCCTTTAGCTCTCGGGAGCTCACCAGCCCTCTAGACTAGAATCCTTTCTTGAACAAAAGGCTTTCTGGCCCCTTTTCTGGAGATGCGTGGCAGCCTGCCTGCTGTGGGTTTCTGGATTCCCCGGATGCTCCACCTGCTGCTCCCGGGACATCCAAACTGTTGCCTCCTGTGTTCCAGGAGCCTGGTTCTCCGCAAACCTGGTCTCTTGCTAATAAGTTTAGGAAAACCTTTCCCTTTTTTCATTTTCCTGCTCTGTTGCCTGGACTGGAGTGCAGTGGCGCAATCTCACCGCAACCTCCACCTCCTGGGTTCCAGTGATTCTCAGCCTCCCAAGTAGCTGGGACTACAGGCACCCACCATCAAAAAAATACAAATAATTTTTGTATTTTTAGTAGAGACAGGGTTTCACCACATTGGCCAGACTGGTTTCGAACTCCTGGCCTCAAGTGATCCGCCTGCCTCAGCCTCCCAAAATACTGGGATTATAGGAGTGAGCCACTGCACCTGGCCTCCTCCCACCCTTTTTGAAGGACTGATGTTTCAAGTCTGTGAACTGTGGATGGGCCTTGCCTTTAGCCCTCCAGTCAGTGCTGCTCTTAGGATTCCAATGAACACAACACCCAGGACTTGCCTTTCATATCTGGAACTCAAAATGCTCACCTTCAGGTCTGAGAAACCCCAGAACTTGCCATGGGGCTACTGGACAGTCATGTTCTTGGAGCCAAGGTTAGTAGAGAGAGAGCCACCCAGAAAGGTGGACAGGGCAGCAGGCTGCTCACCAGAGCATGGCTGTGTGCTCACAAGGGGTCCTGTTTGATGAAAGTGTCAAACCAAGCAAGTACTATCTTGAAGGAAATGGGCCTGAAGAGTGTTTGGGACAAGGAACCAGGTGTGTCTTTGCCTCTCCTGTGAGATGGGGTGTAGCTTGGTTGTCTGGTCTGGTTTTGAACCTCAGCCTTGCTTCCTTACTAATTATATGACCCTTGAGCAAAGTTACTTGGCTTCTCCAAGCCTTAGTTCCCCCTACTAGCACCTGTGTAGGAATGGAAGATGCTTACACAGTGCCTGCCCTATAGTGGAAGAGCCAGTCTGTGCATGAGATAAGTGAGGCACCCATCTCTGTGTCTACACCATTCTGCACACCCATGAGGCTTGTGGAGAGGAAACTGCCTTCTGCATCAGCCTCAAACATTTGTTTTTTGAGATGGAGCCTACATCTGTCGCCCAGGCTGGAGTACAGTGGTGCGATCTTGACTCACTGCAATCTCCACCTCCCGGGTTCACTCCATTCTTCTGCCGAGTAGCTGGAACTACAGGCGACTGCCACAACACCCAGCTAATTTTTTGTGTTTTTGGTAGAGACGGGGTTTCACCGGGTTAGCCAGGATGGTCTCGATCTCCTGATCTCGTGATCCGCCCGCCTCGGCCTCCCAAAGTGCTGGGATTACAGGCGTGAGTCACTGCGCCCGGCCAGCCTCAAACATTTTAATATGTCAGATCAGGATTCATCTTTTAATCAATCAATGGTACCTTAAGATAATTTGCAGCCATTTTTCCTTCCTAATGGTATGTAAAACAGCATCTTCTCATTGATATTATCTTAATTTACTGAAACAGCACCGAGCAGGACTGGTGGTGGTGTGCAGTTTATACAAGATAAACCTGATCTGGTAGCTGCCCTGACTCCTCAGATGTGTTGTATTAGCCCAGTAAAGGGAAAGTCCTCCCAGTAAAAGGGAAAATCACTAATAAAATGATTTGGTCATAAACCTATCCTGAATTCTAAGACTCCAACAAAATTTCACCAGAGTGCAGCTTTATGAGCACCAATGAGTCAGGGCTGCACAAGAGCCAAGATGACTGTGGTCCTGGTCTGTCATTTCGTCAACCACACCCTCGCCCCGCCACACACACACTTTAGAGGCCATGGCTTCTTCCATGCCTCTGCCGGGGGGGCCTTCTGCTTATCTCTGGCCCTGGCTGACTGGCAGGCACATCTCTCAGAACAGCCTTTGGTGACAGTCGCACCTCCATTCGTGCCCACCCAAGGGTTCAGGGGCCTTTCTGTGCCTTTCTAGGTCCTTAGCATATTTTCATTATCTCCTCATCTGAGCCCATTACATCTAGATCTAGCAGTTCATCTGGGAGCCAGGGAGTGGCAGTCTCAGGGGCTGGAGCTCATGAGGCCCATCCCTCGGTCTTCTCTTCCTTGAGTCTGCCCCTCTCTATCCCAAGCACCAGTTTGGCTTCTTCAGGTTCTGACTTTTAGCCCAGGGTTCTGGTGTGGCACTGGGCATTTCTAACTGCCCACGGCTCTGATAACAGGAGAGTGGATTCCTTGGGACCCCAAAGCTGACGTCAGTAATTACAGCTGGGGACCTCACCCACCAAACCCAGCCCTTGTGCCTCAACAGAAGGAGAATGGAGGTGGGGGGATGGAGCAGGAGCTCGCAGGGAAAACGACTGAGCTGTCTTGACGATCTGCTTTGACACTCCTCTCTGCTTTACTCATAGGGTTTCAGTTGTTTGACCTATTTCTCAGAATAGAGCTGAGAGCCTCTGGGATTTTTCCTGGTGAACGAGTTATTAGGAAAAAAAGAATCACAAGGAATAATGTAAAAAACACAGGTTTACAAAGTGTAAAGTGTCAGCAGTTCTGAGGATAAGTCAGCTGTAAAGAGAACCACCATGAGTGGAGTGATCTCGGCTCACCCTCCAGCCAACAGGAAGGGAGATGGCACCCCACCGCCCCCAGGCTGGATTCTGAAACTCTTCAGGCTCTGGAAATACAAGGGGGCTGACGGCTCCCTTTTACACAGCATCTCTCCACGGCCCAGCCAGTGCTGTATCCCCTGAGCACTCTGGGTGAGCCCATGGTGGCTGTGCTGCACCCAACTGGACAGATCATCTCGAAGAAGTCCTGACCTCCCAGCAGACCCCTCTTCCCTTCCTCTGCCCTTGTGACCAAGAGTGGTAGGCGTGTTCCTTAGAGAGCTGCCATAATCTTCCAGGAGCATCCAACAGCACTCTCCCCGAAAGGGGGCTCTGCAAATACACATTTTGGGTGTCTCCCAAATAAACGGAGTGAGTCAGGACACTGGTTCTCAGCCCCGACTGCAAATTGAAATCATCTAAGGGGCATGTAAAAAATATGAATGCCTGCCCTCTCCCCACAGAGGTGGTGTGGAACCCAGGGGGCTCTGTCATGCAATTGGGGTTGCGAATCACTGCTTTGAGAGCATAGGAGCAACTTCTTGTTCTTGGTTATGTGCAGAACAAAGGCTCACATCAGAGAAAAAGCAGGTTTACATCCCTGTCTCTGCATAGTCAAAGAAAAAGCAGTTTTACATCCCTGTCTCTGCATTAGGCCCCAGGAAGAGTGCAAATGGGTCTTTCACATGGGTTCATATGCTCCTGGCCTTTCCATGTCCAGACAGTCCTTGAGGGCCAATTGGGAGCTGTCTGCAGCAAGCCACAGAAACCCAGTCCATTCCCTGATCCTAGCATGGTCTGAACCCTCACCCCCAGGAAGTGATACTGAAAGAGCACATGCTTTGGAGCAAAAAGGCCTGCTACCATTTACTAGTTCTGTAACCCCAGGTGAGTCTGTGAGCCTCCATCTTCTGCTCTGTGAAGCCTGGAAATACTGTCTACTTTATGGAATTAATAGGAGAAGGAAAGTGCATCAAAACAACAACAAATGGAAGTTGCAGAAAAATAAAACATCCCCAGTCAGATTTTTCTGCTGATGATTTAAAACAATATAACATTCATACTGATATATAAAAGTCATTTTAAGTAATTTTAATCATGTAAAGACCGACATGACACCTTTCCCCCAATCACAGTATAAACAAAGCTAATAAAGGATAGATGACAAGATATTTGAACCCCAGAAATGTCTGCCACTGAAATGGCCATTGTGATGCTTGGAAAAATCTACATCGGTATGGAATTCCAGAGAGAGACCTCAGGCATAAGGGAGAATGGCTTGAATAGAGGAAAGCATAAATTTGATCATCTTATTGCCTACTGCCTTATGGGCAAAACTTGATGCCCAACCACAGCCTTCGTGATGCGGCCCCTGCCCACCTTGGGCCCCAATAGGTGTTGTGTCATTGCCACCTTTTCCTCTGATCAGTCCAAGGATCTTGTTTCCCTTTCTCCTTCCCCTTTCCTCTGATTAGGGTGGTGTTGCTATGAGTTCTCAGAACCCTCAACAGCTGGCTCATCTCCCTAACGGGATACGTGGCTATCAGGGACTCGTTAAAAACAACAACCAAACCCACAATTGCTCTCTCCCTCTGCCAGGCACATCACCCTGTAATTTACACAACCACCATTATTGTCCCCGGTTTACAGATGAGAGAAACCGAGGCTCAGGAGGTTCAGTCACTTGCCCAAAGTACATGGCCAGGAAGCATTGGGTCCAGGATTTGGACTCAGGCAATTCAGATGCCAGGTCCCATGTTCCTCACCACCTTGGAGTAAATTAATGAAACTTAACAATTATAAAATTATTGAACATTATGAAAACTTTAAAAATATTGTCAGTTGTAAATTAGGAAATGTTGAAAGTTCTTATATTTGCAAAGTATTATGGATTGGAGGGCACCTCATCCTTGCTCTGTCCCTTTATTCAATATGCATAACAGTTGGGGGCCGCACTTTCTAAAAATTAATAAAACATTTCTGGTGAAGTGGACATGGAAGACCTTGTGCTTTTATTACGGGTTTTTTGAGAACCCACCTTCATGTAATCAGAGGAGTCTTGGTCATGGGAAATGGACTGGACTGAAGTCAAGAGACTTGTGTCTTGGTCCCTCTCTCCCTCTCCTCAGTGTGGTCATGGGCAACTCATTTCCACCGTTCTTCCATTTCCCCTTCCCATGGATCATAATCCAGTCCTCCCCCTGACAGGAAACTGCGGCATATGCAAGTACTGTACCATTAAGGGGAATGATGTAGACCCAGAACGGCCAAAATATTGGCAATTTCACATGACTCAACCAAACACAACCCATCATTTATTAAATATTCTCTTGATCCTAATAGCTCTATAAGGTAGTACTATTATTAAGGCCCATTTTATAGATAATAGAACTGAGTCTTAACTGTACAAAGATTGTTGTACATGGGCCTGACTCCAGAGCCCGTGTTTTTTCCATGACCGTGGTAACTTCTAAATTAAATATCCCGTGTTGCTATTTTTCCGTTTGACATTAATAATTACTGGCTACCAATAATAGTGGCGACTCACTGGTTTGAGCATTACAGGCCCTGCAATATTCTCATGAATTTCCTTGCCCTCCGGCCCTTTCCTCATACTTAAAATTTTCCTTCCCCAGGGGCCAGTTACCAGTACGGTCACATGTGGCAAACCCATTCTTGCATAACTGCATAAGTCATCCTTGAAGAACTGGGTGACGTTTTAACCAAAATATGTTTCTTTATTTGTGTATAAGTCTGGAGGGCTTTTCTGGCTTTTTTTTCTTTTTTTACTTATATTATTTGGAGGCACAACTGAGCAGCCTAACTCATAGGACCTGGGTAAACGCTTGGCTCCTCTTCGGGCCCCGAGGGAGCAAGTTGGGTAGGGCGGTGTCTGGTGGGCCGCACACCTATCACCCGTACTAGTGTAAGGTTGTTGACGAGGAAATCTCACGTTTCGCATCCTCAAATTTCCGGATCTGAAACCCGATGCAAGCAGCAACCGCGGCAGAGCGAACAGCGGCGGGATGAGCATTCACAAGGCTGAGCATTCACAGGGCTGCGGGGAAGGCGGGAGTGATAGCTACGCAGCACACCGCGGCCCCGCCCCGCAGAGGCCCTGCTCCGCCCCCGCCAGAGTACAAGCTCCGACTTGGTCTCGTCCAAGCCTGTCCCCACCCCTCAGTGCGCTGTGGTACGTCCCGCGCTCAGCTCGGCCCAAGATGGCGGCCTCCGTGTGCAACGGGTTGCTGGGGCCACAGGTGAGTGTGTGATTCGGCCGGTCCCGGCGAGTCGGATGTGGGGTCCCTAGTTTTCGCCTCACGCGCCCTCCCTCCACAGGTGCTGTCCTGGAGCCGAGAGCTGCCTTGCGCTTGGCGCGCCCTGCACACCTCCGCGGTCTGCGCCAAGGTGAGCACAGCGGGGGCCGGTGCCTGGGGCCCTGGGGGTCGGGGGGCCTGGGCCGCCACGCGGGCTGAAGGGGGCGTGTCGCCGGGGTCCGGGGCGGGGCTAGAGTCAGGGCGTAGGGATCGGGGGTTGGAGTCTGGGAGCAGTGCCAGCTGACTGGAGGGACCTGGCGCGAGGTAGGGTCTGGATGGGAGGTCTCGTGGAGTCACGGCCCCTTTTGCTCCTAGAACCGGGCGGCCCGAGTACGCGTAGGCAACGGGGACAAGCCGGTGACCTACGAGGAGGCACACGCGCCGCACTACATCGCCCACCGTAAGGGCTGGCTGTCGCTGCACACAGGTGAGCGGACTCCAGGCCTCCAAAAGGAGCACTCAGTCCTACTGTTATGTAAACAAAATGAACATGTTTCCTTTAACTCAGGAAATAATGCCAGGGTCAGAAATCTAGGAAACCAACTCAAGGGAGACGTAAAAAAACAGAGACATATGTAGATCAGAATGTTGAAACAAATATGAAGATGGATGCAAAACTTACTTTTTCCATGGCAGGCAGGGACTGAGTTGATCCTCCACTGAACAGAAATTATTTGCATGTCTACAGACAAGAATTATTTTGCATTCCTATCAGTTATCTGTAATTTACAGAGCTGCAAAATAGCTCAGAGTCAAGGAAAAGAGTGAAACCCTTACAGAATCTGATAACCCTGAAGAGTGTGCTCTAAGGAATGCAGTTTTCCACTGAAGCACAATTTTTTCTCTCTAAATATATACAGACAACACTAATTATTCATGAATTTCATGTTTTCAGATTCTTCTGCTGACTCAGATTTATTTGTAAGCCCCAAATCAACACTCTGGGCACTCTCAAGGTCACTCTGAGATGTGCCACCCCAGGTGCATGTCCCGAGCTGAGGTCGACAAGGCTCTGCCTCGTTTCAGCTCTCATATTGTAAAAGGTGCCCTTTTTATGGTCTAGAGTCTTTTTTTTTTTTAATTTCCATTTTTGTGCTTTTTGTTAGTGATTTTGCTGTTTAAAATGGCCCTGCAATGCTGAAGTGCTATCTAGTGTTCTAAGGGGGAGAAGGCTGTGAAGTGCCTTAGGGAGGACATACGTCTTTCTTCAGTCACAGTTGCTCTTGGCCCTGAATTCAATGTTAATGAATCTACCATATATATTAAACAAGGTGTCTTTAAACAGAAACACAAAGGAAACTAGGTTATGTATTGATTTGTTAACAAAAATATGGTGCCCAGAGGCTGGAAGGAATCTAACGCTGTATTTCCCCTCGGAGCAGTTGTTCAGTATTCACTAACTCAGTGTTGGCGGTGACTTTATAGAGTATAACCACTGTGAACAATTGATAACCAACTGTGTTTTGTTTAGTACAGGGGTTCTTGGATGTTTGAGATGCATCTAGAGAACTTACTTAAAATACAGATGCCTGCCTGGTGCGCTGGCTCACACCTGTAATCCCAGCACTTTGGGAAGCCAAGGCTGGTGGATCACGAGGTCAGGAGTTCAGTACCAACCTGGCCAAGATGGTGAAACCCCATCTCTACTAAAAATACAAAAAACTTAGCCAGGCGTGGTGGCAGGCACCTGCAATCCCAACTGTTCAGGAGGCTGAGGCAGAGAATTGTTTGAACCCAAGAGGCGGAGGTTGCAGTGAGCTGAGATCATGCCACTGCACTCCAGCCTGGGTGACACAGTGAGACTCCATCTCAAAAAAAAAAAAAAAAAATACAGATGCATATCCCCCACTCTTTTAGGTACTGGTCTGACATTTGGATATAGGTGTGCAGACTCTTAATGGACATTGTAAGGGCGGCAGGGGATCCAGGGTTCACACTGAGAACCCACTGGTGGAAGCCCTGGGCCTAACTCATTAGAGGACTCATGTCCCTAATCTCAAAAATAGCTGGTGGCCTCATCTTTCTGGTCCATGGGATGACTAGTGTTTTTATAAGGCAGCCAAGAAGGCAGGAAAGTGGCTAGATATGGTGGAATCATCTGAGTTTTGTACCCTGACTCAGGCCTCCATCTTCCTTTTTGTAAACTAAGGATAATGATAATACCTACTAAACTGAATTGGCTTGGGAATTAATGACATAACATACTTTGAACTTTAAAGTGTTATTTTTCTTTTTTTTCTTTTTTTTGAGACGGAGTCTCGCTCTGTCGCAGTGGCCGGATCTCAGCTCACTGCAAGCTCCGCCTCCCGGGTTCACGTCATTCTCCTGCCTCAGCCTCCGGAGTAGCTGGGACTACAGGCGCCCGCCACCTCATCTGGCTAGTTTTTTGTAGTTTTTAGTAGAGACGGGATTTTACTGTGTTAGCCAGGATGGTCTCGATCTCCTGACCTCGTGATCCACCCGTCTCGGCCTTCCAAAGTGCTGGGATTACAGGCTTGAGCCACTGCGCCCGGCCTGAAGTGTTATTTTTCTTATTCCATTAGCAGAAGAAAAGAGAAGAGGCTGGGGGTGAAGGGTGGGATTGTGCTCAGTGCTTTTAGATGTTGACTCTGGAGTTATGGCAGGACCCTGGGGCTCTATAATGCCCTTCCCTTTTCAGGTAACCTGGATGGAGAGGACCATGCCGCAGAGCGAACGGTGGAGGATGTTTTCCTTCGCAAGTTCATGTGGGGTACCTTCCCAGGCTGCCTGGCTGACCAGCTGGTTTTAAAGCGCCGGGGTAACCAGTTGGAGATCTGTGCCCTGGTCCTGAGGAACTTGCCTCCTCACAAGTACTACTTCCTTGTGGGCTACAGTGAAACTTTGCTGTCCTACTTTTACAAATGTCCTGTGCGACTCCACCTCCAAACTGTGCCCTCAAAGGTTGCGTATAAGTACCTCTAGAACAATCCCCTTTATTCCATCAAGCTGTAGCCTGCAGAGAATGGAAACGTGGGAAAGGAGTGGTATGTGGGGGAAATGCATCCCCTCAGAGGACTGAGGCATGGTCTGTCAGCTGCTGTTGAATAAAGACCCTCTATCTTGTCTTGCCTCTCTGTTTTTACTGTTGGATGAGGAAACTAGAGTAGCGTTTCTTTGACGATGCTCCAGGTTTTGCAGGAAGGCTGATGCCAGTTATTTGAAGTTTAATTCATAGCTACAGTTTGGTGAGTACCTGTGCCAATCACTGTGTCAAGCACTTTACCTAAAGTTCTTTGTTTTCTCTCAAGATGGTAAGACCCATTGAGTGTTCCTTTTTAAGAATCAAAACAGGCCGGGCGCAGTGGCTCACACCTGTAGTCCCAGCATTTTGGGAGGCTGAAGTGGGCGGATCACAAGGTCAGGAGATCAGGACCATCCTGGCTAACACAGTGAAACCCAATCTCTACTAAAAATACAAAAAAATTAGCTGGGCGTGGTGGCAGGCACCTGTAGTCCCAGCTACTCAGGAGGCTGAGGCAGGAGAATGGCGTGAACTCGGGAGGCGGAGCTTGTAATGAGCCCAGATAGCGCCACTGCACTCCAACCTGTGCAACAGAGTGAAGCTCTGTTTCACACACACACACACACACACACAAAGAAAACAATATGAACATATATCAAATTGACCATGAAGCTTTCTTATAATTCTACTCCAGAGAGAACTGCTGTGAACAGTTTGTTATATTTTATTCCCAGATGTACTTTTTTCCCAAGGAATGCTTTTTTTTTTCTTTTTGTATTTTCAGTAGAGACGGGGTTTCACCGTGTTCGCCAGGACCCAAGGAATACTTTAATGCACGCTCATCAGTGTTAAACTCTTACTGAGTACCTACTCGGTGCCAAGCACTCTTCTAACTGCCTGGGACCCATTAGTGAGCAAAACATTTCATTCCAAGATCACTATCTTTGTGACGCTGACATCCTAGTGAAAGGGCAGGGAGTGTGAGGTAGCATTAAATGGTGCAAGCACATGAAGGAGGAAGACATGCAGGTAAATGGAGGAAGAGCATTTCAGAAAGTTGCATTCACAAAAGCCAGTTCCTGGTGCTAGGAAGTAGGGCAGAGGTTGCTGATCCTGACCTTGACTCTCATCCTGACCATGTCTCTGATATCTTTAACCTGACCCTGAGCCTCTGCCTAACACATCCTTACCCTGAACTTGATAATGGCCCTGACTCTGTGACCCTGTTGCAGACCTTTACCCTGACCTTAACACACAGCCTGACCTTCACCCTAACTCTCACCTAGACCCTCCCTGGTCATGTGTCTCACTCTGAGTCTGACCCTGACCTTGACTCTGATGGTCACTTTGAACTTCACTCTGGACCTGACCCTGACTCAGAACATACTAACACTACCCTGACTCTTACCATGACTGTGTTCTCCATTTTCATGCTGCTGATAAAGACATACCTGAGACTGAGGTTTAATGGACTTAGAGTTCCACGTGGCTGGGGAGGCCTCATAATCATGGTGGAAGGCAAAAGGCATGTCTTACATACCAGCAGGCAAGAGAGAATAATAACCAAGCCTAAGGGTTTTTCCCTTATAAAACCATCAGGTCTCATGAGACTTATTCACTACCATGAGAACAGTATGGGGGAACTGCCCCCATGATTCAGTTATCTCCAATTGGGTCCCTCCCACAACATGCGGGAATTATGGGAGCTACAACTCAAGATGACATTTGGGTGGGGACACAGCCAAACCATATCATTCTGTTGGGAACAGGCCCCCAAATCTGGCCATAAACTGGCCATAAACAAAATCTTCTGCAGCACTGTGACATGCTCGTGATGGCTATGACACCCACACTGAAGGTTGTGGGTTGCCAGAATGAGGGCGGGGAACACCCGGCCCACCCAGAGCAGAAAACCACTTAAGGCATTCCTAAACTGCAAATAATAGCATGAGCAATCTGTGCCTTAAGGACATGTTCCTGCTGGAGATAACTAGCCAGAGCCCATCCCTTTGTTTCCCATTTTAGTTCATCTGTAATCTATAGAAACAATGCTTATCACTGGCTCGCTGTCAATAAATATGTGGGTAAAACTCTGTTCATGGCTCTCAGCTCTGAAGGCTGCCAGCCTCCTGATTTCCTACCCCACACTCTATATTTCTCTGTGTGTGTCTTTAATTCCTCTAACGCCACTGAGTTAGGGTCTCCACGACTGAGCTGGTCTCGGCAAGTGGTGCCCATACATGGGGCTCGAAACCTGGGTTGGAGGGTTGCCAGAGCGACGGTTGGAGAACGTGGAACTAAGCTGGAGGACACTTGAGTACTCTTAAGCAATCCCCGTGATGAGTAAGAAGGGCAGCTAGGAAGCATCAGGGTAACAATGGGACAAATGTGGGCTCTGGTTCATTCCACCTTGGAACCTTTTCACACTGATGATGAAGAGGAAGTAGAGTACAACAAAGGAACAGAAGAGGTGACAGAGCACGATTGTTTGCCAGCTAAAGTTAAAGCGGCAAAGGAGGAAGAGGTTCATTCCCTAGCCTTCTGCACCCCCTCATTATTTTGAAGAAAAAGAGTGGCCTCACCCTCCAGATCTTTCTTTTCCAGGGGACACTGGGTGAAAAGTAGTTGCCCCCGTGACTGTTCAAACAGTGCCTCGAGCAACCGCTCTCAGTTCTATTCAGGGAGGAATTCAGCAAGCTAGACGAGAGGGTGATATAGATGCTTGGCAGTTCCCTGTTAGAATATATCCACCTAATCAACAGGGAAACAATATAGCTACATTTTGAGTCTTTTCCTTTTAAATTATTCAAAGAGTTTAAACAAGCTATCAATCAATATGAACCAGGTCTATGCCAGAAGTGTAAAAAAGGAAAGCATTGGGCCAATCAGTGTCATTCTAAATTTGAGAAGGACGGAAATGCAATTTTGGGAAATGCCATGAGGGGCCCATCCTGGGCCCCATTCCAAACAGGGGCATTTCCGGCTCAGGCCGTTCCTTCACCCATGTACAATATCTGTCCCCCACAACAGCTGGTAGTGCCATAGTAGATTTATACTGCATATAATCTTCGGTCTTCTGCCTGGGAACCCCCACAAAAAGTTCCAACAGGGGTCTGTGGACCCTTGCCAGCAGGGATGATAGGATTACTTCTAGGTAGATCTAGTTTAAATTTAAAAGGAGTGCAAGTACATACAGGAGTCATTGATTCAGATTACAATGGGGAAATTAAAATTGTTATATCTACTTCTGTTCCCTGGAAAACAGAGCCAGGAGAGCATATAGCACAGCTCCCGATTGTGCCATATGTGAAAATGGGGAAAAGTAAAATTAAACAAACAGGAGGATTTGGAAGCACAAATAAACAAGGCAATGCAGCTTATTGGGTGAATCAAATTACTGATAAACATCTTACCTGTGAAATAACTATTCAGGGAAAGAAATTTAAAGGTTTGGTAGATACAGGAGTGGACATTTCCATTATTTCTCTACAGCACTGGCCGTCTGCACAGTCAATTCAACCTGTTCAATTTAACATAGTTGGAGTTGGTAAAGCCCCTGAAGTAGATCAAAGTAGTTATATTTTGCATTGTGAAGAGCCCAATGGACAACCTGGGACTATTCAACCAATTATAACTTCCGTACCTATAAATATTTGGGAAAAGATTTATTACAACAATGGGGAACACAAGTTCTCATTCCAGAGCAATTATACAGCCCTCAAAGTCAACATATGATGCATGAAATGGGGTATGTCCCTGGTATGGGACTAGGAAAAAATTTGCAAGGTTTTGAAGGAACTGCTTCAAGTGGAAAGACAAAGTTCCCACCAAGGGATATCATTTTTGATGGAGGCCATTGTTAAGCCTCCAGAACCTATACCTTAAAAAATGGTTAACAGGTAAGCCAATTTGGATAGAACAATGGCCGCTAAGTAAAGATAGAAACTGGAGGCTTCAGAGGACTTAGTTAATGAACAATTGGAAAAAGGATACATTGCTCCAACATTTTCCCCTTGGAATTCTCCAGTTTCCGTGATTAAGAAAAAATCAGGTAAACAGAGAATGTTAACTGAATTTAGAGCCATTAATTCAGTTATACAACCTATGGGGACATTGCAGCCAGGACTGCCTTCTCCTACTATGATTCCAAAACACTGGCCTTTAATAGTAATAGATTTAAAAGACTGTTTCTTCACTATCCCCTTAGCTGAGCAAGACTATGAATGGTTTGCATTTACAATTCCTGCAGTAAACAACCTACATTCTGCTAAGCATTTTCATTGGAAAGTGTTGCCACAGGGCATGTTAAACAGTCCAACTATTCGCCAGAGGTATATAGGGCAAGCAATTGAACCTACTCATAAAAAATTTACAGTGTTACATTATTCATTATATGGACAATATACTTTGTGCTGCCCCCACTTGAGAACTATTACTCCAATGTTATGATCACTTACAAAATTTGATTTCTCACACTGGTTTAATTATAGCTCCTGACAAAATTTAGACTACTACTCCTTACTCCTACTTCGGAACCTTAGTAAATGACACTACAATAGTGCCACAGAAAGTAACCATACGTAGGGCTCAATTGAAAACATTAAATGGGCTCAAGCCTGTAATCCCAGCACTTTGGGAGGCTGAGATGGGCAGATCATGAGGTCAGGAGATCGAGACCATCCTGGCTAACACGTTGAAACCCTGTCTCTACTAAAAAAAAACACAAAAAACTAGCCGGGCGAGGTGGCGGGCGCCTGTAGTCCCAGCTACTCAGGAGGCTGAGGCAAGAGAATGGCGTAAGCCTGGGAGGCGGACTTGCAGTGAGCTGAGATCCAGCCACTGCACTCCAGCCTGGGCGACAGAGCCAGACTCTGTCTCAAAAAAAAAAAAAAAAAAAAAAAATTACTTTCAAAAATTACGGTGGGACGTTAATTGGATACAACCTGCTCTAGGCATTCCTACCAATGCCATGAGTAATCTATTTTCTATTCTTAGAGGAGATCCTAGTCTCACTAGCCCTCGGCAATTAACAAAGGAGGCTGAGGCAGAGTTATAGCTGATTGAAAAGAAATACATAAGGCTCAAATAAATATAGTAGATCCAGAGAAGACTCTAGATTTGCTAATTTTTTCAACTCAGCAATCACCTACTGGTGTTATCGTCCAAGAGCAGGATTTAGTAGAATGGCTTTTTCTTCCACATACTAATTCACAGACTCTAACTCCTTATTTGGATCAAATCGCTACTATGATAGGAAATGGGAGAACTTGGATTGTTAAATTACGTGGATTTGATCCTGGAAAAATTATTGTCCCTCTCATGAAGGCACAAATACAGCAAGCTTTTATAAATAGTCTTACTTGGCAAACCCACTTAGCTGACTTTGTGGGTATTCTTGATAATCATTTTCCTAAAATGAAACTGTTTCAATTTTTGAAATTAACTAATTGGATTCTCCCTAGAATAACTAAATTTAAACCAATTAATGGTGCTGAGAATGTCTTCACAGATGGGTCTAGTATTGGTAAAGCTTCTTAATCTGGCTCTAAAGGTAAAGTTTTCCAGATGCCCTATGCTTCAGCTCAAAAAGTGGAGCTTGTAGCTGTAATTGAGGTATTGACTGCTTTTAATATGCCTATTAATATGATTTCTGATTCTTCATATGTGGTTCATTCTACACAATTAGTTGAAAATATTCAGTTATGATTTCATACAGATGAGCAACTAATGACTTTATTTACCCCGTTGCAAACAGCAGTTGGGAGTAGAATGCACCCTTTTTACATCACTCACATTAGGGCTCATACACCTCTTCCAGGACCTTTAACAGAAGGGAATCAAATGGCTGATTGCCTAGTTGCTACTGCAATATCTAATGCCAGACACTTTCACAATTTAACCCATGTTAATGCCTCTGGTCTCAAACACAGATACAGCATTACTTGGAAAGAAACTAAAGCTATTATCCAGTGATGCCCAACTTGCCAAATGGTGCATTCCTCATCTTTTATAGGAGGAGTTAGTCCTCGAGGACTGGAACCTAACTCTCTTTGGTAAATGGATGTCACACATGTTCCCTCATTTGGGAGACTAGCTTATGTACATGTATGTGTGGACACCTTTTCTCACTTTGTCTGGGCTACATGCCAATCAGGAGAGTCTTCCGCCTGTGTTAAACATCACCTTTTGCAGTGTTTTGCAGTGATGGGCATTCCAGCTTCTATTAAAACAGATAATGCCCCAGGCTACACTAGCCAAGCTCTAGCTACATTTTTCTCTATATGGAATATTAAACACATTACTGGTATCCCATATAATTCTCAAGGACAAGCCATAGTGGAAAGAATGAATCTCTTCCTGAAACAGCAGTTGCAAAAGCAAAAGGGGGAAAACAGGGACTATGGGACACCACCTATACAACTGAATCTAGCATTATTGACTTTAAATTTTTTGAGCCTGCCTAAAAGTCAGGTGCTATCAGCAGCTGAACAGCATCTACAGAAACCAGCTGCAAAGGCAGAAGCAGAATAACTGGTTTAGTGGAGAGATCTGATAACAAAAAGTTGGGAAAGAGGTAAAATAATAACTTGGGGTAGAGGTTATGCTTGTGTTTCTCCAGGACCAAATCAACAGCCAATTTGGATACCATCAAGACACCTGAAACCTTATTATGAGCCAGATTCCAAGGAAGAGATTTCAAGAGGATCCTGAGGACCCCCTGGTTGCAGCCATGTTGATACTGACACTAAGGAGGACCCTTACTGTCACAAGCAACACCCATCGAACACAGTCACCTAACAGAGGACAGATCAAGAAGCTGTCACAGATGGCAGAAGAAAACCTGAAGAAAGCAGGACCACCAGTCACAATGAATAATTTAATGGTAGCTATGATAGCGATGATCACCATTGCCATGAGTATTCCTTCAACAAGGGCTGACACAGAGAACAATTATACTTATTAGACATATTTATCAATCTTGGCTGGCAATAATGCCTGGATGTAATCACTCTATGACACATTTACACATGCTTTCTAGCCTCAGTATTTACCATAATGAATCTGCTCCTATAATTGAGGCAGACCACCCTCAAAAACCTATTTGTAAACAGAATTGGACCTGGCCAGAAATAATGAATGTACTTGTTTAGGAAGATTGCATTGTAGAACAGGCAGAGGTGCTGCACAACGATTCCTATGGAATCATTATTGACTGGTCCCCTAAGGGGATGTTTAGCTTGAATTGCACCTCTCAGTCTGTGTGCCACAGCCACACTGTGTTCAGCTGGTCTAAACAAAACAGTCAGATGGTAGAAATGGTAAGAAATACAGCAAGAGTTCCTATTGTCTGGAAACATGGCGGTATAGTGGCACCTCAACCTCAAATGATACAGCCCGTTCGAGAAGCTAAACATAAAGATTTGTGGAAAATATTAATGGCTCTTAATAAGATGAAAATTTAAGAAAGAATAAAAAAGCATCTAGAAGGACACTCTACAAACTTCTCTTTGGATATTGCAAAATTAAAAGAACAAATATTTAAGGCATCCCAGGCACACCTGACCTTAACGCTGGGAACTGGAGTACTTGAAGGAACTGCAGACAGATTAGCAGCTATTAACCCATTAAAATGGATAAAACACTTGGAGTCTCTGTGATTTCAATAATGATTGTGCTATTAATCTGTGTTGTTTGTCTTTGTATAGTCTGCAGATGCAGATCCCGACTCCTGCGAGAAGTAGCTCACTATGATAAAGCTGCCTTTGCTTTTATCATCTTGTGAAAACAAAAAGGGGGAACACGTTGGGAACAGGCCCCCAGATCTGGCCATAAACTGGCCCCAAAACTGGCCATAAACAAAATCTCTGTAGCACTGTGTAATGCTCGTGATGGCTATGACACCCACACTGAAGGTTGTGGGTTTACTGGAATGAGGACAAGGAACACCTGGCCCACCCAGGGCAGAAAACTGCTTAAGGCATTCCTAAACCACAAACAATAGAGTGAGCGATCTGTGCCTTAAGGACATGTTTCTGCTGCAGATAAATAGCCAGAGCCCATCCCTTTGTTTCGGCCCATCCTTTTGTTTCCTGTTTTAATCTATAATCTATAGAAACAATGCTTATCACTGGCTTGCTGTCAATAAACATGTGGGTAAAACTCTGTTCGTGGCTCTCAGCTCTGAAGGCTGCCAGCCCCCTGATTTCCCACTCCACACTCTATATTTCTGTGTGTGTGTCTTTAATTCCTCTAGCACCACTGAGTTAGGGTCTCCACGACTGAGCTGGTATCGGCATCATTCCTTCCCCAACCCCTCCCAAATCTCACATCCTCACATTTCAAAACCAATCATGCCTTCCCAGAAGTCCCCCAAAGTCTTATTTCAGCATTAACTCAAAAGTCCACAGTCGAAAGTCTCAACTGAAACAAGGCAAGTCCCTTCCATCTATAAGCCTATAAAATAAAAAGCAAGTTAGTTACTTCCTAGAATGTATGCCATACAATGGGGGTACAGACATTGGATAAATACAGCCATTGCAAATGGGAGAAATTGGCCAAAACACAGGGGCTAAAGGCCTCATGCAAGTCCGAAATCCAGCGCGACAGTCAAATATTAAATCTCCAGAATGATCATTGAGTGCAGCTTTTCCAAGCACACAGTGCAAGATGTTGGTGGATCTACCATTCTGGGGTCTGGAGGATGGCGGCCCTCTACTCACAGCTCCACTAGGCAGTGCCCCAATAGGCACTCTGTGTGGGGACTCCAATCCCACATTTCCATTCCACACTGCCCTAGCAGAAGCTCTCCATGAAGGCACCACCCCTGTAGCCAACTTCTGCCTGGACATCCAGGCATTTCCATACGTCCTCTGAAATTTAGGCAGAGGTTCCCAAACCTCAATTCTTGACTTCTGTGCACCTGTAGGCTCAATACCACATGAAAGCTGCCAAGGTTTGGAGCTTATATGCTTTGAAGTCATGGCCCAAGCTGTACCTTGGTCCCTTTTAGCCATGGCTAGAGCAGCTGGGATGCAGGGCACCAAGTCCTTATGCTCCACATAGCAGGGGGCCCCTGGACCTGGCCCACAAAATCATTTTTTCCCCTAGGCCTCTGGGTCTGTGATGGGAGGGGCTGCTGCAAATGTCTCTGACATGCCCTTGGGACATTTTCCCCATTGTGTTGGCAATGAACATTTGCCTCATTACTTATGCAAATTTCTGCAGCTGGCAAGAAAATGAGTTTTTCAGCTGGGCATGGTGGATCAGGTCTGTAATCCCAGCACTTTGGGAGGTCAAGGCAGGTGGATCACTTGAGGTCAGGAGTTCAAGACCAGCCTGGTCAACATGGTGATAACCATCTCTACTAAAAATATAAAAATTAACTAGGTGTAGTGGCAGGTGCCTGTAATCTCAGCTACTTGGGAGGCTAAGGCAGGACAATCAGTTGAGCCTAGGAGGCAGTGTTTGCAGTGAGCTGAGATTGCCCCATTGCACTCCAGCCTGGGTGACAAGAGAGAAACTCCATCTTAAAAAAAAAAAAAAAAAAAGGCCAGGTGTGGTGGTTTATGCCTGTAATCCCAGCACTTTGGGAGGCTAAGGCAGGCAGATCACTCGAGGGCAGAGGTTCGGGACCAGCCTGGCCAACATAGTGAAACCCCATCTCTACTAAAAATACAAAAATTAGCTGTGTGTGCTGGTGGGCACCTGTAATTCCAGCTACTCAGGAGGCTGAGGCAGGAGAATTACTTGAACCTGGGAGGTGGAGGTTGTAATGAGCCAAGATGATGCCATTGCACTCCATCCTGGGTGACAGAGCAAGACTCTGTCTCAAAAAAAAGAGGGAAGGATTTTATTTTCTATCCTATTACATTGTCAGGCCTCAAATTTTCTCAATTTTTATGCTCTGTTTCTCTTTTAAAATTGAATACTTATAACAGCACCTAAGTCACCCTTGAAAGCTTTGCTGCTTAGAAATTTCTTCCGCCAGATATTCTAAATCATCTCTCTCAAGTTCAAAGTTCCACAAATCTCTAGGACAGGGACAAACTGCCTCCAGTCTCTGTGATAAAACATAGCAAGAGTCAACTTGACTCCAGCTCCCAACAAGTTCCTCATCTCCATCTGACACCATCTCAGCCTGGATTTCATTGTCCATATCATTATCAGCATTTCGGTCAAAGCCATTCAACAAGTCTCTATGAAGTTTCAAACTTTCTCACGTTTTCCTTTGTCTGAGCCCTCCAAACTGTTCCAGCCTGTGCCTGTTACCCAGTTCCAAAGTCGTTTCCACATTTTCGGGTATCTTTACAGCAGCACTCCACTGTACTGATACCGATGTACTGTACAAGTCTGTTTTCACACTCCTGATAAAGACATACCCAAGACTGGGTAATTTATAAAGAAAAAGAGGTTTAATTGACTTACAGTTCCATGTGGCTGGGGAGGCCTCACAATCATGGTGGAAGGCAAAAGGCACGTCTTACACCGCAGCAGGCAAGAGAGAATAATAACGAAGCAAAAGGGATTTCCCCTTATAAACCCATCAGATCTCGTGAGACTTATTCACTACCACGAGAACTGTATGGGGGAAACTGCCCGCACGATTCAATTATCTCCCACGTGGTCCCTCCCTCAACATGTGGGAATTATGGGAGCTACAATTCAAGATGAGATTTGGCTGGGGACACAGCCAACCCAAATCAATGACTGACCATGACCTCATCCTAACTCTAGTACTGGTACTCACTTTGACTCTGACCATGACTCTCACCCAGACGCCTATCATGACATTGACCGTGAACCTGGAAGTCATGTAAATCTGACTCCCACTCATCCCTAACCCAGACTCTGACCCTGACCTTAAGCCTATCTCTCATGCTGATCTAACCCTGCCCTTGACCTGATTCTCACACTCAACAATGCTGACACTGGTTGTCATTCAGGTCCTAGGACTCCCCCTGGATGCTGACCCTGGCCTGAACCAGATTCTCAACCTGACCATAATCTGTGTGTAGATCATGACTGACTTTGACCCTCAACCAGATCCTGAACTGAGCTTGACCCTGAACTCATCTCACCTTTTTCCTTACTCTTACGTTCCGCTTAATCAGACCCTAAACTTCATGCTGACCCCAACCCTATACGAGTTGGTTATGAGCCTGACCCTTCTAATCTTCATCCTGACATGAATGTGTTCTGACCTTTACCCTCACTCTGACCTTGACTGTGAGCTCCACTCTATCACTGATACTGAATCTCATTGAACTTGATCATGTGCCTGGCCTTCACCATGCCCCTGACTCTGATCTTGACTTTTACCTTGAACCTGTGATTTTCCTCACTCTGAATAGGACCCTTACTCTGACCCTCACTTCCTTCCCTCTCACCCTGACCCTGACCCTTGCAATAATTCTGACCCTGATGTCAAACTGACATCATTTGACACTGACTTTGACGCTGAGCCTAACACTCACCCTAGTTCTTACTTTCATACTGACCTTGACTCTCTCGCATAGACCCCGACCATGAACCTGAACCTGACACCAAATCGCACACTCACTCTCACCCTCTGACCCTCAACTTGAGCCTGACCCTCACCCTCACCCTGCACCTAATCTTAGCCTGATTCTAACCCTCTTTCCCTCACCCAAATTTGTTCCTGCACTTGAAATTTGAGTTTTGTGGGTCAGAAGTCAGCCGTGGGTCTCACTGGACTAAAATCAGGGGGTTGGCAGGAATGCATTCCTTTCTAGAGGCTCTAGAGGATAATCGGTTTCCTCACTATTTCCAGCTTCTAGCGGCTGCCTACATTCTTTGGTCTGTGGCCCCTGCCTCCATTTTCAAAGCCAGCAGTAGCAGGTCAAATCCTCACTTTACATCACACTGAAGATTCTTCTCTGACTTTTCTCTTCCACTTTTAAGGACTGGGATTTTTTTTTTTTTTTTTTTTTGATAGCTTTGCTCTGTTGCCCAGGCTGGAGTGCAGTGGCATGATTGCGGCTCACTGTATCCTCTGCCTCTTGGGTTCAAACTATTCTCCTGCCTTAGTCTTTTGAGTAGCTGGGATTATAGATACACAGCATCACATCTGGCTAATTTTTAGTATGTTTGGGGTTTCGCCATGTTGGCCAGGCTGGTCTTGAATTCCTGAGCTCGAGTAATCTGCCCACCTCAGCCATCCAAAGTGCTGGGATTACAGGTATAAGCCACCATGCATGGCCAGGATTTGGGATTATTTTGGGTCCACCTGGATAATCCAGGGAATCTTTCTACCTCAAGATAAAACGATTAGCAACTTAATCATCTTTGCCACGTAGTGGGATGTTCACAGGTCCCAGGAATTAAGGCATGGGCATCTTTGGGGGCCATTATTCTGCCCACCACAATTCTAACTGTACCCTTGCTCTGATCTGACTTACATTCTCACACTGACCCTGACCATGAAGTTCAACACAATCCTTTCTCTGATCCTGACACTGAATTTGACTGTCAACTTGTCCCTGACTGGCACCATGACCCTAACTCTGAAGGCGTGACCTGACCCTCACCCTTACTCTGACCTTGGCCTTGACAAGGAATAGACCTTCACCCTGACAGTCACCATGACCCTGTGCTGAACTTGACAGTGACTCTCACTGACTCTGGCCCTCATGCTGACCCTGACCCTATTCTCAACTTTACCTTTATTCTGACCTTTATCCTCACCATGACACTGACCCTAAACCTCAACTTGACTGTGGTTGGCTGAATAATAGGTCCCACAGATGTGCATGTTCCAATTCCCAGAACCTATCAATATGGTACTTTGCCAATATGATTAAGAATCTTAATATAAAAAATTAGCCTGGTGTGGGCCTGGCATGGTGGCTCATGCCTGTAATCTCAACACTTAGGGAAGCCGAGGCAGGCAGATCACAAGGTCAGGAGTTTGAGACCAGCCTGGCCAATATGGTTAAACCCCATCTCTATTAAAAATACAAAAATTAGCTGGATGTGGTGGCAGCCACCTGTAGTCCCAGCTACTTGGGAGGCTGAGGCAGGAGAATCACTTGGACCTGGGAGGCAGAGGTTGCAGTGAGCTGAGATCCCGCCACTGCACTCCAGCCTGGGCAACAGAGCAAGACTCCATCCCAAAAAAAAAAAAAAAAAAAAAATTAGCCTGTTGTGTTGGTGTGCACCTGTAGTCCCAGCTACTCAGGAGGCTGAGGTGGGAGGACTGTTTGCTTGAGCGTGGGAGGTTGAGGTTGCAGTGAGTTGCAGTGAACTGCACCCCATCCTGGGCAACAGAGTGAGACTTAATTAGGCTGGGCATGGTGGCTCAGGCCTGTAATACCAGCACTTTGAGAGGCCGAGGGGGATGGATCACTTGAGCCCAGGTGTTCGAGATCAGCCTGGCCAACATGGTGAAAGCCCGTCTCTACTAAAAATACAAAAATTAGCTGGGCATGGTGGTGCACGTTTGTACTCCCAGCTACTTGGGAGGCCAAGGCAGGATGATCACTTGAACCTAGAAGGTGGAGGTTGCAGTGAGCCGAGAATGCACTGCTGCACTCCAGCCTGGGCGACAGAGCAAGACTCCCTCCCCCCAAAAATTTTCTTTTCTTTTTTTTTTTTTTTTTGAGACGGAGTCTCGCTTTGTCGCCCAGGCTGGAGTGCAGTGGCCGGATCTCAGCTCATTGCAAGCTCTGCCTCCCGGGTTCACGCCATTCTCCTGCCTCAGCCTCCCAAGTAGCTGGGACTACAGGCGCCCACCACCTTGCCCGGCTAGTTTTTCGTATATTTTAGTAGAGACGGGGTTTCACCATGTTAGCCAGGATGGTCTTGATCTCCTGACCTCATGATCCGCCCGTCTTGGCCTCCCAAAGTGCTGGGATTACAGGCTTGAGCCACCGTGCCCGGCCAAAAATTTTCTTTAATTAAAAAATGTTTAATTAAAAAAATAGTTTTAAAAAAGAGATAGGGTCTCATTATGTTGCCCAGGCTGGTCTTGAACTCTTGAGCTCAAGTGATCCTCTTGCCCCTGCCTTACTAGGATTACAGGCATGAGCCACCACTCCCAGCCAAAAAGAAGAGTCTTGAGATAGAGAGATTGTTCTGGATTACCTGGGTGAGCTCACTGTAATCACAAGGCCGCTATGTTAGTTGGGGTTCTCCCGAGAATAAAAATCAAGAGGATGTGTATCTATGTACCGACTTGAGAGATATGCTTTAAGAAATTTGCTTAGACTGGGTGTGGTGGCTCACCCTTGTAATCCCAGCTCTTTGGGAGGGCCGAGGTGGGGGGATCACCTGAGGTCAGGAGTTCATGACCAGCCTGGCCAACGTGGTGAAACTCCGTCTTTACTAAAAATACAAAAATTAGCCAGGCGTGGTGGCAGGTGCCTGTAATCCCAGCTACTTGGGAGGCTGAGGCAGGAGAATTGCTCAAACTCAGGAGGTGGAGGTTGCTGTGAGCTAAGACTGCACCATTGCACTTCAACCTGGGCAACAAGAGTGAAAACTCTGTCAAAACAAAAGAAAGAGAAAGAAAGAAAGAAGAAAGAGAGAGAGAGAAAGAAAGAAAGAAAGAAAGAAAGAAAGAAAGAAAGAAAGAAAGAAAGAAAGAAAGAAAGAAAGAAAGAA
>NC_045441.1:32430753-32458480 GCF_002776525.5 Piliocolobus tephrosceles | reverse complement strand
GAAGGAAGGAAGGAAGGAAGGAAGGAAGGAAGGAAGGAAGGAAGGAAGGAAGGAAGGAAGGAAGGAAGGGAAGGAAGGAAGAAACTTGCTTACATGATTTTGGAGACTTTGTGCTTCCAAAATCTGATAGGGCAGGCTGGAGACCCAGGGAATAGCTGTAGTTTGAGTCCAGAAACCCAGGGAATAGCTGCAGTTTGAGTCCAGAAACAGCCTGCTGGCAGAATTCCTTCTAGGTAGAGGGAGGTTGGTCAGTCTTTTTTATGTTTAGGCCTTCAACTGCTCACCCGAATTATGGGAAATAATTTCCTTTACTAATAAAAAAAAAAATCTTCTTCTTCTTTCTTCTTCTTCTCCTCCTCCTCCTCCTCCTCCTTCTTTCTTCTTCTTCTTCTACCAGGCTGGAGTGCAATAGTGTGATCTCCACTCACTGCAATCTCTGTCTCCCAGGTTCAAGCAATTCTCATTCCTCAGCCTCCCCAGTAGCTGGGAGTACAGGTGTGCACCACCATGACTGGCTAATTTTTGTATTTTCAGTAGAGACAGGGTTTCACCACGTTGGCCAGGCTGGTTTTGAACTATTAACCTCAAGTGATCTGCTCACTTTGGCCTCCCAAAGTGCTGGGATTGCAGGCGTGAGTCACCATGCCTGGCCAGAATAACGTTTCATGAGATATCTGGTCCCAATGGCCCAGCTAAGTTGACACATATATATTAATCACCACAAGTCCTAAGGGAAAAAGGAGTAAGGATGGTCAGAGTTAGAGAAGATGTGACTAGAGATAAAAATAGTGATAAAGAGAGAGGGAGAGAATGGATGCAGGAGGAGAGAGAGGAATTTGAAGATGCTTCCCTGCTGGCCTCAAAGATGGAGTAGGGGAGATGAGCCATGAAATGCAAGAGGCTTCTAGAAGCTGGGAAAGGCAAGGAAATAAATTCTCTCCTAGGGCCTCTAGAAGGAATACAGCCCTGCTGATCCATTTTAGACGTATCTTGGCTAGTAACTATCTAGGGCTGGTGGTGCAAGGAATTTACCAGGACTGTTGTAGATAAAGACAGATTTATTAGAGAAGGTATGAAAATACTTGCAAGATTGCGACAGGCAGTACAGCAGAGAAGGGGCTTCCTGCAAAGAGGCTGGGGCTGCAAGGAAGTTTTTTTTTGTTTTTGTTTTTTGTTTTTTTTGAGATGGAGTCTCACTCTGTTGCCCAGGCTGGAGTGCAGTGGCATGATCTTGGCTCACTGAAACCTCCACCTCCTAGGTTCAAGCAATTCTCCTGTATCAGCCTCCTGAGAAGCTGGGATTACAGGCGCCTGCCCACCATGCCTGGCTAATTTTTGTATTTTTAGCGGAGATGGGGTTTCTCCATATGGTAAGGCTGGTCTTGAACTCCTGACCTCATGTGATCCACCTGCTTCAGCCTCCCAAAATGCTGGGATTACAGGCATGAGCCACCATGCCCGGCCTTGAAATGAAGTTTTATAGGGTTTTGCTGGAGGGAGCTGCATGCAGAATGAGGTGCTTGTGCCCTGGGGATGAGGTCATTGTGCCCATGGAATGAGGTAGAGGTCACTGTTTGTAATTAGCCATCTCTCAGAACATTGTTTCTTGTTCTTCCACACCTAGAGCCCTCCTCAACCCAGGGCCCCTTCCTCCTGGTTGCTTACTTATCTTCTCAGGACTCCACACTTCTGATCTCCACAGCTGTAAGATAATAAATGTGTATTGTTTAGGCCATCAAGTTTTTCACTCCTGTAGTTCAGCAAGCAGGAGGGAGTGGTACCCAGTGGCCTCTTCACTTCTGTAGCTCAGCCAGCAGAAATGAGTGGCATCCAGCAGCCTCTTCACTTCCATAGCTCAGCGAGTGGGAGGGAATGTTACAGCTCTTTCACTCCTGCCACCCATAGCTAGGCAAGCAAGAGCTTTACAGCCCTTTATCTCCTGTAGTTCAGCAAGTTCTGGGTTCTTGTCCTGCAACCAAGAGGAATAAGGTACAGGGACACTGGAGAGTGAGTAAGGCAGAGTAGAGTTTTATTGAGCAACAGAAATAAAGCTCTTAGCAGTGAAAGGGTACCCAAAATCAGGTTGCTGTCTGAGGCTGAGTCCGAGGGTATTTATGAGCTTAGAATGGGGGAATGTGTGCTGATTGTCCATGGGTAGGCTTGGAGAATGAACCATTCATTTGGCTAAAAGGCATCATTAAGAAGGAACCAATCAAGAGAGAATGGTAAGATGGAGATAGAAGCTCTCACTCTGGTTGTGGACTCTACCCAGAAAGGCAGTTCGGTTTTCAGGTTTCAGACACTCCTTGGCCTGGAGGTCGAGTTTCACCAGGGACATGTCCCTGTCTGCCTAGAAATTTGTCTGTCTCCTGTCGCTATCAATAACGTATTACAGCAGCAATAGGAAACTAATATACTACTCAACCTTTAGATGTCAACTTAAAAATCATTTCTGTTTAGATTTGTAAAACAAATGTTAATTGAGTCCCACTCAGTAACACACACTGGGCTTATAGCAACCATGTTCTGAGATGGATCTCCATTGTCTCTGACTCCCTCCTGTAGATTTCTTTGTAGTACTGATCACAAGTGCTAATGCAAGAGTGATCTGATGGCTTTGTTTAATATTTGTATCCCTGTGCCCCTAGACTTAGGCTCTTTGAGGAAAGTCACCATAGTCCAACTTTCCAGGAGACCTGAAGGAAAGGGCTAAATGTGAGGCTTTGGGTCCTGGGTCAGCACAAGAAAGGTGGTGGGCGAGGAAAAACTCACTTGGATTCTCATTTGTCCAGGCTCTGTCCTGGAGGGAGCAGAAGGGAAGGAGAAAGGGAAAACCTGCCTAGGCCACTAGCCCCCTGGGCCTATGAAGTCAGTGTGGGTGTCAGTGTGTAACAACTGGCTCTCCAGGATAGGGACAGGGAAGCCATCTGCCAATTTCTGTGGTGTAAATGCTCCTGACATGGCTGATTTCCAGACATCCAGGCATTCTGTGGTGTAAATGCTCCTAACATGGCTGATTTCAGTGGTGTTCCTGAAAGTGGAGTTGGGAAGTTTAGAGTGTGTTCTCTGATACCAACCAGTTCTTCAGATTCTCTGATATCAACTGGGTGTCCAACAATTTAAGAAATAAAAATGAAATCCTAAACCTCCCAGCCAACTGAATGAACTCCCTCTTGGCCAAGGAGACCCCAGAGAAACCTTGAAAACAGTTACAGGCCATGACAGGATGGGAGGTTGGACACATCTTGTTATACCCCTCCCTAATCACAATTAGGCTTTTTCCCCTAAGGGCTAAACAGAACAACCAACCAATTGCCTGCTGCTACCCCTTCTTTTGTGGTTTTGGCACAACCACCACCAATCATGAAGTGGTTTTGGCCAGTCTACAGAGGATGTGTAGTAAGGGTTTTTATGTCCTCTGCTTCACTTTATGTCAGAGCACTGAAAAACTCAACCTTCAGATCATGCTAACACCACAATTTTTGAACATGGGTTTCTTATAAAAGCATAAAGCTTAATTGCATGTGTGCATGGTTCTACATTCATAACTATTCATGACTCCTTCTATAGCTTATTGAATATGTATATTTGGCCACACAATTCAGCTAAATCCCTGTCTCATTCTTCTACCTTCGAAGTGTCTGTTTCTGGCTTCTGGAGCAATGCTATACTCCCCAGCCTCTCAGAATGGCTACCCCGGAGGCTGCAACCCTCTGTGAGAAATAAAGCTTTCCTTTCCACATTTATCAATCTCATTATTCTTCTTTGGTTGACAAATTCATTTCAATTCTGACACTAATCACCCAGATTAGCATTAGACCCACAAGTTAAATGGCTCTGTCCCACAGAACTGACCCCACTTCAGATACCCAGGCCACCCACCCATACCTCTGTCTGGCTGACTACAAATTGGGGGTTCCTACAACACCCTCATTATATTTGATAATTTGCTAAAATGGCTCACAGAACTCAGGAAAACACTTTTACTTACATTTACTGGTTTATTATATTTAAAAAAACTTTTTAAGGAGATTGGGTGTCAGGATATTGCCCAGGCTGGTCTCAAACTCCTGGCCTGAAATGATCCTCCCACCTCAGCCTCCCAAATGTTGGGATTATAGGCATGAGCCACTGTGCCTGGCCTACCAGTTTATTATAAAGGACACAAGTTGGTTTCGTTGTTTTTTTTTTTTTTTTTTAGTCTCACTGTGTGATATTACCCAGACTGGAGTGCAATGGCACAATCATGGCTCACTGCAGCCTCAACCTCCTGAGCTCAAGTGATCCTCCCAGCTTAGCCTCCCCAGTAGCTGGGACTACAGCCACATGCCACCACACCTGGGTTTTGTTTTTGTTTTTGTTTTTTTTTTTTGTACTTTTTGTAGAGAGGGGTGTCTCACCATGTTGGCTAGGCTGGTCTTGAACTCCTGGTGTCAACAGATCCTCCCATCTCAGCCTCCCAAAATGTTGTGATTACAGGCATGAGCCACTGCACCCTGCCTACTAGTTTATTATAAAGGCTACAACTTGGGAACAGACAAATGGAAAGCATGCATAGGGCAAGCTATGTGGGGAGGAGTATGAAGCTTCCATGCCCTCTCTGGAGACACCACTCTCCTATCCTCAGTGTGTTTGCCAATCCAGAAGCTCTTGGGGGCTCATTGTTCAAGAGCTTTTACAGAGCTCAATCTCTAGCTCCCCCTCCTCCTTCCCAGTGGTCAGTGGGTACAGCTGAAAGTTCCCACCTGCTAATCACTTGATCTTTCTGGTGACCAGTCCCCTCCTGAGGCAATCTAGCCCCACTTAGAGTGGGGCTCATCTCTTTAGCATGAACTCAAGTTATCAAAAAGGCCTTGTTATGAATAACAAAAGACACTGTCACTCAGGAAATTATGTATTTTAGGAGCTCTGTGCCAGCACAAAGACCAAATATATATGTATTTTTGTATTACACCATAGGAAAAGATATGCTGCAGCATGTTACTGCAACATGCATGAATAAATATCCCTCAAGAAGATAGTCACATTCAAATTAAATTAAAATAATTATGGAAACTGACCAGGTGGTTGAAATAATAAAAAAATTACATGTGATTGGTATTATTTTATTTTATGAGACAGGGTCTTGCTCTGTTGCCCAGGCTGGAGTGCAGTGGTGTGATCTCTCACTGCAACCTCCGCCTCCTGGGCTTAAGCAATCCTCCCATCTCAGCCTCCCAAGTAGCTGGGACTACAGGCATATGCCACCACACCCAGCTAACTTTTATATTTTTTATAGAGGTGGGGTTTCAGCCTCATCTCTGTTGGCCAGACTGGAGATGTGATTGGTTTTAAATAGGTATTACTTTTGTTTTAAAAATAATTTAATTGTAAGTTTTACAACTTAATTGTTAATAATAGGTTAACTGCAAGAAATAAAAATAAAATTCTAAGCCCCCAACTGACTGAATGGATCCTCTCTTGGCCAAAGGAACCCCAGAGAAACCTTGGAAGACTGAATTAATGGCCACAACGGGAAGGGAGATCAGAAATACCTCATTATACCCCCTCCCTTACTAATGGCTACTAGGTTTTCTTCTGTAAGGACTAAACAGAAACCATCTCTTTCAAATACTACTAGCTTATCCTCCCAGGTACATAACAAAGACAAGATAAAAGTAATCAATTCTTCATTCCTCCGTGAGACCCCCTGCTTCATCTGTTCCCTTTAGCTTCAAATGTTCACCTTATCTTACATAAAACATAGATTTATTGGGTACTAACAAAAGTCTCACAAACATGTAATTATTTGTCTCACTGCTGCCTAACTAGCCTTTTCTCTCTTTTTTTTTTCTGAGGCAAGGTCTCGCTCTGTTACCCAGGTTGTAGTGCAGTGGCTCACCGAAACCTCTGCTCCCCAGGCTCAAGCTATTCTCCCACCTCAGCCTCCCAAGTAGCTGTGACCACAGGTGTCCACCACCTCACCCAGCTAAGTTTTTTTTTTTTTTTTGTAGAGACGGAGTTTTGCTATGTTGCCCAGGCTGGTCTTGAACTCTTGGGCTCAAGTGATCAGTCCATTTCAGCCTCCTTAAGTGCTGGGATTACAGGCATGAGCCACCATGCCTGGCCCCCACAACCTTTTTAAAGGAAAATGTATAAATAATAAACTTCTTTGGGAAAATACAGCCGCAGAAGCTTCTGTAACTCATGTTTTCCCAGGCATACCCTCTACTTGACTGAACAAACTTTGATGATTTGCATCTTAGGTCTAAATCGCTCATTTTGGTGGTCAACTGTCAGCTCATAACATTCCTCAAAATTTAACAACTGGCTCTTGTGAGCTGGTATAAGCTAGCCTCAGCATTTCATCTGTCCATATGACAAGCAATGAAATGTCTGGCAAAGATTTCCAAATATAAGCAAACACTTTATATATATATTTTAATATACATTTATATATAACATACTATAATATATATTTATGACAAATATAAATGTGTTTATATATATATAATGTAATATATTTATATTATAAATATAGATATATATTTTGAGATGGAGTCTTGCTCTGTCACCCAGGCTAGAGTGCAGTGGTGCAATCTCAGCTCACTGCAACCTCCACCTCCCGGGTTCAAGCGATTCTCCTGCCTCAGTCACCTGAGTAGTTGGAATTACAGATGTTCACCACCATGCCCAGCTAATTTTTTGTATTTTTAGTAGAGACAGAGTTTCACCATGTTGGCCAGGCTGGTCTCCAACTCCTGGGCTCAAGTGATCTGCCTGCCTCGGCCTTCCAAAGTGCTGGGATTACAGATGTGAGCCACCGCACCTGAAAACAAACAGATATTTATTTTATTTTATTTATTTATTTTTTTGAGATAACTCTGTTGCCCAGGCTGGAGTGCAGTGGAACTATCTCAGCTCACTGCAACCCTTGCCTCCTGGGCCCAAGCGATCCTCCCAAGTAGCTGGGACTACAGTCATACACCCCCGGGCCTGGCTAATTTTTGTATTTTGTGTAGAGACGGGGTTTCACCATGTTGCCCAGGATGGTCTCAAATTTCTGGACTCAAGCAATCACCCCACCTTGGCCTCCCAAAGTGTTGGGATTATAGACACAAGCCACCGTGCCCGGGCTGCAAATATATATTTAAACATATTCTAGGCTTGTGTTCGAAAAGCGGAGTGAGAACAGACCTCACCAGCCCATCTGGCCTCGTTTCCAGTGGTCAGCATCTCAGAAGTGAGCAGAGGCCTTTCTCCCGTGCCTCCTCCTGGATGTCCCACGGGCACCACCTCTACATGCTAGTTTCACGCACAGGCTACCCTGGTGAACAGACCACATTTGGAAATGCATATGTTTCTGTTTGCTTTCTGGCCCAGAGCCCATTGGGCAAGCTGAGTTTTTGGTGTCCCCATAAAGGACAGTGACAACAGTGACAGAAGCTCATTCACTGTCGGTGGCAGCTTTGGCTTTAGGGCCCCAGGGGCTGTCCTCCCTTTATCCTGCCTGGCTCAGAAGATGCCCACAGTGGTTTATCAGTGAATCCAAAAGCATGGCCCCAGCCCCAGGTGGGCTGCCTGGACCCTGGTTTGGGTCATGGGCCTAGATCTTTCTACCCTCAGTCCGCTGCCTTTTCACCCAGAGCACAGTCGCCAGAGCCCCAGAGGGTGTGCATGGCTCAGAGACTGGCATCCTCAGCAGGCAGTGGGGTCAGGGTGGCTGCTGGCTGGTTTTGAGGGAGTGGAGTTTCCAAGTCAGATTGATCTGGACTGGTATCACTGGCCCACCAAGTCACTTTCCTTCTACCAACTGTTGTGAAGATGGTCATGTTATAGCCCAGCGGTTTCTTCTTACCTGCTGCACAAATAAAGCCAATACATTAAGATAGTGGCATTGCAGCAGAGAAAGAGTTTGATTATCACAAGGCAGCAGAGTGGAAAGACAGAAGATATTTCTCAGATTGGTCTCCCTGAGAATTTGGAGGCTGGGGTTTTTAAGGATTTTTTTCAAGGGCAGGGGGCCAGAGAGTGAGAAATCCTGATTGGCTGAGTCAGAGATAAAATAATAGGAAATTAATTCCTGGTGGGGGTCACTGGTCTTAGTGGCATCAGTTGTTCCACCAGAATGGAAAGTCTGAAAAATATCTCAAACACCAGTCTTAGGTCTTACAATAGCAATGTTATCAATAGGGGCAATTAGGGACATTACAAATTATATCTTGTGACCACTGGCTACATGACTCCTGAGCAGTAAGCAAGTTACAGAACATGACTAGCTGTCATTTATTATTTATTTATTTATTTATTTTTGAGACAGGGTTTCACTCTGTTGCCCAGTCAAGAGTGCAGTGGCACAATCACAGTTCACCCGAAGCCTCGACCTTCTGGGCTCAAGAAATCCTCCCACCTCAGCCTTCCCGGTAGATGGGACTACGGGTACATGCCACAACACCTATCTAATTTTTTGTATTTTCTGTAGGTATACAGTCTCAAACTCCTGGGGTCAAGTGATCCATCTGTCTTGGCCTCCCAAAGTGTTGGGATTACAGGCATAGCCACCTTGCCTGGCTTGACTATTTATCGTTTATTGATGTATAGGTCTTAGCAGAATTCAGACCCCTCCTATAATTCTAACTTTGTGGTCTTTTATTAGTTATACAAAGGCGACTTCCATCCCCAGACAAGTAGGGGGGTAGTTTTGGGAAGGGACTATTGCTATCTTTGCTTTAAGGTTAAACTGCAGACTAAATTCCTTCCACGTTAAGCTTGGCCTACACCCAGGAATGAGCAAAAACAATCAGCTTGTGAGGTTAGAAGCAAGATGGAATCAGTTATGTCTCTCACTGGCATAATTTTTGCAAGGGCAATTTCAGTTAAGTCCTGTTTAGAGCACTTAGCTATTGGCAGCCACCCTGGTGGTGGAAATGGTGACAATGACAGTGACAATGATGATGATGATGGTAGTGATGATGACAATAATGACTACAATGATTAATCGCCCCCATCCCACTGGGCAGCACTGCACTGGTGAGGGCTGTTCCCCCCTCCTCACCCTTATATACAGAACCTTTTCTTTTACAGTCCTCCCAACTCTAGGACAGTCTTCCTGTGGGTGAGCCTGGAGGTCATCAGTGTTTCAAAGGGAAACCTTTAAGCAGAGTGAGATGGAAACAGTGATGACTTCCAGGCTCACCCACAGGAAGACTGTCCTAGAGTATTATGAGGATGTAGCAGAATAAGAATGTAGTAGAATGAGTAGTAGCAGAATGAGGACAGTTTAAGCTCTATCCAGTCTCTGAACAAATTACTCCAGTTAGGTTGCATTGTCAGCGATATCATTTGCTGTAACAGAACTTGTAGTCACAGCGTCTCCAGTATATGACTCAGTGCAGTGGCACAGAGCACATCTGGGACAGTCCCATCAAGTTCATTGCTCACTCAGTGCATGACTCTCTACTGAGAACCTATGATGTGCTGTGATCTAGCTGGTGTTCTGAGGACATTGAGAAGATCTCTCTCAGGGATGGTTACAAAAAAGCTCCTGGTCTCTGGAATAAGCAGACACACATTCAAACAATTACAATGCCATGCTGTGGGCAGGGGTCAGCCTGGCATCAAGAGAAGAGTGGCGACTCCACCTGGAGGAGTGAGCCATCATGCCTGGCTTGTATGGTAAATTTCTGTTCAATTCCATTGGCTTATCCATTTACTTATACAAATACAGACATCCAGATAGTAACTTTAGGCTTTGGTTATTTATTTATTTATTTATTTATTTTTGAGATGAAGTCTCGCTCTGTCACCCACGCTGGTGTGCAGTGGTGTGCTCTCAGCTCACTGCAAGCTCCACTTCCCAGGTTCATGACATTCTCCTGCCTCAGCCTCCTGAATAGCTGGAACTACAGGCACCTGCCAATACGTCCGGCTGATTTTTTTGTATTTTTAGTAGAGACGGGGTTTCATCGTGTTAGCCAGGATGGTCTCGATCTCCTGACCTCGTGATCTGCCCACTTCGGCCTCCCAAAGTGCTGGGATTACAGGCATGAGCCACCGTGCCCAGCCAAGCTTTGTTTATTATACAATACTAGAGTCTTTTGTTTCTCAGGAATTCAGGCCTGCTTTGGTGACTGGGCACTCTTTTCATTGACTCCCTTTTGTGTGTGTGTGTGTGACAGAGTTCTGCTGTTCTTGCCCAGGCTGGAGTGCAATGGTGCTGTCTCAGCTCACTGCAACCTCCACCTCCCAGGTTCAAGTGATTCTCCTGCCTCAGCCTCCCGAGTAGCTGAGATTACAGGTGCACGCCACCACGCCCTGCTAATTTTTGAGTTTTCAAGAGAGATGGGGTTTCTCCATGTTGGTCAGGCTGGTCTCAAACTCCTGATCTCAGGTGATCCAGCCAACTTGGCCTTCCAAATTGCTGGGATTATAGGTATGAGCCACTGCATCCAGCTATTGGCTCCTGTTTTACTTTGACTTAATGAAGCGACATTGTTTGTTTGGGGTAATACCTGAGGTTCGTCGCCTCATGCTGAGGAAATCAAGGATGCGGACACATGTGGAGTGAGGTTAAAGAGCAGAGGTTTAATAGGTGAAAGAAAGAGAGACTGGCTTGCAGAGGCAGTGTCTGATTTACATAGGGCCCAAAGATTGGTTGGACCAGGGGTGACATTTACATAGTGCATGAAGAAGCTGGCTACCCTACCCTAATCTTCTTATTAAGCAAATGGGTGTTCTACTCAGCCAGCACCATGTTGTCTGCTCCTTACTGTACATGTGGTTGGCAAGGCAAAGGGAAGATGGAGCCACCATGTTGAACATGCTTGGCCCCCAGGTAGCCTTTTCCTACTGGCACAGCTGCCAACGTTCACCTGTGCAAGCTTCCAGCTTGCTTATCTATGTGTGTAGCTCGATTTTACAGGCTGCTCTTTGTTAGAAAAGAAACAATTCGGCGGCTACTTTTCATTAAAAGGGAAACCTTACTGAAGACTTCCTTACCCTCACTATCTGCCTAAATAATTTCTTTTTAACTCCAATATCATTAATTTCATCTGTTTTTTTTTTCTAAACACTTTTTAACTTTTTTTGTTATTTTTCATCCTTTTTTGAATGTCTAAAGACCACACTTTTTGATAGTTCAAGATTATCCTAGCTCATATATTTACTGTCCCAACCCTAGTACCAGCCATTTCTTCAAACAGCCCTGATTCTTTCTCTTAAAGAATGGTGGCCGGGCACGGTGACTCACGCCTATAATCCCAGCACTTTGGGAGGCCAAGGCTGGTGGATCACGAGGTCAGGAGTTTGAGGCCAGCCAGGCCACGATGGTGAAACCCCATCTCTACTAAAAATACAAAAATTAGCTGGGCGCAATTGTGGGTGCCTGTAATCCCAGCTACTTGGGAGGCTGAGGCAGGAGAATCGCTTGAACCAGGGAGGCAGAGGTTGCAGTGAGCCAAGAATGTGCCACTGCACTCTAGCCTGGGCGAAAGAGCAAGACTCTGTCTCAAAAAAAAAAAAAAAAAAAAAAAAACAAATAAAACGATATTAGCTGGACGTGGCAGCTCACGCCTGTAATCCCAGCACTTTAGGGGGCTAAGGCAGGAGGATTACTTAAGCCCAGGAGTTTGAGACCAGCCTGGGCAATGTAGTGAGACCATGTCTCTACAAAAACTAAAAAAAAAGAAAAAAAAATTTGCTGAATGTGGTTGCGCACACCTGTAGTCCCAACTACTTAGAAAGCAGGAGGATCCCTTAAGCCCAGGAGTTTGAGGTTGCAGTGAGTCGTGATCACACCATTGCACTTCAGTCTGGGCAACAGAGTGAGACCCTGTCTCAATAATAATAACAAAAAATTTGGCTTTCCAGATTTTCTTTTTCTTTTCTTTTTTAAAAAATTAATTAGATAGAGATGGGGTCTCACCATGTTGCCCAGGCTGGTCTCAAACTCTTGGTCTCAAGCAATCCTGCCTCAGCCTCCCAAAGTGTTGGGATTACAGGTGTGAGCCACCATGCCTAGCCTAATTTGTTTCTTTATATTGCTGATTAGTATTCTATTGCATGAATATATCCCAATTTGCCCATGCATTTTTGAGAGCAAAACTTGCCTCTTCTAACTTTGTTCCAGTGGTTGAAGATCTGTAAATTAACTGACAACAGATACGTTAGCAGGGGGACAATACTTGGCTTCTTTTCCCACAAGTATCTTTGTAGGAAATAATGCACCAAATGGCAGGATCCAGTTTTCAAAGAGGTGAAAATAGCTCAAAGACAATGAAAAGGATTAGAATCTGATCCTGTGAGATTCTAAAATCTCAAGAGTGAGTTATTGTTTTCCATTGAAACATAAATTTTTTGTACAGTCACCCTTATTTTTGTTCAAATATAATCAAAGTAAAATTATTCTTGTTTGCAAAATAAGTCTAGATTAGAGTTTGCCTGATTATTTACAAAAGTGCAGTAAGAATGATAACTATATAGGTTTTTTTTTTTTTTTTTTTTTTGAGACAGTCTCGCTCTGTCACCCAGGCTGGAGTGCATCTCAGCTCATTGCAAGCTCTGTCTCCCAGGTTCGCGCCATTCTCCTGCCTCAGCCTCCCAAATAGCTGGGACTACAGTTGCCCACCATCGCACTCAGCACATTTTTTGTAATTTTAGTAGAGATGGGGTTTCACCGTGTTAGACAGGATGGTCTCCATATCCTGACCTTGTGATCCGCCCGCCTCGGCCTCCCAAAGTGCTGGGATTATAGGCGTGAGCCACCACGCCTGGCCCCACATAGATCTTTTTAAGTTGGCTTTGCTGGAACTTTTCATAAGGAATGTTAGGTTGAGGTCGGGCATGGTGTCTCATACCTGTAATCCCAGCACTTTGGGAGGCCAAGGTCAGGGGATCACTTGAGCCTGCGAGTTCGACCAGCTGCCTGACCACATAGCGAAACCTGTCTCTGTTTAAAAAAAAAAAAAAAGGAATGTCAGGTTGGACTTTTAAAAGCCCCCTTGAGGCTAGGAAGCCAAGCCAAGAATCTACCACCAGACTTCATCTGCAGTAACTGCAGATTTAGGTGAACTCTTCGCTTCTTGAAGTCCCCAAAATATCCTGTTTTCTGGTCTTTTCAGGAAGTGACCATCTCTACTCACTTGTTAGGTTTGGAACTGTGTAATTCAGGTAACAGTATCCCTGTCACACAGAGGGTTTTGTAACCTAGAGGTTTTTGTGAACATTGGTTCTGTAAAGTCAACCTTAGTTCCTTAACATTGTCTGGTCATATCTGATCCTATGTACATCATTCTCAAATGGGACATTAGAGTCAATGCATTAGTGATATTACCAATTGTCTCAGTTATGTCCTGTTATAAGGTAAAGAGATTCTTATTGAATTTATGCAAATAACTATATTGCCATGAAACTAAAAATATTCAATAAGAGTTTCTAAATTCTGGAGGGATCAGGCAGGGAGAAAAAGATAAATATTTCATTTCTGTTTATAAAAGTATAGTCTCCTAAATTGTCACAAGATATAGTTAGCTTAAGAGAAAAAGTTTCTTTAAATCCAGAAAATAGAACATCAAAGAACCAGCAATAGTCAGGTGTGGTGGTGTATAATCTCAATTACTCAGGCAGCTGAAGTGGAAGGATGCTTCAACAACATAGTGAGGCTCTAATACACCAAAGAAAAAAAAAAAGCCTGGTGTGGTGGCATGTGCCTGTATTTCTAGCTACTTGGGAGGCTGAGGCGGGAGGATTGCCTGAGCCCCAAAATTCCGGGCTGTAGTGAGCTATGATGGTGCCACTGCACTCCAGCCTGGGACACAGAGCAAGACGCTGTCTCCAAAAATAATAATAATAGGCCAGGTACAGCGGCTCACGCCTGTAATTCCAGCACTTTGGGAGGCCAAGGTGGGTGGCTTGCTTGAGGTCAGGGGTTCAAGAACAGCCTGGCCAACATGGTGAAACCTCGTCTCTACTAAAAACACAAAAATTAGCCAGGCGTCGTGGCAGGCTCCTGTAGTCCCCGCTACTGGGGAGGCTGAGGCAGGAGAATCGCTTGAACCTGACAGGTGGAGGTGGAGGTTGCAGTGAGCCCAGATTGCGCCATGGTATTCCAGCAGCCTGGGTGACAGAGTGAGGCTCTGTCTCAAAAAAAAAAAAAAGATGTAAATTAGCTATGGTTAAGATCTAATGAAAGTTCATTATAATGCAACTGGCAAGGAAATTTGGTTGTTTCAGTGGCATACAACAGTTAAAATAATAACTGGGATTATGGCTAATAACATTACACTGGGATATATCTTGGACAAGGAGGACATTGAGAAATTTCCAGGGACTTGACACAATTTCTGAAACAATAACATTTTACCCATACAAATACAACCTAGAGAAAGTTAGCATCTCTTTCTCTCTTTTTTGAGACAAGGTCTCTGCCACCCAGGTGGGAGTGCAGTGGCCTAATCATGGCTTACTGCAGTCTCGACCTCTTGGTCTCCCAAGAGGTGATTCCTCCCACTTCAGCCTCCCTAGTAGCTGGGATTACCGGTGTGCGCCATCACACCCGGCTACTGTGTGTGTGTGTGAAAGCAAGTTTATTAGAGAAGTAAAGAAACAAAAGTATGGCTACCCCATAGGCAGAGCAGCCTAACTTTTGTATTTTTTGTAGAGATGGGTTGGTTGCGGGTGCAGGATTGTCCAGGCTGGTCTCAAACTCCTGGTCTCAAGCGATTCTCCCACCTCAGCTGCCCAAGGTGCTGGGATTAAGGTGTGAGCCACTGTGCCTGGCTAAGTAGTTCTCATTTGTCATTGCTTTCCATGTGATTTAATGTAACTTTAGAATTTTTATAGTTTTGTCTATTATTACTTTTTTTTTGAGACGGAATTTCGCTCTTGTTGCTCAGGCTGGAGTGCAATGGCGCTATCCCGGCTCACCGCAACCTCCGCCTCCCGGGTTCAAGCGATTCTCCTGCCTCAGCCTCCCGAGTAGCTAGTATAACAGGCATGCGTCACCACGCCCGTTTAATTTTGTATTTTTAGTAGAGACAGGGTTTCTCCATGTTGGTCAGGCTGGTCTGGAACCCCGACCTCAGGTCATCTGCTCGCCTCGGCCTCCCAAAGTGAGATTACAGGCATGAGCCACCACGCCCCGCCAGCTTTGTATTTTGAATTTAAGTCAACGGACTACTTTGAATGAATTGTGAAACTTGTAACGTTTAGATCTACATTTATTTCGTTCTGATTAATTGTTCCTTTAACATTTTTGAGAAAGACACAGGATAGTGGGCCCCATTTTAGTCTGAACGTCCAAAATCATGGCATTAAACAATCTGAACACCGAGTTTAATTAATTCAGCTAGACAGCCAGGAGGGGGCACGCGGCCACCGCTAAACAGTGAGCGAGGGCCGAGGGCCCCGCTCTGCCCCAGATGACCAGCAGGGGGCGTGCGAGCCGCCTTGTCGGACCCCTAAGAGGCCCTCACTGCCTCCGTGCTCCTCCTGTGGCCGCCAGCGCCAGGCCCGCAGTGAAGACCAGAACCTCATTTTCCTCAGCACAGATCTAGGCGGACACCGCCTCACTTTGGGACAACTTGAGGCTGCGTCAATGGTAAGTAAAATCCTTCCTGTCACGGTCCTGACTACTGAGGAGCAGCCAGTCTTCACAGCCCCCAGTAGAGGAAGGGCTTCATGTGGAATTTTGGAAATAAAAAACCCCGGTTTCCACCACAAACGAGGTCCTTCTCAACAGCTAAGACACAGTGGCTGCTAGTATAATGCCACGCAGCGGCCTTTTAATACTAACATCACAGTCAGAGGCTTACCAGGGAGACTGGTTTCCTAGCTTTGGCGGAACTGGATTTGGGTCAGGCTTAGCTACTGGAATGAAGTTTGATGTCACCTCTGCTTTACTGATGCGGTATTGACGTGTTTGGTTGACTGGCTGATTGATTATTATTTTTCTTTTCTTTTTTTTTTTTTTTTTTGAGACGGAGTCTTGCTGTGTCTCCCTGGCTGGAGGGCAGTGGCGCGATCTCGGCTCACTACAAGCTCCGCCTCCCGGGTTCCCGCCATTCTCCTGCCTCAGCCTCCCGAGTAGCTGGGACTACAGGCGCCCGCAACCGCGCCCAGCTAATTTTTTGTATATTTTTCTAGAGACAGAGTCTCGCTATGTTACCCAGGCTGGTCTCCAAATTGTGACCTAAGTGCTGGGATTACAGGCCTGAGCCACCATGCCTTAGCCTTATTTTTCATTTTTGAGAAAGAGTCTCACTCTGTCACCCAGGCTGGAGTGCAGTGCTCACTGGTGTGAGTGCAGTGGAGTGTACGATCATAGCTCACTGCTGCCTTGAACGTCTGAGCTGAAGGATCCTCCCGCCTCATGCTCCTGAGTAGCTGGGACTACAGGCATGCACCACCATGCCTGGCTAATTTTTAATTTTATTGTAGAGAAGATGTCTCACTATGTTGCCTAGGCTGGTCTCCAGCTCCTGGCTGCAAGCGTTCCTCACGCAAGCGAACCCAGCCCACATGGTTGTTAAAAAAGTAATTACTGAGGTCAGAAGTTCAAGACCAGCCTGGCAAACATAGTAAAACCCCGTCTCTACTAAAAATACAAAAATGAGCCGAGTGTGGAGGTGGGCACCTGTAATCCTAGCTACTCGGGAGGCTGAGGCAGGAGAATCGCTTAAACCCAGGAGGTGGAAGTTGCAGTGAGCCGAGATTGTGCCACTGTACTCCAGCCTGGGCGACAGAGCGAGACTCCGTCTTGGAAAAAAAAAAAAAAAGTAATAACTTTTTGAGGCCGGGCACGGTAGCTCACGCCTGTAATCCCAGCACTTTGGGAAGCCAAGGCAGGAGGATCTCTTGAACCCAGGAGTTCAAGATCAGCCTGACCAACATGATGAAACCCCATCTCTATTAAAAAATACAAAAACACCAGGGCATGGTGATGTGTGCCTATAATCCCAGCTACTCAGGAGGCGGAGGCAAGAGAATCTCGTGAACTTGAGAGGTGGAGGTTGGAGTGAGACTGCACCTTTGCACTCCAGTCTGGGCGACAGAGGGAGACTGTCTAAAATAAATAAATAAATTAAATAAATAAATGAATGAATAAATAAATAAATAAATGTAATTACTTTTTGATCATTTCATTCTTACGGAAAACTTGCAATAGCAATACAAATCCTTGTCTTTTCTATCAAAGTCTCCAGTGGTTATTGCTGTGCCAGATTTGCAATTTCACACAAAACACTCGTTTTTTTTACCCAAAGCAGGGACACTCTCCCAAGTAATAATCACTCACCCCCTCATCAGGAAATCAACAAGAATTGGAAAAATTACCGGGGCGTGATGGCACACGCCTGTGATCCCAGCTACTCAGGAGGCTGAGTCAGGAGAATCACTTGAACCTGGGAGGTAGTGGTTGCAGTGAGCAGAGATGGACTCACTGCACTTTGGCCCGGGGGACAGAGTGAGACTCAGTCTCAAAAAAAAAAAAAAAAAAAAAAAAAAGAAAAGGAAAAGAAATTAACACTTAACATGGCGTCCACATGACAATCTAGTCCTAAAACCTACTTCGCTTCATCACCTGCTCCAATGTGGGTGGGGAAAAAGATTATCTGCACTTTAAAAATTTTTTCTAACTCCTTGAGTGGCAGATAAAGCAATTTTTATGCCAGACACTGAACTTATATTATGGCTCTGAGTTCAAGATTTTAACCTGTCTGATCTGAGAGCCTAACTTTTCTAAACATTTATATAATTATTCTAGACTATTAATCCTTCAATTACCTGTTTTGTCACTGTATACAATTGTTAGGCAGGCAAACCTAAATTTACATTTCCGAAAGGGATAGCTCAGGTGTCTAGGTTGTTTATCATGGAGCTATTGTTATTTGTAAAGTCATTAATTTGAAATGGCTTTAAGTCTTTCTTTTAAAAATCTTGGCTCAAATGTCATAAGCAGTGATTTTTATCTCAACACCAGCAGAAAAGTCAGCAGATTGAAAGTAGAAAGAAAAAAAATAAAATAGAGAGATAGAGAACTTCGAAGATTCTGCTTGTTAACCCCGTAGTTGGCTGTAGTTTTCTTAGTGACCATCTGAGCTCTGAACTTTCCTTGATATAATTTGCCCATCTGTTTCAAAATGTGCGTGAGAATGAGCCATATTATGATGTCAGCATAGCTTTAGAGTTTAGGATTCCATTTCTTTTTCTTTTTCCTTTCTTTCTTTTTTCTTTTGTTTTTTGTTTTTTTGAGACAGACTCTTGCTCTGTTGCCCAGGCTGGAGTGCAGTGGCGTGACCTCAGCTCACTGCAACATCTGCCTGCTGGGTTCAGGCGATTCTCCTGTCTCAGCCTCCCGAGTTGCTAGAACTACAGGCGTCTGCCACCATGCCTGGCTAATTTTTGTATCTTTAGTAGAGATGGGATTTCGCCATGTTGGCCAGGCTGGTCTCAAACTCCTGACCTCAAGTGATCTGCCCACCTCAGCCTCCCAAAGTGCTGGCATTACAGGTGTGAGCCACTGCACCCGGCTTCATTCCATTTCTTATTAATCTCTTGAGAGCACAGAAATTCCCATAAATCTTTTCAGGGAATGTCAGGAGTTTGGACCAGTATTTTACATGAATTTCAGTATGGTAACCACATTCCTTCATTGAAGTAATACTTTTCACGACACACTGTATAAGTAATATTTGTGGAAACGTCTTTTTAAAATAGTATGTAAATAAGATTTCAGAAGCCTGTTTAACATAACTACAAACACTTCACTACATTCATTACTTCCTTACATGGAAGTTACACTGTTCACAACAAACTTTGTAAGTAGCATTTAAAATTTTTCTTCTACTTCTTTCCTATTTGGATGTCTGTCACGCTTTTTCTTGCTTGATTGCTGTGGCTAGGACTTCCCATACTATATTGAATAGACATGGTAAGAGTTGGCATCCTTGTCTTGTTCCTGATCTTAGAGAAAAAAATATTTTCACAGTTAAATATAATGTTAGCTATGGGCTTGTCAGAGATAGTCTTTGTTGTGCTGAGAAACATTACTCTTTTTTCAACATTGCTTTTTTGTTTTGGAGACAGGGTCTTGCTCTGTCACCCAGGCTGGAGTACAGTGGTGTGATCTTGGCTCACTGCAACCTCTGCCTCCTCAGTTCAAGTGATTCTCCTGCTTCAGCCTCCTGAGTAGCTGGGATTACAAGTGTGTGCCACCGCACCCACCTAATTTTTGTATTTTTAGTAGAGATGGGGTTTCACCGTGTTGGCCATGGCTGGTCTGGAACTCCTGACCTTAGATGATCCACCCACCTTGGCTTCCCAAAGTGCTGGGATTACAGGTGTGAGCACCACACCTGGCCTAATGGGAGAATTTTCATTAGTGATTAAATCTGCTTATTCATTACTGGTCCTTTCAGGGTTTTTTTTTGAGACGGAGTCTCCCTCTGTCGCCCAGGCTGGAGTGCAGTGGCGCTATCCCTGCTCACTGCAAGCTCTACCGCCTCCCAGGTTCACACCATTCTCCTGCCTCAGCCTCCCGAGAAGCTGGGACTACAGGCGCCACCACCACGCCCGGCTAATTTTTTTTTGTATTTTTAGTAGAGACAGGTTTTTGTGTTTGCCAGGATGGTCTCGCTCTCCTGACCTCGTGATCTACCCGCCTCGGCCTCCCAAAGTGCTGGGATTACAGGTGTGAGCCACTGCACTTGGCCCCTTTCAGGTTTTATATTTCTTCATGATTCAGGCTTAGTAGGTTGTATGTGTCCAGGAATTTGTCTGCCCCTTCTGAGTTATCCAATTTGTTGGCATATATTGTTCATGGTAGTCTTTTATAAGCCTTTGTCTTTCTGTGGCATAGCAATCGTATCTCCTCTTTCATCTGATTTTATTTGAATCTTTATTTTTTCTTAGTCTAGCTAGCTAAAGGTTTATTAGTTTTATTTATCTTTTAAAAATCTAATTTAATTTTGTTGATTTTTCTATTGTTTTCTTGTTGCTATTTTATTTATTTTGCTCTGAACCTTATCATTTCCTTCTTTCTGCTAATCTTGAGCTTAATTTGTTCTTTTCTAGATCCTGGAAGTATACTGTTAGTTTGTCTATTTGGAATCTTTCTTCTTTTGTGAGGTAGGCATTTATTACTATAAACTTTTCTCTTAGAGAAGCTGCATTCCGAAAGTTTGGTATGTAATTTTCACATTTTTGTTTGTCTCAATAGATTTTTATTCTATTTTTTTGAGACGGAGTGTCTGTCACCCAGGATGGAGGGCAATGGCATGATCTTGGCTCACTGCAACTGCTGCCTCCCAGGTTCAAGCAATTCTCCTGCCTCAGCCTCCCAAGTAGCTGGGACTACAGGCACATGCCACCACACCTGGCTAATTTTTGTGTTTTTAGTAGAGATGGGGTTTCACCATGTTGACCATGTTTCACCATGTTGGCCATTTTGATACTCCTGACCTCAGGTGATCCGCCTACCTGGGTCTCCCAAACTGCTGGGATTAAAGGCATGAGCCACTGTGCCCGACCTCAACAGATTTTTAAATTTCTTCTTTGAGGTTGGGCACAGTGGCACACACTAGTAATCCAGCACTTTGGGAGGCCAAGGCAGGCAGATTGCTTAAGCCTGGGCAACATGGTGAAACTCCATCTCTACAAAAAATACAAACAATTAGCCAGACATGGTGGTATGTGCCTGTAGTCCCAAGCTACTGGGGAGCCTGAGGTGGGAGGATCACTTGGACCCAGGAGGTTGAGGTTGTGGTGAGCTATTGAGGGACTAAGTGGCTAAGTTGGCTGGACTTCCTGGGTCAATAGGGACTTCCCTAAGGGGACTTTCCCCTAAGTCAAAATGAGTCACAGCTGCAAGCTAAGGGATTGAAACTTCAACCAATCAAAGGGGACTTTCCCCTAAGCCAATATGAGTCACAGCTGCAAACTAAGAGATTGAAACTTCAACCAATCATATAGGGAGTTTAAGCTCTAGCTGCAGCCTAATGTTTTTAAATAGTCAGGCCCACCAACCCACAAATGGATAGAAAATAAGCTAATCCTATAGGACAGGAAAAGGATAAGGGGAGGAGTCATAAGGGCATATGAGCATAAGACACCAAAGCCAGAAACCACAACCCTTCTGGATCCCCTTCCATTGCGTGGAAGCTTTACTTTTGCTTTTGCTTTACTTTCACTTTTGTTTTAATAAATCTTGCTGCCACACACTCTTCGGGTCCATGCGTTTCTCTAATTGAGCTGTAACACTTGCCACTGTGGTCCACGGCTTCATTCCTTGAAGCCCGTGAGACCACAAACCCTTCCATTGAGAAAAACCTTTGATTGGAAGAAGACTTATCATCTCACTATCGTGTCACTGCACTCCAGCATCCAGTATGACTGACAGAGGGAGACCCCATCTCAAAAAAAAAAAATTTCTTCTTTGACCCATTGGTTGTATAGGAGCATGTTGTTTAAATTCTATGTATTTGTGAATTTTCTGAAATTACTACTATTATTGATTTCTAGTTTCATACCATTGTGATCAGAAAAGATACTTGTTATGATTTCAGGTTTCTTAATTTGTTATGACGTGTTTTGTGACCTGATATATACTCTATCTTGGAGAATGTTCCATGTGCACTTGAGAAGATTGTGTATTCTGAATGATATGGTTTGTAGCTGTCTATAAGATCTGAAACATTATTTAAACATGTGTCTTCAGACACTTCACTACATACATTACTTCCATTCACTAAAATAATCCTGTTCATAACATATTGTTTAAGTAGCTCTGTCACCCAGGCTAGAGTGTAGTGGCACGATCACAGCTCACTGCAGCCTAGAACTCCTGGACTCAAGTGATCCTTCCACTTCAGCCTCCCAGAGTTCTGGGACTATGCCACCATGCTCTGCTAATTTTAAATTTTTTGTAGAGACAGGGTATTGTTATGTTGCCTAGGCTGGTCTTGAACTCCTGGACTCAAGCAATTCTCCTGCCTCAGCCTCCCAAAGTGCTGGGATTACAGGCATCAGCCACCATGCCTGACCACTAAGTAGCTTTCAAAGAAGCATCTTTCAAACAAGTATGTTTGTCATTTATTATATGCATAAGTGTGGTAAACCACTTTCATCCAGAGTTAACACTGTTAACAACATAGTGTGTAAGTTACATTCTTTAGAAACGTCTTTTATTTTTTAATAAAAATAATTAATTCATTTTGTAGAGTCTCATTATGTTGTCCAGGCTGGTCTGGAACAAAAATTAGCATAGTGGCATGCACCTGTAATCCCAGCTACACTGGAGGCTGAGGCAAGAGAATTGCTTGAACCCAGGAGGTGGGGGTTGCAGTGAACCAAGATTGTGCCATTGCACTTCAGCCTGGGTGATAGAGCAAGACTCTGTCTCAAAAAAAAAAAAAAAAAAAAAGTTGATTCAGTTCACAATTAATGCAAATGTTTTAAAACTGGGTTTCTGATATTTGTAAATGTCTTTCTTTATTACATAAAAGTGTATTACCATTAAAGTTGGTATTGTATTGCTTTCAAAATGAGAAGGTAGGCTGGGCACAATGCCTCACACCTGTGATCCCAGCACTTTGGTAAACCAAGACAGGATGATCACTTGAACCCAGGAGTTCAAGACCAGTCTGGGCAACATAGTGAGACCCTGTCTCTACCAAAAAAAAAAGGGTGCAGTAGCATATGCCTGTAGTCTCAGCTAGTCTCAGCTACTCAGGAGGCTGAGATGGGAGGACTGCTTGGGCCTGGATGGTTGAGGCCACAGTAAGCCACACACCACTACCCTCCAGCCTGGGCAAAAGAGTGAGACTGTCTCAACTGTCTCAAAAAAAAAAAAAAAAAAAAAAGAAAAGAAAAGAAAAGAAAAGAAAGAAATATGGTCTGTAAAACTCTTAGCACCTTGCCTGAAACATAAAGCTTGCTTAATAAATGGTAGTTAGTGTAATTTCTAGAAGTTAGCAAACGGGACTAACTGCCCAAGGGGTTCACCTTACCCACTGCCTAGACAAGAGCTTATTCATCAAGACAGGGGAATTGCAATAGAGAAAGAGTAATTCACATGGGGTCGGCTGTGCAGGACACCAAAGTTTTATTATTACTCAAATCAGTCTTCCCCAGCATTCACCCACCTTGGCCTCCCAAAGTGCTGGCATTACAGGCACGAGTCACTGCACCTGTCCTGGGGAGCAGAGTTTTTAAGGATAACTTGGTGGGTGGGGGGAAGCCAACAAGCCAGGAGTGCTGATTGGTCAGGGATGAAATCACAGGGAGTCAAAGCTGTCTGCTTGTGATGAGTCAGTTCCTGGGTGGGGGCCACAAGATCAGACGAGCCAGTTTATTGATCTGGGTGGTGCCAGCTGATCCATCAAGTATAGGGTCTGCAAAATATCTCAAGTCCTGATCTTAGGAGCAGTTTAGGGAGGGTCAGAATTTTGTAGCCTCCAGCTTCATGATTCCTAAACCATAATTTCTAATCTTGTAGCTAATGTCAGTCCTACAAAGACAATCTAGTCACCAGGCAAGAAGGAGGTCTGTTTTGGCAAAGGGCTGTTACCGTCTTTTAGTAAACTATAAACTATAAACTAAGTTTCTCCCAAAGTTAATTCAGCCTATGCCCAGGAATGAACAAGGACAACCTGGAGGTTAGAAGCAAGATGGAGTCAGTTAAATTAGATCCCTTTCACTGCCTCAGCCATACTTTTGCAAAGGTGGTTTCAATCCCTCCCTTTGGGTTTTATAACACCTTAATCTGAAGGTGTAGGCTATGAAGATGGGAAAGGCCATTGATCACTTTGGCTTCTTCCTGCTGAAAGGGGACATAGTGGGAATGAGAGTGAAACCCAGGGTGGGAAGAGTGGAACTGCTTTGCAATTGTCTGAGCATATTCATGCAGACCTGGTTGAGCTTCTAAGGCTTGCAAGGCAAAAACATTAGTATTCTCATCTATAGTTTTAGTATAGTATTTATGTGAACAGCATACTATAAGGTAAATAATGAGTTCTAGGATGAGAAGTACAATTCCCAAGTTTAAAAGCAAAGATTTGAAAGCATTAGTTTGGAGATTTCTAACCCACAGATAATTTAGAATTTAGTGTAAACTGCAGAAAAAAAACTCAACAACAGCTAACAACAGTGTACTTTAGTTTTTCTTTTGAAGCACAATTTTTCTCTCTCCAGTCCCTGTTTTTATTAAAAACAAATCATAATAGAACTAATTTGCTTACAAAATAAACTTCAGTCTTACTGTACTTGGTCTGATTATTTGCATAAAGTGCAGCAAGAATAATTATTTTTCAATTAGGCTTTTTAAATTGGCTTTGATAGAACTCTCTTCCATGAAGAATCTCAGATAAGACTTTTTAAAAGCCAACCTCAGCCATGGATTTGTACCCTCAAATACCTATGAGTTGGGTGAATTCCTCTTCTCTTGAGGTCCCAAGATAACTTGGTGTTCCTGGGCCTGTTAGAAAATGACATTCCCTGCTTACCACAGATCACAAACCTTGTACAGGGACTCTGTGTGGACAAGGTATAAGGCCAGATGCCCCAGTGGGCTTTAATTGGCTCTAAAAGTCCACTTTGATTCTTTAAAGGAAGCATGTCATTCAAGTCAAAGCCTTGGTAAAATAACCAATTTCTCCAATTGTGTCTTGTTACAAAAGAAAACAGATTCTTATTGCACTTATGCAATTAACTATACTGCCATAAGTTGAGAATACTCACAAATAGTTTCCAAATTGTGGAGAAATCAGGTAGAAAGGAACAAATATGCTCCAAGTTTTGTTCACAGGAGTATATTTTACTCACTTGTTAAAAGTTGCAAATAGCTCTAAAGAAATAAGTTATCTTGACTCTGAACACAAAAGGCTTAACAATGTTTAACACAGTAGCTCTCCGTGAGAGTCCTAGAAGTTTGGTTTTTTTCCTCTATTCCAATAGCACAATTTCTATTTATTTATTTATTTATTTATTTATTTATTTATTTATTTATTTATTTAGACAGAGTCTTGCTCTGTCACCCAGGCTGGAAGTATAGTGGCATGATCTTAGCTCACTGCAACCTCCACTGCCCAGGTTCAAGAAATTCCCCTGCCTCAGCCTCCTGAATAGCTGGGATTACAGGTGCATGCTACCACACCCAAGTAATTTTCATATTTTTAGTAAAGACGGGGTTTCACCATGTTGGCCAGGCTGATCTTGAACTCCTGACCTCAAGTGATCTGCCCATCTTGGCCTCCCAAAGTGTTGGGATTACAGGCATGAGCCACCACACCTGACCAATAGCACAGTTTTTAAAATTATCTGGGGCCTGAACTCAGAGCCCTGTATCTGATTATAAACTCCCTTTTGAAAAGGACTAAAGCAAAACAAAATGTCGGTGGATGACAAAAGTCTATAGCTACAATCGACTAGGAATTTTGGTTACTTCTGTGGCATACAACAATTTTACATAGCAATTATAATTATTGATAAAGTACACTAAGTTATATCAACATTTTAGAAGTTTCTCATAATTTTGGAACACAAACCAATAACGTATTTATGCAAACACAGTCCAAAGAAAACCAAATACTATTCTTCTATTTGAAAGTTTTTTTTTCTATTCTAATGTCACAATATCCCAGATATTAATCAGAAACCTGGATTTAAGAGCACCTGTTAGGCTGGGCGCTATGGCTCACACCTGCAATCCAAGCACTTTGGGAGGCAGATCACCTGAGGTCAGGAGTTTGAGACCAGCCTGGTCAACATGGCGAAACCCCGTCTCTACTAAAAATACAAAAATTAGCCAGGCGTGGTGGCAGGTGCCTGTAATCCCAGTTTCTTGGGAGTCTGAGGCAGGAGAATTGCTTGAACCCGGGAGGCGGAGGCTGCAGTGAGCCAAGATTGTGCCATTGCACTCCAGCCTGGGGGATAAGAGCGAGACTTTGTCTCCAAAAAAAAAAAAAAAAAAAAAAAGAGCACCTGTTAAATTTTATAGCTGATTATAAAATTACCTTTTACAGACGAGCAAAGTGAGACAACAATTATCTGTGGATGACAAAAACATTTTAGGGCAGCCATAGTTAAAGGCACAATTGACAAGGAAATTTACCTTTGTGGCATACAGTCATTTTTGGACTTTAGAGGACCTAATATCTAAAATATTAGGTTAGAAAGAAACATAATTTATAATTTGATTTTGGGAAGTTTGTCAAATATCGAAGGTTTAAAACACTGGATGTCACCAAATAGATTTTCGAACTCCTGACCTCATGATTCGCCCACCTTAGCCTCCCAAAATGCTGAGATTACAGACGTGAGCCACTGCGCTCAGCCAGGCACTTATTTTTCTAAGCCAATTAATTAGAGCTCTTTTATATATAAACACACACACACACCACATATAAATACAGACAGACAGAAGATTCAGCACTTGAAAAATATTTCATTGCCAGTTTCTTAATTGGATTACTGGCTTCAGGCTGGAGCCCTTGGAGGAACAGGACCAGGAAAGCATCCATTTCTAGGGTCAAATAAGCAGCGAATAAGCAGCTGAAGCCAAAGGCAGAGCCCCAAAATTAAGGGTGCCATTTTATACTGGATCCCCAAAAGGAGAAGACAGTGCAGTGCTTCTACTCTGCATTTCACTGCAGGTAATCCAAAACTAATCAGCCCATTTTGTAATTAGCCCATCCTTCATGGGAGTCTCATCTCCCAGTGTCGGGTGGGGATGTTCCCTTATCTTCCAGGTGGCCAAGAGCATGCTTCTCTGATCCAAGTGTGCAAAGAGTCAAGTATCCCTCCATAAGTACTACTAACCATCCCTTAAAGTATATTTCCTACCTAGTAGTTACACACAAAGCTCTCTCATAATGCAGAGTAATTTCTGATACCCCCAAAACTCAAAACCGTCAGACAACACAATGTAAAACACAGCCTTTGATTTTGGGAGGGGGCTATCCACTTTTAATTCCTGGGGTTTCATAAGGAAAACAGACGTTTTTTCCCAGAACGGGGTCTGTGATACCTCCTTTGTTTTTCCCAATGAGTCCCAGGCTACCAGAAGTTATCTCAGGGCCTCTTGTGTACATGAAGAGTGGCAAGACAAAAAAAAAAAAATCGGAGGAAAATAACTTAGTTGACTGAGAAGAAAAAAACCTTTTTCCAGAAAAACAAGGTCCAAGAAGAGAAAACCATAAAGGCCTTTAAAATACATCTATAGCTTGGTTATCCACTTTTAATTAAGCTGAATTTTAACCATAGTGCTCTTTAAAAAACAAATCCTTTCAGATCTCTTATTACCCGACTTTAGCCATGCCAAGCCGCCAATATTTCTAGTTTCTGAACTTTACCAAAGGTAACCTCCTAGGTGCTTCAAAGACATGGTAGGCAGTTTCTTTTTTACAAGATTTAGAATCTCCACAAAGTAGCTCAGAGAAAGGAAAATTCAAGAGAAGAAACTAGAAGCTATCCATTGGGGGGAAAAAAACCTCAATAAACGGCAAAGTTACAGAAGGAACAAACCAGGAAGGAGTCATTCCAGACACCAACAATTGAACCCAGGACACTTACAAAAGATAATGCTTTAGTTACTGAGCTATCCGGCATTGAGCAGTTTCTAGCTTTCCCCAGAAGGAGCCTAAAGAAGCCTAAAGAACTTGTGTTGTGCCCTGAGTTCCGAGACCCCCCTCAAAGACGACCACCAGAAACCGAAGTCAAAGCCAAGCGGCCGGGATCACTTTATTGCAGGTTCGAACCC
>NC_045441.1:32319044-32430743 GCF_002776525.5 Piliocolobus tephrosceles | reverse complement strand
TTTAGACAAACTGCTTGCTTAACCATGGGTGGGAGGGGGGTGGTTTCAATTGAGCAAGCAGGGGGTACGTGACTGGGGGCTGCAAGCACCGGTAATCAGAACAGAAAAGAACAGGACAGGGACTTTCACAACACTTGTCCATATAACGTCTGGAATCTATAGATAACATAACCGGTTAGGTCAGGGGTCGATCTTTAACCAGGCTCAGGGTGCCGTCCGGGCTGTCTGCCTGTGGATTTCATCTCTCCCTTTTAGTCTTTTCACTTGCAAGAGTTTTAACTGTTCCAGAAAAATTTTTAGGACTATGATATGAACCCCAAAATTCCTGTCTTTTGGATGGTGGAAACCAAAAGAAAGTATCTCCACATTGTAACAAGGCTAAGTTCTTACGGACACAAAACAAAACAGAGAAATATCATACAGTATTGGCTTCAGGAACCCGTAGCAAAGTTTGTAACTGACCAGCCTGCTGAGCTGGATTGAAAAGCAGGCTTATAGAGGTCCTAAACCCACGTTCTATCCTGTGATACCCCTCTCTCCATTACAGAACACAGAAGGACAAATTCTTAGCACAAACTACACCAGATTTGCTACAGCCTAAGACTAATCTCACAAATCCTTTTTTCTACTAATCAAACCCTCGCGGAGGAGACAAATGGTTTACTGTTTACCAAGACAGAGAAAGAGAGAGAGAGACCAGAAACTTGGCCAATAAGAATTTCTTACCCTTTTTGCTGGCGTATCAGTTTTCCAGGTTCCCTTTCTCTGCAGCTTCCAGAAGAACAGAGTGGCTTCTGATGCCCCTGCTTGCTTGTGCTATAGCTGTGGGGTTCAAGCCACTTTACAAGAGAAAATCACCCTTTACTGTTTTATGGAACCACAGACAAGATTCTTAATTTGCAAGATGCTGCCCAGTGGGCATGTTAATGGACAAATTAACATTTCCAACCCTGCAAAATACGCATAACAAAACAGACATTAGTTACCTCTTTTCAGCACCCAAAATCAACCTAGCAATGCTCAAACTTCCCGTTGGTCCCTGTTGTCTTTGATCCACTTCAGGTGTGGGGGGACAACCTCTGAATGGTAATTCACAGTTGGGGTCTCTGGGCAAGGCAAAGAACAGATAGTCACCCCAGAGACAGGCCTGTTTAGCCTCCTTTAGGGCTCATTGAATGTGACCAGACAAATAAGGAGGGTTCTCTGAGTTGGGCCTGCTGGACTTCCATCAGCAACTCCTTCTGAGATCCCTTTCACATGTACAAACACACACAAAGACGAGATGGATAGAACGTCTTCCAAAGCAGATCCCTAACCAAGAACTCCAAGAGTATCCCTTCCAAACTATCCTCCTATTCTCCATCTGAGAAACCTTGAAATCTTTCTGATTGAGGAGAAGTCTCCCAAACCAGGACTCTTCCGACTAGTTAGAAAGAGTCAACTGAGACCCCCACAGGAGCCGAACAGACATCCCTCAATGGGGCTACAGACACAGAGACCCCAGGGTGGAGCCACAAACAGATGTCCCACAATAGAGCTACAGACACCCCACCATAGGGCTACAGAACCAGTCAGGAGAAGGGAGGCGGCATTGGCAGTGCCTAGGATACTCACCAATCCAGACACCTCGCAATGGGGCTACATACAGACATCCACCATGGGGCTAGAGACAGACACCTCATGATAGGGCTACAGTTAAGGGATGTCTCCCCAGGACTATTACTCCATTGCAATTAAACCCATGCACATTGGGTTGGCAGCACCCTGCCAGTAGAGAGAGTACCAGAGACAGCCCCCAGTCCAAGAGAACTAGGTGGCTGCTTGGGCTTGCTTCTGGATCCATCGCTGGAGGGGGGCCACTGAACCATGGGCAGGCAGCCACACAGGCAATGCTGGGACCAGGTGGTTTTAAGACTTTCCTGTTTCTTAGTAGCTCATTCTTATTCCACAACTAAAAAAAAGAAAAAAGAAAAAATCAAGAAAAGCTGGGTTTAGAGAATTTAAGGTACCTCTTACATTCAGGGAAAGTGCTGGCCTCAGATGTGGCTGTACACAGGGCTTCTGCACATGCTAGTCCCTCTACCTGGACTGCTCTCCCCATCCCTTGCCCACCAGCACCTGCTGAAACTCATCAATCTTCAGGTTTTAGCACATTCTTTAGGGAAGTCTCCCGACTTGCCTAGAAAAAACTCTCCCTAGTTTAAGCCTTTAAAAATCTCTTTGTAGGCCAGGCATGGTGGCTCATGCCTGTAATCTCAGCACTTTGGGATGCCAAGGTGGGACAATCACTTGAGCCCAGGAGTTTGAGACTATCTCTATAAAAAACAATTAGCTGGGGTGGCCTATAGTCCTAGCTACTTGGGAGGCTGAGGCAGGAGGATTGCTTGAGCCCACAAATTTGAGGTTACAGTGAGCTGAGATCACTCCACTGCACTCCAGCCTGTGCAGAAGTTTAGCTCTCTTGGGCCTCTTACTCCCTTTACACCTCCATCTCCAATGTTTCAACTAATTGACTGGGTTATCAAGGGATTTTCTAAAAACAAGCCTTTTCTGGAGGAACTCAGGTGTCATTGACTAAAGTGTAATACTTAAAAATTTTTGACTTGATTCCTTGAGGTGGAGGATCATGAAGTATATTTTTGGGATTTCAAGGTCCAATAAGGAACATTTTTTTCTCTCCTCCCAATTTTGGGGACCAATTAAGCTATAGATGCAAGAGAGAGAGAGAGAGAGATGAAGTTTTAAAAAATAGTTTTATGGTAAAGTTGGTTGGGGAATGTGGGGATCTGCAGCCAAATAGGTTTGGCTCTGTCTTAGGGTAACTCTGTCTTAGGGTAATGCAGAGCACCCGATCCTGTCGCTGTTTGGGACGCCACTTGTAACCTGCAACTTATGGCTGGAAAGTCCAGAGTGAGTTTAAGGTTGTAAAAGTTCTTTAATAAATAAACAGAGTAACCTTAGCTCTCTGGGGCTAGTAAACTGAGATTGAGTGACTGAATCATGTGGTCTCTACTAGACAGACGCTTTTCCATCTTTACCAGACCTATCAGTCAACAGTGTTAAAGCATTAAGTATGGGGGAGTGCAATACCACTTCAATTTGCCTTTTACTTAAAGGAATCCTGATTATATCAGGGTCATAACTTAGCAATTGACTGCATTAATCATTAAGATGGCAAGCTGAAATAAGTAACAAGAAGTTGAAAAAGAAAATCTGAAAGCATCTCTAGAAGCAGAGACTTAAATAATAAACTTTAACCATGTGCTTAAAGCCACAGGCAGAGTAGCTTAAATCTTGTAATTGAGTTTTCAGGCTGGCCAAGTTTATGGAGTTTAATCTGGCAAACAGTCTTGAAAACAGTGACTCACTAGCTGGGGAACTCAATTTAGAAGTCTTAGCAAGTACAAATCAAAGACTATCTGTAATCAGTGGGTTAAGATAGTCATTCATGCATAAGTTTTCACTACACTTACATACAACTTTTTTCACTTTCTGAGAAGGACACAACATTTTTACCTTCTAATTTAACTGTAGCAGGATGAGCTGCAGACAAAACCCCTCAGACACTGAGTTAAAGAAGGAAGGGCTTTATTTGACTGGGAGCATTGGCAAGACTCACATCTCAAAAACCGAGCTCCCTGAGTGAGCAATTCCTGTCCCTCTTAAGGGTTCACAACTCTAAGGGGGTCCATGTGAGAGGGTCGTGATTGATTGAGCAAGCAGGGGGTATGTGACTGGAGGCTGCATGTACCAGTAATTAGAACAGAACAGAACAGGATAGGGATTTTCACAGTGCTTTTCTATACAATGTCTGTAATCTATACTGTAATCTATAGATAACATAACTGATTAGGTCAGGGGTCGATCTTTAACTCCCAGGCCCAGGGTATGGCGCTGGGCTGTCTGCCTGTGGATTTCATTTCTGCCTTTTAGTTTTTACTTCTTTCTTTGGAGGCAGAAATTGGGCATAAGACAATATGAGGGGTGGTTTCCTCCCTTATTCCCCCTCTTTGAGAAGTTCACTCGTTAGTGGGAGTTCTCACTTTCATTCTCATTACTCATGTCTTCTTGCAAGACAAATCGATAGTGATTCATATAGTACACTTGTGCTAAAGCATTTTGGTGAACTAAGGTAGCGATGAAGCTTTTTATCATTTGAGGAAGTACAGGTAGCAAACAAGGGAGCAGTAAGCAGGTTCCTATTACTATTATGACTCCTATTATAATAGCTTTAAATCCTCCTAGTGCTGGGAACCATTTTCCAAACGTGGCCCCAGGATCAAATCCATGCCACACTTGCATGGACACATGTGCCAGTTTTGTCATATCTCTAACTATGTCTTCAACTACTTTCCCTTGATCAACTATGTGTAGACAGCAATTAGTAAGGTTAAATTTCCTACAGACCCCTCCTTCAGCTGCTAGCAAGTAGTTGAGAGTCAATCTATTTTGATAGATAGCATTTCTCATCTGAGTTTCTTGCTGGGCCAGAATAGTCAAGGCTCTGCCGGTCTTGTTAGTGATTATTTCTAAGAGAGCTTGTAACCGTATGATTCGGTTGAGCATGTAAATGGGGGTCCGGTATCCTCACGAGCAGTCTTGTGCCCAAGTACCAGGCCCATAATATTGTATGATTCTCAGGGGGCCATTCATCATCTTTCCAGTTTCCTATAGCTATGCTGCTCTTTTTGTGGGAAGCATAGACAGGGAAGCCCAGGAGTTTGCCTGTCTTTATGGGCAATAGGAAGAAAGATGGTTTAATAGTGCCAATAACATAACTACCTGCTCACTGGTTGGGTAATTTGGTGTAAGCTATATGCCCACATATCCAGTATAATCCAGTGGGGGCTGTCCAGTCCCGGTGGGACTCCAGGTGGGTCCACACGGTTTGCAACTTTGGGAATTTACTAAATGGATGTTTCTTAGTGTGGTTTGAACTCCACTAGGTGGCTGTGTTTGTAGTATTATTATACAATTTTTTCCCAAGGCAGCTGAGTCTTCCCACAGGAAGGGTGAAGTCCTTCCCCACTCTTGCTACACAGTATTGTCTAATGATTGAGGCTTTTAGGACCCAGAAGTTATCAGGGTGATTCTTTTAAGCCAGCAATTCATCAGGAACTGGGACCGTAGGTACTAATTCTCAGGCTTCCCATGGCCATTGATCTCCCATTACAGTTCCTCCACATACATAACGTGAAGTGACATTGAGAGACCGGGCTACATGCTCAGCTAATTGCAAAAAACAAATTTATTGTTTTTCCTGGAATTTCTGGTATTGGCACATTCAGTTCATTGTAGAAGGTTTGAAATACTGGCTCAGCAGAGCGTTTATAAACTTTTCCTCAAACCACGATATTTACTCAAGGATCTAGTCCAGTCCCATCGATTCCTAGGGTTACACACTCCCCTTTTTTCCAGCAAGGATCAAGGGGGTTGGTTATTACTAGTTTTAAGGGGTTACACTGACCACTGGTACAGGAAAGGCCACTTTTCCCTTTCTGAAGGTGGACAGGATCCTTTTCATTTTTTATCCAGTAGCCTAAATGATACAAGACCAGTATCCACATTTATTTCCACACAGTCCTAATTCATGACAAATGTACTTATTTTCTGCCATATAGCCTTTTTCCGAATTAAGAGAACTACATTTTATTTCTAACTTATTACTATTAATGACAGCACAGGCATTAAAAAGGTGACTTGTTTGGGCACCCCTTTTTCTTTTGTTTTGGCTAACACTTTACTCATATCATTTATGCGCCCCCACCAGTCCTCAGTCCTTAGTCTTATTTCAAAAACTGTGGTCATGGGAGGTTCAGATGGGTCATAATACACATCCAGTTGGTCATTTCCTGGGCTACATACCTTGTATAGAAAAGCATTATACAAACAAATTCTTTTTAGAGTCCTGGTAAACTTATAACCATAAAATAATGAGACTGTAGCAACTTTTTGTCTTACCTGAGTGACTTGATGTATACACTGGGAATAGTCCTCAGTCTGAGAAAGGTCAATTGAAGTCCTTACTGTACAAGTTCACATTTTAAGGAAAATGAGTCCCGCAATGAGTTTTCTCATACTTTGGCTGTGCGTGGACCAGTCAGCTTCTGGGTGTGACTGGAGCAGGGCTTGTTGTCTTCTTCAGAGTCACTTTGCAGGGGTTGGCAAAGCTGCTCCCTCCCATGTACCGCTCACAGTCTACTGATGTTCAAGGATGGCCTCGGAGGTTGGGCCCACTAGGATAAACTGAGTCCAATACTTCTACACAGTTGTATTCAACTGGGCTCTCTGATACTGGCAGCAAGGTGGCAGGGTTTAGGGTGTTGCAAACTTTAATGGTTGTGCAGGGATTTTCACATAGCAAGCTTTGGTACTTGGTTAATCTAGCATTTGTTAGCCAATGATGTCCTCTGGTATTCATCAGAGTTACCACAGCATGGGGTCCTTTATATTCAGGTTTTTCCCAAGGGTTAGTTTATCTGCTTCTTGTGCTAACAGGGCCATTGCTGCCAGGGCCCTTAGATATGGGGGCCAGCCTTTGGAAACCCTGTCTAGTTGTTTTGAGAGATAGGCCACTGGCCTTGGCCAGGGCCCCACAGTCTGGGTTAAAACTCCAACTGCCATTTTTTCTCTTTCTGACACACAGTGTAAAGGGTTTTGTCAGGTCAAGTAGCCCCAGGGCTGGGGCCGACATTAGTTTTTCTTTTAACTTATGAAAAGCTTGTTGCTGTTGGTTGTAATAGATGTAGTTTATCCAATTTATATTTTTATTAACTGTCACCCACCAAAGTATTGACTCAAATCCTGCAGCTATTTGATTTCAAGTTTTAAATTGATCTGGTATTCCCTGTGGTACTCCAATTGCGTCTAAATAGACGTGAGAGTTGAAAGACCCATAAAGGGCTTCTCGCTTTACGATGTCTTATTTTTCCTCCCTCTGGTTGATGAAATGCCAGGGTGAAAGGGATAGCCAATTGGACTAAAGCACAAGTGCCACTCCAGTTATTCAGCAGAGTGCCCAGTAAAGGTCCACCATGATACTGATTTGTTTTTCTAAGACCACCAGCACAGGCACAAAAGAACCAGCGAGTAGGCAAGGGTAGGAGCAAAACTGCAAATTTATTTTTGGTCACCTAGCTTCAGGGAAGAAGGTGGGTAGGGAGAGGTCTGTCAGCCTCCAGCAAAGGAAGCCAACAGAGTCACCCGGTGGAGCTCTCGGGCGGAGTTCCTAATGCAGTCCCGATAGGAGTGGGGGGGCTGGGAAGTCCATGCGGCGGGCTCGCTGGGAGCGGCTTTTCTGGGAGTGGGAGGGCAATAGGCGGGGCACGGGCGTGTCGGGGGGCGTTCCACAGGTGTGACCAGGTAAATCTTGGTCTCTTCGGATTGATGTCACCTGGCACATGCCCAGTTGGATTGCACCTTCCTGGGCGCTGGCTGCATTTTTGCATGCGCGGGAAAAGTTGGTGATGAAGAACCCGGAAGTGCGCCATCCTGCCTCCGTTCATCCAAACAAATACCACCACACATCCGCTCGGGGATGAACAAGGGCTGACTGATTGATAAGCTCTTGAAAATTCTTAAGCTCACTGTATCCCTTCAGGTCTCCAAGGAATGCTGAGTTTCCTCCCTGTCGTGAGAGACACGAAGTAAACTTAGTGTTGGGAGATGGAGGGTGGATGGCCCTTTGGGGCTGACCTGCAGGGTGCCAGACTTTGGGATATAACAGAGAGAACTTGGCATGACTTATTACTCCAGGCTGTAGAATCCTGGAAAAGAGTTACCATGCAGTCCACGCCTGGTCAACTGGAGGACCACCTTAGTAGAAAGGGGACAGTCTGGGCCTCTGGCCTGCCATGTGCACAAGCATAACAATTGCTTTTGTTTAACATGTGGATGGAATATTTGATCCATTCCAACCTGGCATTTGCATCTTGGTATCCTGTCTTAATTGCCAAAGTTTGTTTTAAGTCTTTAACTTCTATGATTCTCTAGTAAAATGAATGTATTATTTTAGGAAATTACAACAACCAGTTGGGGCAGTCCATCCTTGATCTTTAGTGATCCACAGAATGTTGGACCAATTACGGCATAAAAACTCTACAATGGGGAGCAAGATTCCTGGTTGACACTGCAGTCTTTATTGAAATTTCCCTGGATTAAATTGTTCTAATTTACTAATGCCCAGTCTGAGGAGAGTCAGGAGGGCTAGAGGTACTTTTCTGAAGTAGAGAGCTGTCTTTGACTTGGCAAGACCCCACAGGGTATAACAAGACAAGCATTAAATGCAATCGTTTGAGGCAAAATTGACTTGGTTATGTTAATAACTAGATAGTCAGCAATAGAGTGAGGAAAGAAGAAAGACTAATAGAATAGATGAAAGAGAGTTAAATTTTTCTTAGCTTTAGTTTGGTAGGGTTTTCCCCTGGGACTATGGCACAAAACTCTGGAGGGGGTGGCGCTTTCTTGACTTGGTTGTGATGAGTCCATCCTTTCTTTGGTATAGGAACAGCAGTCTCCGTGGTTAGCAGCACAAGGTAGGGTCCTCCCTAGGCTGGCTCAAGTTTCCTTTCTTTTCACCCTTTGATGAGACCGTGATCTTCAGGCTGGTGCTGGTTTACCAGAAATTCTAGGGGTGGTAACTGTGCTAAAAGACTTTTAGTTTTGAGGGAAAGGGAAGTGGAAGATAAACCCAAGTATATAATTTCTAGGAAATTGACCTTTTGTTTTAAATGTGGGGACATCAGCAGTGGACTTTATAGTCCTTGGTGCCTTTCTACTGAGAAATTTCCTTCAGCACCTATTTTTATTAGTCTTTGGACCAAAGAAGCCAAATACTATTTTATATTTGACAATGCTTCCTGTATGGTTTTTATACTAAATAAACTAAATTTAACCTTTATATTAGTGTGTTAGTTTTAATAAAACTTTGTGTACATATTTATTCAGTTTTTAATGTCAGACCATAAGGTAAGATTTTTATAGACTCTTTTTAACCTTTTATAATATTTGTTAAAGAGCAGGTCAGTGCTTTAAGAAAAATCTGTTGTGTTTTTACTTTAATGTCCAGTTCACAGAAAAACTGGATGATACCTCTTTAACTTTAGCTAATATGTTTACACACGACATTTTCTTTACAACTAATGTTTTAAAACTTGCTTAAACCTTTAAAACAATAATTTTTTAACCTTTTAATGTAGGTAAAAATTTACATTCTTATGCCTCCTTATAATCCTTCTACCAAAGGTATATTTTACTTTCCTTATACACCTTACATATAAACTGGTTTTTTGTTTTTTTTTCCCAATAGTTTTACATTCTGGGGGCCTAGTTACTTTTAAATTATACAACATTTCTTGCATAAATTCTTTTTTTATAACATTTTTCTCTTTCACAACTTTCGCAGACAATTCTTTGACATGCCTCAACTTTTTGATTTATTACATACATTTCTTTTTTTAAACAACCAGTTAATTTATTTCAGGACAAGAATTTATCATATAACACTTTTTTTTTACATCAATTCTGCCCCCGCCTTTTTTTTTCAAAGATGATAACCATTCTTTTCCAAAGCGAACTTCCTTTATGTCTGTGGACTAGACTGTCTAAGGCCACAAGATTAGAAGTTACTATAATACACGTTACACTGTTAACTTTTGGCAAGCTTTACTTTTGTTGAAAACCTTTTAAATTTGGGATTTTAATTATCCTTTGCTATTAATAAGAACTTGTTTTGTCCAAATTAACTTCGAATTGGTATAGATGGCTTTATTTTTTTTCCTTTAATTACCTGGGAGGAACCATCCTTCATCCTGTCCTGAAGGGAGTTCCTCCTAGGTCTGGTGGGACCTTTGTATGGTAATTAAGATTTAGGAAAACTTCTGGGTTAAGGGAATTTTCAGTGGTTAACGTTAAATCATCCTTTTTTTTTTTGACTTAGGATAGTTCTGAACTGGTGAGGTGCGCTCACAACGAGGTTTCCTCTAAAAGCTATTTTTCTACTTTGTTCTGCTAGGAAAGCAGTTGCCGCTACAGATTAAATGCGTTGGAGCCACCTATACTGGGTTAAGGATTTTTTATAGGAAAGCTATGGGGTTGTAAGTGGCCTCAGTGCTTTTGGGCTACGCCCTTGTTTACACTGACAACAAGGTGGTATTGGAGTGTTATAGGGTCATGGAGAAGACCTTCAATTATCAATTATAGGTTTTTAATGTACCGTGGCTTTTAAAGGAATAGGGTACACTGGTTTCTCTTTACTACTTCTATCTCTCTCTTTCTCTGACTTTGTCTCTTTCTCTCTCTGACTTCCTCTTTGTGTCTCTTCCTGTCTCTCTGTCTCTCTCTTTCTCTCTCTGACTCCCTCTTTGTCTGTCTCTCTTTCTCTCTGTCTCTCTTTCCCCTCTCTCTCTTTCTCTCCCCGCTACTTTCCTCTCTGCTGTTCTTTCCCTGCCTCTGCCAGCCATGTATGCTACTGTTCTCCCCTCTCCTTCCCCTTCCCCTAGGGGAGGGACCAGCAGGAGTGGAGCTCCTCTTTCTTCCCCTGAAAAGAGGATGCTCAAGATGGACATTAACTCAATCCAAATTTATAACTGAGGTCCTTTGATTTGGTCAATTTGGTCTGCCACTCCGTAAGGGTCATCTAGTAGCGGTTTAAGCTCCTTTTTAAAATTCTAGCCTTCTGAACTTGTTAAGGGAGCGTTTACAAAGTCAATTCCGCCCCACCCCCCTTGTGGTACCTCTTTCAAAGGGAAGAGGGTCAGGGCTGAACCCTTAGATACGGAGGGAAATGGGAAATTCTGAATATCCTTTTTTACATTGTTCTGCCTCACACTGGAGTCCTTTTAGAGAGGGGTATTTCGGTTGGGAGGGAACAGGCTGGTGGGACGGTAATTCCCAAGAGTCAGGGTTATAAGGAGGAGGGATAACGTGAGTAGAGGGAGGGATTTGGAACAGGATCTGAGGCAGTAGTGGCTGTCTGAGGGGAAAGATTGTGGACACTGAACGGGAAAAGATGGTCTAGGGGATCCTGTGCGCTGGAATTTTTAGGCATGAGAACTGGCTCTCTGACTTTTCATTTTAAGGTGCCAAATTGGGTTCTTCCCTATTTGTTTTTAGGGGCAAAAGGAGAGCAGGTCCTTGCCTCCAGCAAAGGGCATAGCCTAATTCTTCTTGAGATACTGGACTTTTATCATTAACATATAGGATTAGAAGCTGACACATTACATCCTCATTTGACCCAAACTTTGGCCAGAAGATCGAGGATTTGAGGGTGGGTCCCTGAGTCCAAATAAAACAGCAATATTTTTATCATTTGTTGCTTTTTCCTATGTTTTGTCCTTTCATTATCCTTCCAGTATTTTAACATGAGACCTAGGGGGCTACCCAGGGGGATATCTTTGTTACCATCTTTATTTCTCTTGCTCCCTGTCTTGCTTGGGGTATTTCCCATCTTGATGGTTTTGGGGTAAGGTTCAAGGTTCAATTTCCCTTACTGGAAACTTCTTGCCTTTTGGGGTGAGGCTCAGTTTCCCCCACTGGAAATTTCTTGCCTTTTGGGGTGAGGCTCAATTTCCCCCACTGGAAATTTCTTGCCTTTTCTACTACTGGGGTTTGTGTGAGGTTCAACACCCCCCCCCCAACAATGGGGATGTCTTGCCTCTTTTTAACCTCTATGCCTCCCTGACCAAGGAGTACTTCATTGCCCCCTCCCGACCCCTCCCGCGGCTTTCTTACCTTGGCCCCGACCACCAAGGAAATACTTTACTGGTTCCCATAGTATCTTTTCCTCGGTCCATGCACAGACTTGCATGGCCGTTATGGAGGATCTTTTAAGCTACCTTGCTGGCCAGTTTCTTTCCACGTTGCTGAGAGCTCTGGTTATTCGTTGCACTGGGTGGGTCCTAATTTCTCACCCTTAAGGCCACCACAAAGGGGTGGAGCGTGCCTCCTCATGAGAGAGGAGCTGAGACCACCCCTGGAGGGGAATGTAATCACAGGCAAGCCCCCCAATTGTTATAAGTGAAATTTTGGTGCCGCAAAAGAAATAGCACTAGAATATAACATTTTCGTTTTAATTCTCAGCAAGTCAATGTACTCCTATAGAAGGGTGCGCCCTTACAGATGGAGCAATGGTGAGCACACACTCAGACAAGGGAGGGGAAGGGGGTCTTATCCCTGATGCACATGGCCCCTGCTGCTGTGTCATTCCCCTATTGGCTAGGGTTAGACCACACAGGCTAAATTTACTCCAGTTGGCTAAAGAGAGTGACGGGGGTGAGTGGTTTGGTGGGAAAAATGGTTATGGCAGAGCAGGAAATTGGAATGAGTCAGGGTGGAGCAGGTAATCGGAATGAGTCAGGGTGGAACAGGTAATTGAAAAAGGTTGCTTTACAAGGAAGTTAAGTTTAAAAGTAGAAGGCAAAGAATTGAACATACTGACACTGATTCTTTGAAGAGAAATTTAGAACTCATATCTAACAGACTGATGGCTGTGGCATATCCTCTGTCCTTTTTCCTATCTATTGGAGGAGGAGGCTTAGGTCAGACCTTCGTTTCCTGTTATTTTGACCTGGTGATATTGGGGTTGGGGGAAGAGGAGGTGATAAGGCAGGTGACATTTTCTCCTCCTTCCTCTTTTTAGGCTCTTCTGTGTGTAACTGAGCCAGGGCTGCTCTAATTAAAGCCCATAACATTAAAGATTTTACTGGGACTTGCCTTTGCACCTGATGTTGTTTAAGATTTCTCCCCACTTGTTCCCAGAGTTCTACATCTAGCATTCCTTCCTCTGGGAACCATGGGCTTTGTACTCTGTTACTGACCACGTTAGTTTTTAATTCCTTCAACAACTGAAATTCTAGTGTGGTGTGTTTGTGAATAAACTGCTGTGGATTATTTGGATCAGGCCTTACGGAAATAGGAAAAGCGCAAGGTCCTAGGGGCTCTCCAGGTGTGACAGCAGAGTGTAAAATTCTTTGTATTGGGGTTTCTATTTCTAGAAGGAGGCGGTACGGATGTTTCTGCAATTGGAGGAGGCAGTATAGGCCAATTTGTATCCTCCCTCTCCTGTTTTTTATTTTCAGTTGGAGCTGTTGGTGGGACAACAGATTCTTTCAGATTTTTAGATTCAGCCTGCTGTCCCACAGAATAATGAGGAGATAATGGCAGCAGTACGAACTAAACTCTAAGTGGAGAAAACAGAAGAATCAACTAAGACTTTTTTGATGGGCCTGTTTTAATCCTTCTCCTGCTTTGTCCCAATTTTCCACATCAAGAGTGCCTGCCTGTGGAAACCACGGGTTATGCGTAATAACCTTTTATGGCTCCTGCAGGAGGTTAGTTTGTGTCTGCGAATTAACCTGAACTCCAGACTGTCTCAACAGAACTTTAAGCAACTGCACATAACGTTTTTCTTCAATAGACAAATTCTTCCCCTTATTACCCTGATTCAGAAAACTTCCTATTTCCAGTATTTCTTTAAAGCACTGCTCCCAGTACCTCTTTATGGCACTGATCAGTACCTTTTTAGGGCACTGACCTTCTATCTGCTGCCGCAGACTCGTTTCAGGGTCCCCATTCGCCTTGTCAATTTCAGTTCCTCTGCTCCAGCAGAACTTCTTCATTCATGTCCTCGAAGTCCTGTGTTTTCAGATACCACTATGCAGAGCACCTGATCCTGTTGCTGTTTGGGGCGCCACTTGTAATCTGCATAGACCTTGGGGGACTGAACAAAGGGGGGCGAATGTGGGAACAAAAGACAAGAGACAAAAGAGTGTATTTGGAAGAAGGGGTCAGGGGCATCTTGCCTCTAGTGGACAAGGGCCCTGAGCTTTACACAGCCCTCTGTATTTATTAGGCAAAAGAGATAAAGTGGGAGGATGGTTGTCGGGTAATTGTTGGTCAGTCGTTTGGTTCACAGCAGGCTTGCGGGACTGCATCCTTTGAATAATAGGCACTAGATTTCTCAATAGATAACTTCCAGGAGCCTGGCGCCAGAGTGATGTCCCTCAGCAAACCTTTTGGTGGCAAGGCAGTGTGAGTTTGCCCACATCCTGCATTCACGATAAACAGTTTGCTGTTTGATCATATAGCCTCCAGCGGAATGCTGAGTTGGTCACATCCCATGGGCCTTTGGCTCCCTGCAGAGTAACTCTGTCTTAGGATAACTCTTAGGCTCCACCTTAGGGTAACTCTGTCTTAGGTTAACTCTTAGGCTCTGTCTTAGGGTAACTCTTAGGCTCTGTCTTAGGGTAACTGCCCTGTCTTAGGGTAACTCAATCACAGCTGCAGGTCATCTACTTGCAGAGGAGGCGGCTGCCTCAGTCATCTGCCACATGGACAAGCTCGGGTGCATCCTAAGGATATCGGTTCAGAGGGAGAGGGTGGCTGGGTGTCACGTGCTTAGTCCCTCTTCCAGCTTCACCAGACAGGCACTGTGTCACTGCTGCCACAGGGAGAGGGGCTGAGGGGCAAAGGGCACCGCTGTGTTGACTCTTGCCTGGAGACACAAGGCCCTCCTGGAGGATCCCCCCAACACTTAGGAGCATTAGTACAGTGGGATTAAGGGCTTTTTTTTTTTTCCTTCAAATTTGACAGAGGGATAGATTGCTGAGGAATACATTTGGATTATTTCCTTCTGTGACACTCTGAAAGAACTGTGACTGGGGCATGGGGTGCCACTTTCAGAGGCAGAAGTGCTTAGGAAATGCCACAGTGGCACATGGCCTGTGTGGGCTCCAGCAGCAGCAGCAACCCCCAGGATAGAGAGGGCAGCTGAGAACACAAGAGTAGAAAGGCAGTGACTCCATCATCTCAGAGGGTTCTGTTCAAACAACATTTTCTAGTATACAGTGAAAAGAGACCTGGTGCCAGGCATGGTGGCTCATGCCTGTAATCCCAGCACTTTGGGAGGCGCTGAGGCAGGTGTATTACCTGAGGTTGGGAGTTCGAGCGAGACCAGCCTGGCCAATGTGGCGAAACCTCATCTCTACTAAAAATACAAACATTAGCCAGGCGTGGTGGCATGTGCCTGTAATCCTCAGCTCCTTGGGAGGCTGAGGCAGGAGAACTGCTTGAACCCAGGACGTGGAAGCTGCAGTGAACCGAGATGGTGCCACTACACTCAGCTTGGGTGACAGAGTGAGACTAGGTCTCAAATAAAAAAAAAGTCTGCTAGTACACATCTCATAGGGCTGTTAGGAGGAGTAAGTGAAATCAGACTTACAAAGCATTTAGTTTAGCTCAATCAACGAGTTCATTCTCGCCTTGTCCCCACTGCATAGCCCCTAACCCCAAATATCCCAACACAGCTCATAACAATAAGATTCTTGTTTCCCCAACATGTTTAATTGTAAGAATAGAGATAATGGTCAACTCTTGAGAAGAACCAAACTCTGGTGCCATCTTGGAAGTGCTGCATCACCTCCTTTTCTTACTTCCTTGAACAGCAATATTTCTGGATTTCTTCTGCAAGCCCCAGGCAGTGCAGGATGCGTTTCTTTTCAGCAGCCAGTTCCTTCTCAGAGAACTGGCCCAAGAGTTTCTGGACAAATATATTTTGATCTTTCAGAAATATGTTCTTATTCACTCCTACATTTGGCACATTCTCCAGGGACCCAGACTTGAAATGGAAGCTTAAATATCTGTTTCGTTTTAGACCAGGCCCTTTTTCTTCAATCCATGACAGTGGACTGCAAAGACAGAAGACAAAAGAATCATGTTAGAGATTACATAAGAGCACAAGTGGGTGCTTGCTGGCACCAGACTGCCTGGTAACAGGTCCTTGTCAGGTACCCATCCTCCTTGCAGTCATCGCCTCCCAGAGGCTGTGGGTGACTGTGTCAACCTCACAACCAAAAGGTCTTTCATTTAATTTTGCCATCAAGCAGGGGAATTCCTTCAGTGACTTTTTTTTTTTCTTTTTTTTCTGGGATGGAGCCTTGTTCTGTTGCCCAGGCTGGAGCACAGTGGTGCAGTCTTGGCTCACTACAACCTCTGCCTTCTGGGTTCAAGCAATTTTCCTGCCTCAGCCTCCCAAGTAGCTGGGATTACAGGCACCTGCCACCACGTCTGGCTACTTTTAAAAAAATATTTTTAGTAGAGATGGGGTTTTGCCACGTCAGCCAGCTAGTCTTGAATTCCTGACCTCAGGTAACCCACCTGCCTTGGCCTCCCAAATTGCTGGGATTACAGGCGTGAGCCACTGCGCCTGGCCTCCCATGACTAGTTTTAAAAGCTCATAGTACAGTCTAGCAAATGTTCTAGGAGATGGTAACAAAGATTAATTTTAATGCAATTTATTCAGTGCTTTATTTTGACACTGAATAAAAATAAACTTGAGGTATTCTACATAGTCTTCCTAAGAAAATTTCTCATGTCCTTTTTTGTTTTTTGAGATGTTTGCTCTTGTTGCCCAGGCTGGAGTGCAGTGGTGTAGTCTTGGCTCACTGCAACCTTTGCCTCCAGGTTCAAGCGATTCTCCTGCCTCAGGCTCCCCAGTAGCTGGGTTTACAGGCACCTGCCACCATGCTTGGCTAATTTTTGTATTGTTAGTAGAGATGAGGTTTCACTATGTTGGCCAGGCTGGTCTTGAACTCTTGACTTCAGGTGATCCAACTGCCTTAGCCTCCCAAAGTGCTGGGATTACAGGCGTGAGCCACCGTTTCCAGCCTCTCGTGTCCTTATAAATAATATGGAATCTTGGGATTTGAGGGAATGCAGAATGTCAAGATCTTTCTTGTAACTCAATTTTCTTACTAGTAAAAATAAGTAATGGTAATAAGTATACAGCTTTACCTATCCTGCTGTGACACTGTGAGATAAAAATGCAATTTGTGGCCAGGTGTGGAGGCTGATGTGGGTGGATCGTTTGAGCCCAGGAGTTTAAGACTGGCCTAGACAATATGGCAAAAATCCATCTTACCCCAAAATACGAAAATCAGCCAGTCTCATAACCTGGTCTCAAAATAAAAAAATAAGTAGATAAAAAACTTTTTTAAAATGCAGTTTGGGACATGGAAAGTACTATGATTTTAAGAAGTTATTATTATATTATATTAACTGCTCTCTGTCCCAACCCCTCATCTGATACTTGCCTCTCCTGTGCAAAAATGAGAGTCAGGGCTGGGTGCAGTGGCTCACGTGTGTAATCCCAGCATTTTGAGAGGCCAAGGCGAGCAAATCACTTGAGGTCAGGAGTTTGAGACCATCCTGGCCAACATGGTGAAACCTCATCTCTACTAACAATACGAAAATGAGCCAGGCATGGTGGCAGGCGCCTGTAATCCCAGCTACTCGGGAGGCTGAGGCAGGAGAATTGCTTGAACCTGGGAGGTGGAGGTTGCAGTGAGCTGAGATCGCACCACCGCACTCTAGTCTGGGTGACAGAGCGAGACTCTGTCTCATTAAAAAAAAAAAAAAAAAAAAAGAGAGTCAGCCTCTGCCTCCCCCACATCTTGCTTCCTCATTGACTCCTACTCAACTTCAAGACCAAAAACAAGGCACTGCCTCTCGTCAGAAGCATGAGCTGACCTAGTACAGGTTCCCCTTCCCTGTGCTCCTACAGCACCTTACAATATCTTTACCTCTAATTACGGGGTACTACAACTGTCTGTGTACAGGTCTGACCATGGCTGCAATCCTAACACTCACATGGCCACACTAGAGCCTGGGCCACCACTGTCGGTCATTCCATAGGCAGCACTGCTGAGTTCCACGTGCTTTCCCTTCATCTGCAAGGCCTCTCTGCCTTTTCCTAACGAAGAAGAAACTCCTCAAAATGGACTAGATCAGGCTTCATTCTGGGACTCAAATTCTTTTTTCTTTTTAAAATACCCAACATCTGCTTCTTTTACTACCACCTCTCTGGAAAGGCATCTAGAAACACTCTAAATTCCTTACTGTTCTAAATAATTTACAGAGCCCAGGTGCTTTGGGAGGAAAATTATGAATGTGTTTTTGTTAAAAAAGACTTGGTATCAGAAATAAGTCAGAACGTTTTGGGAACAGTGTGACAGGGTGACGGGATGCTGAAGCTGAAGCACAGAACCTCACACTCTGGCTCCACCGAGGGGTGAATGTGTGGCCCTGCAGGGAACATGAACAGTGTTAATGGCAGAGTCTAGGTGGATGGGTGTTTACTGAAAATTTCTTTCAACTTCACAATATGCCTGAAAACTTTCATAGAAAACACTGGAAAAAAATCAGGTCACAGAGTTAACATAATTTCTTTTTCTTTCTTTTTTTTTTTTTCAAGGAGTCTTGCTCTGTTGTCCAGGCTGAAATGCAGTGGCCTGTTCTCAGCTCACTGCAGCCTCTGCCTCCCAGGTTCAAGCAATTCTGCCTCAGCCTGCCAAATAGCTGGGACTACAGGCGTGCGCCAACACACCCGGTTAATTTTTGCATTTTTAGTAGAGACGGGGTTTCACCATGTTGGCCAGGCTGGTCTCAAATTCCTGACCTCAGGTGATAAACCACCACCCTTGGCCTCCCCAAGTGCTCTGGCCTGAGCCACCATGCCCAGCCAAGTTAACGTAATTTCCACTACTAAATCTGCTATGAATTACTTGTGTGACTTAGGCAAGCAACCTGCTGGCATTCTGTAAGCCTCTGTCTACTGACTGGCAGATGGGATTATGTTTGCCTTCTTTACCCCACAGGGCTGCTGAGAGGATAAGATGAGGCAACACAAGTGCGATCTCAGCACTCCATCTGCAGAAGTAGACAGCCTTTCTGGAGCTGGGAGTGAGGGTCTAGCCCCAGGGGGCTCCCTTTGGATCATACTTGCGAATGTATTAGGATGTCCTTAAATTTCCTCCTCCTCATGGCTTCTCATGACTTACCCTTTCTTCTCTGTCTCCAGACACACTGTCATTTTCATATACTGATCTTCCTTTCGCTCTTCCAAAGTGGCAGACACAAGAGAAAGCTCTCCAAAGAGGGAGACCAGCCAGGTCAGGCGAGAGATGCCGCTGAATGCAGGGAAGCCAAACCGCTCTTCTTCCAATGGGCCAGCTGTGGGAAATCACAAATGTTGTGGGAACTGGGAAGCAAGAATGCCAGGTGGTGAGGAGGACCCTGGGCCGGGGCTGACGGGGATGTGAAAAGGTGTGGCTGAGTGATCAGCACAATGGGACCTTGCCTTATGTGGTAGGCGGGCAAGGTGATTAATGATACTGATGAAAACTCAGGTGGCTGAATTTAAACTCTATCATAAAAGCATCTCTGTCTTTTCCTGTTTATTAAATTCAGTTTTAGTAAAACATTCTACTGGAAACAGCAGTCAATCCAGCCAAACAGGATAATAAAAAAGTTTCAGGCTTCTAATATATATATCTAGGTACCCATATGTAGATACACATACATACACACACACACACACACACACAAAACACGTACCTACATATACATACATATGTATCCTTTTTAATTAATGATTTAAAGTAGTCTGGTAAAAGTAGAAGAATCAAGATATTTTAGCCCCACAAGCCTGTATTCTTATAACTACCCAATGTGTAAGTGGCAATAAGGTGTGAAGGTATGGAGAAAATGGTAATACCTTTGAGCTATTTCAATATCAAGAAAATTGATACAATGTTAAATGTTTTCTTAGTCTTCCTAATCTTGTGAACAAAAAAGTATACTCAAAAGAGTACTGGGGCCAGGTGTGGTAGCTCATGCCTGTAGTCCCAGCGCTTTGGGAGACCAAGGTGGGTGGATCACTTGAGGTCAGGAGTTTGAGACTAGCCTGGCCAACATGGCAAACCCCATCTCTACTAAAAAAAAATACAAAAATTACCCAGGCATGGTGACAGGTGATGGTAACAGCTGCTCGGGAGACTGAGGCAGGAGAATCACTTGAGCCTGGGAGGTGGAGGTTGCAGTAAGCCTAAAAAGGCCGAGTACAGTAGCTCATGCCTATAATACCAGCACTTTGGGATGCCAAGGCTGGCAGATAGCTTGTGCCCAAGAGTTCAGGACCAGCCTAGGCAACATAGCAAGACTCTGTCTCTACAAAAAACACACACAAAATTAGGCAGGTGTGGTGGTGCACACCTGTTTCCCCAGCTACTCAGGAGGCTAAGGTGGGAGGATCATCTGGGCCTGAGGAGTTCGAGGCTGCAGTGAGCCATAACTGTACCACTGCATTCCAGCCTGGATGACAGAGTGACACCCTATCTCAAAAAAAAAAAATATATATATATATATAAAAGAGTATTGGTGTGAGAAATCCATTTGGTCAAGATACTGCTCTTGTCTGCCTCCAGCCAAAATCTTAAACATAACCTAAGTTTAAAAGACTTCATATCTGTTACATTACATTATAAACAAAACATTTCTAATGGCCTTGATATTCACTGGAAACAATGACTAATAACAATGAGTATATTCTTTTTTTTTTTTTTTTTGAGGCGGAGTCTCGCTCTGTCGCCCGGACTGAAGTGCAGTGGCCGGATCTCAGCTCACTGCAAGCTCCGCCTCCTGGGTTTATGCCATTCTCCTGCCTCAGCCTCCCGAGTAGCTGGGACTACAGGCACCCGCCACCTCGCCCGGCTAGTTTTTGTATTTTTAGTAGAGACGGTGTTTCACCGTGTTAGCCAGGATGGTCTCGATCTCCTGACCTCGTGATCCGCCCGTCTCGGCCTCCCAAAGTGCTGGGATTACAGGCTTGAGCCACCGCGCCCAGCCAACAATGAGTATATTCTTAAAAAGTAATGTTATATATAAATCCAAACAAAAATTAAAATTTTCATAGACAATATGGTTTGAAATCACTAGGGCCTAAGTATCAAACTTACAAAATAAAAAGACTTCCCCAGGACTGGTTACTGTCTGCTCTAGTTCTTTTTTGTTTTTTTTTTTCATTTGTTTGTTTTTGAGACAGAGTCTCGTTGTCACCTAGGCTGTGCAGTGGTGTGATCTCGGCTCACTACAACCTCTGTCTCCTGGGTTAAAGCGATTTTCTTGCCTCAGCCTTTCAAGTAGCTGAGATTACAGGTGCATGCCACCATGTCCGACTAATTTTTGTATGTTTTTAGTAAAGATGGTGTTTCACCATGTTGGTCAGACTGGTCTCGAACTCCTGACCTCAGGTGATCCACCTGCCTCAGCCTCCCAAAGCGCTGGAATCACAGGCATGAGCCACTGTGCCCAGCCTAGTTCTTCGGACAGAATACTAAGCAGCCACCCACAACAGTTCCAGCCACTTAGAGAGCTGAGCTCCAATCCAGCTCTGTCTCATGACCGCTACATTGCCTCTGTGAAGTCACTCATGTCTTTGAGCTTCAGTTTATCTGTATAATGGGGGTAGTGAATACCACTTTATAGGATTGTCATATGGATTAAGATAATGCATATCACATACTTAATACGGTTTCTTGTACAAATTAATGGTTTGTACTCACATTACCATTTTCAGGGATGAAGACAGATTTTGAAATGAGGTTCCACTATGTATCAGTGGCTTTACTATGCAAAAATGCAAGGCCATGTCCCCCAGGGTCTCCTTTCTGTAATGAAAGCCCTCAGGAATGGTGGCTGTGGTGCCCAACGATATAGCCAGAGAAGGAGCCCATCTGAAAGTGACCACAAGAGCAAGAGCTTCCTGCATGCCCATTTCCTATTGCTAACGGAGTTGCTCAAAGAGTGACCAACATCAAGTAAACAGCTACATATACAGCAGATCAGATACTGTGGTCAGCTGGGTACGGTGGCTCATGCTTGTAATCCCAGCACTTTGGGAGGTCAAGACAGGCAGATCACTTGAGCCCAGGAGTTTGAGACCAGGCTGGGCAACATAGAGAGACACTGTTTACAAAAATTTTTAAATTAGCTGGGTGTTGTGGCGCACACCTGTGGTTCCAGCTACTTGGAAGTCTGAGGTGGGAGGACTGCTTGAGCCTGGGAGATTGAGGCTACAGTGAGCTATGACTGCACCACTGCACTCCAGCCTGGGCAACAGAGTAAGACCTTGGCAAAAAAAAAAATATATATATATTGTGGTTGCCGCCAACATCCTTATAACTTGCTAGAGGAGGAAGGGAACTCTTCATATTATATTTGCTTTGCAAGGAAGTATAAAAATGTTCTCCTCTCAACGAAGTATAAAAATGTTCTCCTCTCCGAGCACCTACCTCTCAGTCCTTTTAAAAGAGTTTTAATGTACAACTTCCTGTTGAAAAACAATCTCCAACTAGTTAATAGATTGGGACAGAGCATAAACAAGCTTGAGATTTCTAATCTACTCTTTACCCAAGGGCCACCAAGCAATTAAATCCCATCTGGGAAAATTAAATTGGCCCTGAGTCAGACAGTCTTGAGCAGAAATGAATACAAGCTCCTATACTAGAGAGCCAGGAAAGAATCTGGCTGGTCTTTGGACCTCACACGTGACCTGTGATCCCACCTAGCACTGACCTGTGAAGAGGAGTGACCCTTTCAGCAGGTCTTTCCCCACCACTTCTTTTTTCAGGAATGCAAATTCCTCCATCAAGAGTTCAACATGCTCCTCGTGCAAGACTTTTCCTGTAACGACAAAAACGGAATAAAATGGGCAGTTGTCAGTTGTGTCTCGGTGTGCATCCCAGAGTGTACTCTGTCATCCCCTAACACAGGACAGGAAGCACTGATAAGTGCCCTGGGCACACAGCCAGGATTGCCTCCCTACCACTGTCACCCACCCCAGCTGAAGAGGCTGCCACTTCTAAGCTTACAACAGAAATGAATGAAATGAAGGCCAGGCACAGTAGCTCACACCTGTAATCCCAGTACTTTGGGAGGCCAAGGCTGGCGGATCACCTGAGGTCAGGAGTTCCAGACCAGCCTGGCCAACATGGTGAAACCTTGTCTTTATTAAAAATACAAAAATTACCCAGGTGTGGTGGTGGGCACCAGTAAGCCCAGCTACTTGGGAGGCTGAGGCAGGAGAATCACTAGAACCTGGGAGGCGGAAGTTGCAGTTAGCCAAGATGGCATCACTGCACTCCAGCCTGGGCGACACAATGAGACCCCATTTCAAAAAGAAAAAGAAAAAAAGAGAAATTAATGAAATGAAAATCTGAGAAATGAAATGAAAATCTAAGAGAACAATATGGTATCTACCCACGTCCAAAGGCAAGATGAGATCAGTGATGTATCTGTGGGCCGGGAGAGAGTTAGCTGCTGTTCTAGACATAAAAATCTAACAGAGTGAGAACGTGGACAGGCATGATGGCTCATGCCTGTAATCCCAGCACTTTGGGAGGCCAAGGCAAGTGGATTGCCTAAGCTCAGGAGTTTGAGACCAGCCTGGGCAACATGGCAAAACCTGGCCTCTACAAAAAATACAAAAATTTAGCTGGGTATGGTGGCATGCACCTGTAGTCCCAGCTACTTGGGAGGCTGCACTGGGAAGATCACTTGAACCTGGGAGGTGGACATTGCAGTGAGCCAAGATCGTGCCACTGCACTCCAGTCTGTCTCAAAAAAGAAAAAAATTAATAAAACAAAATAAATTTTGGATTATAAAAGAAAGCTGTTAACAATTTTTTTTGCTCTATAAAATTTTTTTCATTTCTAGGCCAGAAGCTTCCTAAAGCACCAGAACTATTTTGTGATTAAGTACAAAGTGTGGTTATGATCTACAGTTTCACTGAAACAGAAATCTGGGCCAGTGGGAGATTCTCCTGGGACAGTTGCCTTTGTCTCACCCAGCTTCATAGCAAATGCTGCCAAATGCTCTGGGCTTGTCCTGCACCTCAGGAGCGAGGAGGATGTCTGTCGCAGGAGTCTCCAGAAATGTCAGGTGTGTGGGAGGATGGGGTCCTTCCCACCCACTCCCTAAGATGTGAATGTGGCAAAGAGAACTTCTTGTGATAAGTAGAAGCTTTCTGGCACAAAATGGCTTTGCAACAACTAAATGGCACAAAATGCTTCGCAATAAGTAGGTAGTTTCGCCCACCGCCTCCCACCCCCACTGCCATGAAACTCTGGGGAACATGTTGTATTTTCCCCAGCACTATGTAACAGTCTCTGTGTTTCCATATCCATGGTTATTAAAGAAACTATGAATTTTTCAACTGTGTCTTTGGTTGTTTTTCTGTCATTCACTCAATGCCTGACTGTGATAAACACACATGGTAACCACAGTACACACACACATCCGTATCCATATATTCCCAGGTCTGTTCACTGAAAGGGCTTACAGAGATAGCCCAAAGCCATAAGCACACCCAGTGTCCAATCTTGCCATCAAAACGTTACTAGCCATTGGAGAACTGACTAATTCCAAGGCTGAGACAGAGAAAGTACAAGATGAGCCTTAACCACTTTGTGCCAGAAAGCAAGAATTCAAAGAATAATGGAAACATAACAAAATGACAAGGGAGCTGGCAGGAAGAGGTTCCCCCACTGAGCAGATCTGGAACAATGTGGACATCAATATGAATAATAAAAAGTAACAACAACTGAATAGAGAAACAAAGCCATGAGTTCCTACTGACATAAAATAATAAATGAATATCAGAAAGTGTGATGAGAATGGGTATTTAACTAGTTATAAACTACCTTCTCACAAAATAATCACTGATTACAAAGGGAAAAAAAGTAACTTTCAGTGGAAAAGCCCGTCAGATACCACCTAATGAAGTTATATCATTAGTAATTAGATGAACTGATAAAGGATGTTACCTGACAGAACACAATGTGAAAAACAGCATCATTTCCTTTTTTTTGGTGTGTGTGAGATGGAGTCTCGCTCTGTCACCCAGGTTGGAGTACAGTGATGTGATCTCGGCTCACTGCAACCTCTGCCTCCCGGGTTCAAGAAATTCTCCTGCCTCAGCCTCCCGAGTAGCTGGAATTACAGGTGCCCACATCATGCCTGGCTAATTTTGTTGGTATTTTTAGTAGAGACGGTTTCACAGTGTTGGCTAGGCTGGTTTTGAACTCCTGACCTCAAGTAATTCCTGGCCTTGGCCTCCCAAAGTGCTAGGATTACAGGCATGAGCCACTGTGCCTGGCCGCTTCCATAATATTTCTGTGAAAGATGCATACCCCATCTAATCATGAAGAAACATCAGATATATTCAAATTTAGGGACATTTTACACAATAACTAACTGTAATATTTATAATTGTTAAGAAAAGACGGAGAAACTGTCTAGAATGAAGGATACTAAAAGTGACATGTCAACAAAAGATAATACATGATTTTGAACTCAGTCATTTTGCCATAAAGAATGTTATTGGGACAACTGGTGAAATTTGAATGAGGCTTGAGGATTAGATTGTTGTAATGTACCAGTGCCGATTTCCAGATTTTGATGGTTGTATGTGGTTGCATGCATACCTCAGAGATTTGCATGTTTCATTCCAGACCACCACAATAAAGTGAATATTGCAATAAAGGGAGTCACATGAATATTTTAGTTTCTCGGTGCATATACAAGTTATGTTTATACTATATAGTAGTTTGTTAAGTATGTGATAACACCATGTTTAGGAAAACAATGTATATACCTTAATTTAAAAATACATTATTGAGCTGGGCATGGTGGCCTATGCCTGTAATTCCTGCACTTTGGGAAGCTCAGGCGGGTGGATCACTTGAGGCCAGGAGTTCGAGACCAGCCTGGCCAACATGGTGAAACCCCATCTCGGCTAAAAATAGAAAAATTAGCTGTGCGTGGTGGTGTGCACCTATAATCCCAGTTACTCAGATGGCTGAGGCACAAGAATCATTTGAACCCAGGAGGTGGAGGTTGCAGTGAACCGAGATTGCGCCACTGCACTCAAGCCTAGGCAACAGGGCAAGACTGTCTTAAAAAACCAAAAAATAAAAACAAACAAAAAATGCTACCATCTGATCCTCCATCTTTTTGCTGGAGGAAAGTCTTGCTTCCGTGTTGATGGCTGCTGACTGATGTGGTTGTGGATTTGATTTGCATTTCTATAAGGATTAGTGGTATTGAGCATCTTTCCATATGATTGTTTACCGTCTATATAATTTCTTCAGAAAAATGTCTATCCAAGTCCTTTGCCCATTTTAAAATCAGTTTATTTGGTTTGTTTGTTGTTGTTGAGTTGTAGAGTTCTTTAGACATTCTGGATATTGATTTCTTATCAAAGATAAGATTTGCAGATATCTTCACTCATTACGGAGACTGCTTTTTCACCCGGATGATTGCTTCCTTTGAGGCACAGAAGGTTTTAAGTTTGATTAGTCCATTTGTCTGTTTTTGCTTTTTTTGCCTGTATTTTTGATGTTGTATGTAAGACATTATTGCCAAATCCAATGTCATGATGCTTTCCCATGTTTTCTTCTAACAATATTATAGTTTTAGGTCTTAAATTTAGTTCTTTAATTCATTTGAGTGATTTTTAAATGTGGCGTAAGGTAAGTGTCCAACTTCATTCTTTTGCATGTGGATATCCTGTTTTCCTGGGACCACTTTTTGAAGACACTGAAACACTTGGTAGAATTCTCCAGTGAAGCCATTTGGTTTTAGGCTTTTCTTTATTGGGAGGTGTTTAATTACTGATTCAATCTCCTTACTAGTTATAAATCCGTTCAGATTTTTGTTTCTTCATGATTCAGTCTTAGTAGGTTATATGCTACTAGGTATTTATCCCTTTCTAGGTTATCCGATTGTTGGAGTTATATAACAATTGTATAACTGCTCATTGTAGTCTCATAACCCTTTTTATTTCAGCAGCATTGGCTGTAAAGTCTCCTCTTTCACTTCTGACTTTAGTTTGAGTCTTTACTTTTTTTTTTCTTTTTTTTTGTGGAGACAGAGTGTCGCTCTGTTGCCCAGGCTGGAGTGCAGTGGTGCACAGTCTCTGCTCACTGCAAGCTCTGCCTCCTGGGTTCACGCCATTCTCCTGCCTCAGCCTCCCAAGTAGCTGGGACTATAGGCGCCCGCCACCATGCCCAGCTAATTTTTTGTATTTTTTTTTTTTTTAGCAGAGACAGGGTTTCACCACGTTAGCCAGGATGGTCTCGATCTCCTGACCTCGGATCCGCCCGCCTCGGCCTCCCAAAGTGCTGGGATTACAGGCATGAGCCACCGTGCCTGGCCTTTTTATTTTTTTGTGAGACAGAGTCTCGCTCTGTTGCCCAGGCTAGATGGAGTGCAGTGGTGCAATCTCAGCTCACCACAACCTCCGCTCACCACAACCTCCACTTCCCGGGTTCAAGTGATTCTCCTGCCTCTGCCTCCTGAGTAGCTGGGACTATAGGCATGTGCCACCATGCCTGGCTAATTTTTGTATTTTTAGTAGAGACGGGGTTTCACTATTTTGGCCAGGCTGGTCTTGAACTCTTGACCTCGTGATCTGCCCTCCTTGGCCTCCTAAAGTGCTGGGATTACAGGCGTGAGCCACTGTGCCCAGCTGACTGTTTTTTTCTTAATCTGCTAAAATTCTGTCAATTTTATGGATTTTTTTCAAAAAAACCAACACTTGGTTTTGTTGTTTTTTTTTTTTCTATTGCTTTTCTACTCTATTTTATTTATGTTCTAATATTTACTTGCTTTTTTCTGCTAATTTTCTATTGAGTTTGCTCTTCTTTTCCTAGTCCCTTGAAATGTAAAGTTAGGATGTTGATTTGAGATCTTTCTTCTTGTTTAATGTAAGCATTTACAACTATCCACTTCTCTCTTAGTACTGCTTTCATTACATCTCATCAGTTTTGTATTGTTTTGTTTGAACAGAGTCTCGCTCTGTCGCCCAGGCTGGAGTGCAGTGGTGCGATCTCCCTCACTGCAACCTCTGCCTCCTGGGTTCCAGCAACTGTCCTGCCTCAGCCTCCCTAGTAGCTGGGACTACATGTGTGTGCCACCACACCCGGCTAATTTTTGTATTTTTAGTAGAGATGGGGTTTCAGCATGTTGGCCAGGTTGGTCTTGAACTACTGACCTCAGGTGATTCACCCGCCTTGGCCTCCCAAAGTGCTGAGATTACAGGCACAATCTATATTATTTATTTATTTATTTATGTATTTAATTTTTGAGATGAAGTCTCACTCTGTTGCCCAGGCTAAAGTGCAATGGCGCAATCTTGGCTCACTGCAACCTTCACCTTCTGCATTCAAGCTATTCTCGTGCCTTAGCCTCTGGAGTAGCTGGGATTACAGGTACACGCCACCAGGCCCAGCTAATTTTTGTATTATTATTAGAGATGGAGTTTCACCATGTTGTCCAGGCTCGTCTTGAAATCCTGACCTCAGGTGATCCACCAGCCTCAGCCTCCCAAAGTGCTGGGATGACAGGCATGAGCCACCACACCCGACTGCACAATCTATTTTAAACTGCTAACAACTTAACTTCAAATACAAAATTCTTCACATACAAAATTCTACTCCTTTATATCTCCTAACCCCCATTTGTTATTAATGTTACCAATTACATCTTTTTATATTATACATCCATTAACATAGATTTGTATTTTTGTTTTTGTCTTTTAAATTCTATACCAGCATTTAAAATGATATTTATTTATTTATTTAGAGATAGAATTTCACAGTGTTACCCAGGCTGGAGTGCAGTCACACCATCTCAGCTCACTGCAACCTCCGCCTCCCAGGTTCAAGCAATTCTCCTGCCTTAGCCTCCTGAGTAGTTGGGACTACAGACATGTGCCACCACACCCAGCTAATTTTTTTATTTTTAGTAGAGATGGGGTTTCACCATGTTGGCCAGGATGGTCTCGAACTCCTGACCTCAAATGATCTGCTTGCCTAGGCCTCCCCAATTCCTGGGATTACAGGCTTGAGCCACTGCACCTGGCCTAAAGTGATTTATATGTCAACATTAGAATACTACAGAAGTCTGTATTTGTCTTTATATTTACCTTTACCAGAGAGCAATATTTTTGTGTTGCTGTCTAGTGTTTTCTTTAACTTGAAAGACCTCCTTTAGCATTTCCTGTAGGGCAGGTCTAGTAGTGATCAACTCACTTGGTTTTTGTTTGTCTGGGTAAGTCTTTTAAATAATTTTTATTTTTATTTTTGAGACAGGGTCTCACTCTGTTGTCCAGACTAGACTGCTGTGGCCCGATCATGGTTCACTGCAGCCTCAACCTCCCAAGGTTCAAGTGAACTTTTAAGTAGCTGGGACTACAGGGGTGCACCACCACACCCAGCTAATTTTCGTATTTTCAGTAGAGATGGGGTTTCGCCATGTTGCCCAGGCTGGTCTCAAACTCCTGGGCTCAAATAATCTACCCATCAGAGCCTCCCAAAGTGCTGGGATTATAGGTGTGAGCCACTGTGCCCAGCTGAGTCTTTTTTTTTTCTTCTTGTAATTAAAAATTTTGTACGCCGGGTGCGGTGGCTCATGCCAGCACTTTGGGAGGCCAAGGTGGGTGGATCATGAGGTCAGGAGTTCGAGACCATTCTGGCCAACATCGTGAAACCCCACCTCTACTAAAAATACAAAAATCAGCTGGGCATGGTGGTGGGCGCCTGTAATCCCAGCTACTCAGGAGGCTGAGGAAGGAGAATTCTTGGAACCCAGGAGGCGGAGGTTGCAGTGAGCTGAGATGGTGCCATTGAACTCCAGCCTGGGTGACACAGCAAGACTCTGTCCTCCACCAAAGAAAAAAAAAAAAGTTGTAAAAGATTTTTGTAGAAACAGGGTCTTATTATGTTGCCCAGGGTTGTCCTGAGTTCCTTGGCCTCCCAAAGTGTTGGGATGACAGGCATGAGCCACTGCGCCTGGTTTGGGAAAGTCTTAATTTCTCCCTTCTGGAGGGTAGTATGGCTTAGGGGAACAAATGTGAACTTAAGAGCCCAGTAGGATTTGATTCAAATCTCTACCTCCTGTTTAGTAGTCATGTCATTAGCTTTGTGATCTGGCACAAATTAACTTCTTTGAACCATGTTTTTCTATACAGAATCTAGAGAAAATATATACCTCCAAGGGTTTCTAGAAGAATTAAGCAAAATGACATATGAAATGCTTAGCAGAGTTTCTAAGTTCCTAGCATATACTAAATATTTAATAAATGGTTGTTCCTGTTTAGAAACAACAAAAACTACCAACTATGCAAGTAAGACAATCAGTTTCTCTGATTTGAGTATTTTTAGGATATCCCAGCATTTAGCAATAATAAGTATCACATGAATAAAGCCAAAATAATATCATGACATAAGCATAGGTGAAAACTAATTCATATTTTTTCCTTAGAGTGAGTAAAACAAGCTGATAAGCTTTAACCAAAAGTTTCCCACCCATTCTTCTGCCCTCCACCATGTATGCTTACAGTGTTGGGGTGAGGAGGCAGTTGGGAGCCCACAGTGCCAGTGTAGCCAGGAGGAGACATCTGAAATGGGGTTAAGGTTTAAAGGCATAAAGATGATATCACAGAAATCCTGGAGGCAGAAACTCTTGGTAAGAGGGTCTGTATTCCAGACAGACAGAGTGTACATTACCTTTCTGCTCAGCCAGCTCCCACAGTTCCTGAGCAGCCGCCAACGACAGTGTCATGGGGTATTCCACAAGGACGTGCTTGCCAGCATTAAGGAACTGCCTTTGGTACACGAGACAAATACAGAGAAAGAACACTTTGAATAAGCTTCACTAAAATGCTCTGCATAATAGAGAGCAGAATGTTATAAAGGCCTGAGAGTTTCTGTGTGTGAATGTGTCATGAGTGGGGGTAGGAGTCAGTGCCACGGGATATGGAGGAAGAACTGTATCCCACATTGTTTTCTACTATCCTGTGACAGAATGACTTTCTAGTTATGTGTTAATTTGAACATTCAACCATTCATTTATTCAACTAAGTACTATTTACCAATTACTCTGGAGGAGAAATAAAGACACATTAACAAATAAATTTCCTATTACCACATGGTAGCTATAAAGGCTACAAAACCCACGGCAGCTAGCTTTGCCTGAGGCAGTCTGAAAAGATTTCACTAAGGACCTGTGAATTGGGTCTCAAAGTATGAGCAGACATTTTCCAGGTGCAACATGATGAGCATATTTCACTGTGAGCACCGTATGTTGGGGCTTGGGCATTTGTGGGGCTTTGTTCAAATGACAAATTTCAGTGTGGCAGGGGAGTGGGCTACAGACCATGGAAGATAATAATGTCAGAAAAGTAGCTGGGAGCCTGACCGTGAAGGACCTAGAATTCTGTGCTCAGCAGTTCAGATTTCATTCTGTGGATACCAGGGTACAAATATTTATAAGCATGGGACTTATGACAGAATCACTTTTCTTAACGGAATACACTCTAGTGCCAGAAAAGGTTAAGGAAAGCCAAGGAAAGGTGTTTTTGTCCACTCTAGAGCTAGACTGATAAAGAGGAAGCATCTTACCCGTGGGAACAGCATGGTGGGAGCAGCTGTAAGAACCTAGAAGGAAGCTAGACTGAGGAAGGCAGCTAGCACTTCCCTGTTAGCTGCCAGGTCCTGAGGGTTAAAGGAACTCTGTTATTTTATGACATTGAAAGTACAAAGGAGAAAACGTTGGAAGCTGATCCAAACTGAGAAAGGAGTATAATTCACCAAGGATGCTGGCTCCACATCCTAAACTGTCTGGTGAGAAGAAGGAGGCCACTGCTGTTAAAAACTACTCTCGATGGGTTTTTACAGAGAAATAAAACATTTTAATTCTGAATGTTTCTAATGTTTCAAATTACACATACTAAATACTAATTTTACTATTTTTTCATTTCCTTATATATTTAGACCCAACAATAAGAATTTCTTAATGTTTTGACATTTCTGTGATTGGTCACGGAGCAACTGTAATTTTCTCATTGACTCTTCTGACACCTTTGCAGGGTGTTTTAGCTTGCCTGCTCATTTTTCCAGTACTGAACTGCTGTGTAAGGCAAGGACTGCCTGTGTGGAAAACCCACCTGATGTAGTCCTCATGGCTGGAGCTCTCACTGCAGATATAGGCAACCTCCACTTCTTGGCTGGAAAGAGCATCCTCCAAAGAAATCTGCTGGACTCCATCAATGCTTCCAAGCTCCCTTCTATTTCAGAGTAACAGAGAAATGGAACTCAGTGGTAGACAGAAGAAAGGAGTACCATCCTTCTCCCCTCCTCCCAACAAGGTCCTGGTGACCCGCTGCCAGAAATGAAGGAATGAGTTTCTTCTCTCCCACTTCCAGGTTGTTTTCCATTGTGGAGTGAGAAAAATAGCCTCAGGGTTCAAGTCAGGGGATCTGGCACTGAGTGCCAACAGTACCATTCACAGCTTGTATGACCTGAGAGAGTCTTGAATTACTTCATCTCTAAAATAAAAGAAACAGCTGGGCGCAGTGGCTCAAGCCTGTAATCCTAGCACTTTGGGAGGCTGAGGCGGGTGGATCACTTGAGGTCAGGAGTTCAAGACCAGCCTGGCCAACATGGTGAAACCCTGTCTCTACAAAAAATACAAAAGTTAGCCAAGCGTGGTGGCGAACGCCTGTAATCCCAGCTACTTGGGAGACTGAGGCAGGAGAATCACTTCCATCCGGGAGATGGAGGTTGCAGTGAGCTGAGACTGCGCCACAGCACTCCAGCCTGGGTGACAGAGCAAGACTCCTCAAACATAATGTAAGACAAAAATAAAAGGAACAATCTACTTTTATCTCATGAGAAGTGATCTCTATGGTCACTTCCAGTTCCAAGCACTTGGCCAAACATTGTGACTACCAAACCTAATCCAAATCCAATACACTAACACATTTAGGGTGCAAGCTGGCATACGACTTCAAGCTCCTTTATAGCTAAGCTAACGAAGCCCAGCAGTATGTACGCATACGTGTGTGTGTGTGTGTGTGTGTGTGTCTTCCTCCCTCTGGCAGACTGAGCTCATTGGAAGGTGAGGAATTTGTTCTCCACGATTTCTCCTACAGTGCCTAGCACATAATAGACAGTGATAGCCTTGACTAACCAGGAGCAGAGGCAGGAGGGCAACCCAAGGCCTTCTGACTCTTCTAGAGCATGGGGGAGCTGCAGTGTTCTAAGAGCCAAAGCCCCAGCAGTCCATACACCGCCCAGTGCAGTGGCTGGGGCAGGAGAGTAGCCCTCTAAGGGTGGCAGTCATGGGAGAATGTGGGACAGCCAGCAAGCAGGAGGCCCTCAGCCAGCTCAGAGCTCCAGCTGAGCTGCAGCGGGCAGAAAGCATTTGGGGACATTTAGTTCCCAAAAAGTATTATGTTAGGTTTCTTCTAATGGGGCCACCCAAACTAAATTGCTCAATTTCAGCAATACTTATTGTTTGCCTATTATGTACTAGGCACTGTAGGAGAAATCATGGAGAACAAATGAAAATCCTTGCCTTTCAATGAGCTCAGTCTGCTAGAGGAAACTTACACACACACACACATACACACACACACACATGTGTACATACCACCACCACAAGACTACCAGGAGAAATGTGGTGCTTGGAAGTAGGAGGTGGAGACTCAGGGAGGGAAAGGAATACACCAGAAAAGGCTTCCTGAGGAGGTGGTAGAACTTAGCAGGTAGGTCAGGGGGAAGGGTATGTGAAGAGGGAAACTGTGTGAGTACTGGCAGGGCTGTCATGCAGGGGTGTGACCTGGCCATCCTCCCACACAACCTGGGTAGTGTACCTGTTCCCACTGAACTGATCTGGAAGCCAACTGGCAGAGGACTGGGGCTTAAGGGAAAAGGAGAGGTCCCACTTCAGCCTTGAACCCAAGTGCTGTGCATGGTTCCAGCTCCAGACAGGGGTGTGAGGGGGGTTACTGTGCTGCCTCATCTTAACTTTGCTCTCCCATTTGTGTGCAGCTCCCTTGGGATCTTATGGGGAGGAGAAGCCTGGTCAAGGGCAGATTCTAGCACTTCTGGGTCTCCCTGGTGCCCCAAAGCCCATTTTAAATCCTTAAAAGTGGGGCCACGTTCTGAGACAGGCAGGAAGAGGATGGCCCCATGAACGAAAACATGAAAAAACTTCTGCATGGACCATCACAATCATTACTTACGCTTTGTGTAAATATTTATCTGATGTCTCCAAAGCACTAGAAAAAGAGTTGCCTAACTTGTTCACTGCCATGTCTCCAGGCCCAGCCCAGTGCCTGCACCTAGCCCACAATTAAAATGGATAAATGATGTTACACAGGATTAGTCTGATGCCTGTATCTAGTTCACGATTAATATTGACAAATGATGTTATACATGGTGAGTGGTGTGTGTGTGTGTGTGTACGTGTGTATAGGGGTGAGCGGAAGAGCTCAGCATGGGGCAGGGAAAAAGAAACAAGGTGGTAAGTTTGATTCTGACTGGAGATAAATGAATCCTTAAAGAAAAGCGGGAGGCTGGGTGTGGTGGCTCATGCCTGTAATCTCAGGACTTTGGGAGGCTGAGGCAGGAGGAACACTTGACCCCAGGAGTTTGAGACCAGTCTAGGCAACATAGGGAGAAACTGTCTCTACAAAAAAAAAAAAAAAAAATTAGTCAGGCATGGTGGTGTGTGTCTGTAGTCCCAGCTACTCAGGAGGCTGAGGCAGGAGGATCACTTGAGCCCAGAAGGTCAAGACTGCAGTGAGCTGTGATTGCACCATTGCACTGCAGGTTGGGTGACAGAGTGAGACCCTGTCTCAAAAAAAAAAAAAAAAAAAAGTGAGGCTCAAAATTACCAATGGGAAAAGAACACATGGTGTTTAAAAGATGGGCTTTGGAAACAGACTTCTGCTCAACTTCAGTTCTTAGACTTTCCAGCTGTGTGACCTCAGGCAGATTACTTAACCTTTCCGTGGTTCAGCCTCCTTATCTGTAAACTGGGGGGTTGATAACGCTACCTAGAAGGAAATATCACATGTAGAGCCCAGAACCACCTAGGACGGCTGTCATGATGACTATGTCAGGATTCCCTGGTGCACACCGAAAGCCTTTCAGGCCAAAGCCCCATACATATGTTGGCTGTGCCCCTTCTCTGTCAGCCTTGAGCTCACCCTCCTGCCTCTGTCTTCCAGTCTCCCCAGGCCAACCTACTGTGCATCCCAGCTGCAGGCCCGGCAAGCTTCAGTTCCCAGACCCATCCCAACCTGAGATCTCGTGGGGCTGACCCTAAACACAATTCTCGGTCAGGAGATGGCTCTCCCTGCCCTGGGTCTGAAAAATCTCCATGTCCTGCAGCTAATCTGCCTCACTGGGCTTTCCACAAATTGTGAAGCACAAAGAGAGTGTGAGCCACCTGGACACAAAGCCAATCAGGTTCAGGAATGCTGAGGAAGGGTGTGGATTCCGCAAGTCCCTCATCCGCACGGAGCCGGCTCTGCCAACACCAACCACCACCACGCCAAACTTCCTCTTGGGCTGAAACACAAGGGACCAAGGTGGAGTTTGAAAACACTGAAGCCATTGAGCAGAAAACAGCAAAATAAAGGAGCCGGCAGGGTCCCGATGAGCAAGACGGAAGCCAGCCCAGAACACACAGGAAGCCAGGATGGGATGAGACAGTCCCCGAAATGGTGGCTTGGAGAGAAGTCAGTCCCGCCAAAACCTGTTCCTGAAGGTGCTCCACCATGTCTTTAGGTTGAAAACCTTCCGAGCACCCACAGAAAGTGTTCCCCCAATTTGGCTCTCCACTTCTACTGCCCTATCTCCAATAATGAGGGAGCTTTCCTCATTAAGCCAGACCCAGCCCATGGCCTGGTACTTCTGCCCTCCCTGGGTCCCTCCTCCAGTAGACATGTGAATCTGATACTGCTGGGAGTCATTCAGAGGGCACAGCTTCTTCATCAGATGCTGGCAGAGGAGGCAAATGGGCAAACCATGATTGGTCACCTTACTCAGCGTGGGAACCACAGGCTTTTACTCTTCACTACAGCCTTCTGAGTTCCACATTTAAGAAACTGTGGTATCTTAAATATTATTTAAATGCACTGCTGGAGTCTGTATGTGAACAGTATTACAGTGAAAAATCAAACCGACTTTTAAGTTATACAGCAACTCAGTATAATAAAAACTGATAAAAATTATCTCCATGCACTGGGTGTGGTGGCTCACGCCTGTAATCCCAGCACTTTGGGAGGCCGAGGCAGGTGGATCACTTGAGGTCAGGAGTTAGAGATCAGCCTGGCCAACATGGAGAAACCTCGTCTCTACTAAAAATACAAAAATTAGCAGGACGTGGTGGCAGGTGCCTGTAATCCCAGCTACTTGGGATGCTGAGGCAGGAGAAGTGCTTGAACCTGGGAGGCAGAGATTGCAGTAACCCAAGCCTGGGGGATAAAGAGAGAAACTATCTCAAAAAAAAAAAAAAAAAAAAAAAAAAAAATTATCTGTATGCATTCCTTAAACTCACTTCTTGGATGCCTTGGAGCATAGAAACATGAATGTCATCTCAGATTTGCCCCTTTTCTTCACCTTTGTACCCAGTTGTCACCATTTCCCACTGACTCTGCCCCTCTTCCTATGCCCACGGCTCTTGTCTTCTTCCAGGATTTCTTCCAAATGTTTGGGGATTTGCCAAATGTTTTCCTATTATTGATTTCTCATTTAATCCCACTGTGGTTAGAGAACATTCTTTAAATGATTTCAATCCTTTTAGATTTATTGAGAGATTTGATGATCCTTGATGTGGTCTATCTTGGTTAATGTTCTGAGCACATGTGAAAAGAATTTGTATTCTACTATTGTTGGGTGAAGTGTTCTATAAGTCTGTTAGATCAAGTTGGTTGATTGTATTGTTTAGTTCTTCCGTATCCTTCCTCATTTTCTCTCTCCTTGCTCTAGCAATTATTGAGGGTATTGAAATCTCTGAATATAATTGTATGTAACTGTGTATTTCTTCTTTCAGTTCTATCAGTTTTGACCCACATATTTCAAAACTCTGTTATTAGATATATGCATGTTTAGGATGGTTATGTCTTTTTTATTAATTGACCCCTTTATCTTTCTAAAATGACCATTTTTATTCCTGGTAATATTTTTTGCCCTATAATTTATTTTGTCTGATATTAACAAACCATTCCCAATTTCTATTGATCAGTGTTAGCATAATACATTTTTTCCCCAACCTTTCACATTTAATCTATATGTGTTTTCATATCTATAGTTAGTTCCTTGTAGGCAGCATACAGTTAGGTCTTACTTTTTTTTTTTTTTTACACAATTTAACAATCTCTGCCTTTTAGTTGAAATGTTTAGACAATTTACATTGTGATTATTGATATGGTTGGGTTTCCATCCAAATTCTATAGAAATCTTGCTATTTGTTCAATCTGTTCTTTTCCCCCTCTTTTCCTGCCTTATTTTGGATTAATTAGAATATTTATTATGATTCCATTTTATCCCATTTATTGGCTATTAGCTGTAACTCTTTTTCAGAAGTTAAGGGTTTTATATTATATATTTTACTACCACAGTCTACTTTAAAGTAATATTATGTGCTATTCCACATATACTATAAATAACCTGACAACAGTCCACTTCCATTTCTTTTCTCCTAGACCTTGTACTGTTGCTATATAATTCAATATTGAAGCAAGAGATTCTCCAGAGCTTGCCCAGAAGCCAAGATGTCTGGAAAGGATCTCAGCCTCTTTCAGCCTGCAGCTTGGGAAGAGTGATTCACAGAGCCTGACTGCCCACTGCTGCTAATCCGTACACCAGCCTTGGCTCACACATCTGACTGGAACTGTCTCCTATGAGTAACTGCCTCTCTTTATTCAGCCTTGCAAGTTTCCTGGGAGTGCTTCTAACAAGCGGACTTCACACATAAAAGGGGACTCTGGGAGACCTAGTTCCTGGCCTCTCTTCTGGAAGTCAGGGAAGAGTACGGTAAGGAGTGGCCACAGTGCCCAACTGACAATTGACAATTTCACCAAGTAAGTCCTTTTTGGGTTACAAGTCTAGCTTTTTTCTTCTTTTTTTTTTTCCCATAATTTCTAATTACCAAAAAGCAGTAAGACAGCCTCTGGAGAAATCTGTATAGTCAAAACACATATTCATGATAAAATATTAATATCTGTTTCCCTTTCAATCAAGAAAAGAAGACTAGCAATCCCCTTATCAGGTTAAATATTTATAGCATTCTTAAGGTTACCAAATTACTACATTCCAGATAATAACCAGGATATGCTTCTACCAGCTTAAAAAAAAGCCACAAGGTTAAGAAACAGCTCTATTATCTATAAATAAGCCAAACTGCTTTTTAAGATTTCATTAGTTAATGATACACACAAACTTGCATACAAAACCTGGCTTGCACAGTGTGTCAGTCTAAATTATAAACTGCTTTAGGATTTGGTTTCAATATTATTGCCTTGCAAAACTGACACACAGGGACAAGATATGGGTGAAAGGCCAGGTGCAGGGGCTCAGGTCTGTAAACCCAGCACTCCAGGAGGCTGAGGTGGGTGGATCACTTGAGGTCAGGAGTTCCAGACTTGCCTGACCAACATAGTGAAACCCTGCCTCTGCTAAAAATACAGAAAATTAGCCAGGTATGGTGGTGGCAGGCACCTGTAACCCCAGCTACTTGGTAGCCTGAGGCAGGAGAATCGCTTAAACCGGGGAGGCAGGGGTTGCGGTGAGCCAAGATTGCGCTACTGCACTCCAGCCTGGGTGACAGAGCAACACTTCATCTCGAAAAAAAAAAAAAAAAAGATATGAGGGAAAACACTGGTATCTTAATAGTCAAGCTCCTCTTAGGGAAAGAGCTTTATTTTTGAGAAAAATCAGTTGTTAGGCCTTTTAATGTGAGCCTCTTCATTTTACGTGAGGGATCTTGAAGGTGCGTTCTGAAGGGAAACTGCAAATCAGAGATGGCTAGACCACTCTGTAGTAGCAACTAAAACTTTGGGGCTAGAAACCAATAGGAGGCAGAGGAAAGGGGAAAGTGCGTGCAGGTTAGCAAAAGGCTGAAATCTGCAGAGAAGGGAGCCAGTGAGAAATGCCCAGAAAAGGAGGGAGCAATGGACTTCTAGAAACCAGGACACCTACATTTCCATTTTCAGTTGTCTGCTGTGCCCTGCTATCCTGAACCTTTGGGAAGATGCCACTACAAACAGCCCCATAGAGGTGGTATTTAAGGAATGAAGAAGAGGAGCAGTTTTGAGACAGCAGAAAATGACACATAAGCACAGCAAAGTGACTAAAACACTCACTCAGGTCCAAATCACAGTCACAGAATGAACTTGCGCCCCCACCCTTGGACTCAGAGAAGCTGGTGTTTGGCACTCCAGACACAAAAATGGAGTTCACAGAAAGTTAGGAATGTGCTCTGCCAACTTAGAAAAAAAATTTTTTTGAGATAAAGAGGGTAGAAGAAAAATGTAAAATCACTGTAGAAAAACTTCAAGGTGTGAGGCATGAGGGCAGGTGCTGAAAAGGTGGAAGGAGAGTCTAGGCAGTCAGACAGAACAAGCTAGTCATTTTCATCCACTATTTGCAAGAATTAAAAAGAAGTTTGACAACTCATTGGTTGGCCTGGGAAAACAGGCATGTTCATATGTTGCAGGAGGGAGAGAAAAACCTAATTTATGGAGAGCAACTTGGAAATACTTACTACAAATTAAAATGCAAATGCCCTTTGCTCTGGTAAATCCAATTGTAAGAATGTGTCCTACAGAGCTACACAAGTCAAGTGACTTAGGCTTACTGCAGCCTTGCTTATAACAAGCAAAAGATGGAAACAGTCTATATGTCATTATAACAGACTGGCTATGAAAGTTACGATAGACTTGTGAAATAGAGTATTACACGGCTATATAAAAAAAAAAAAGAACAAGGAAGCCCTTTATGTATTGAAAGGGACTGGTCTCCAGGATAGATTATCAGGTGAAAGCAGCAAAGGACAGGCTAGTGTGCACTGTATGCTACAGTCTGTGTAGTAACAGGAGGGGTGGCAGCCAAAGAGAAAACATACTGTATATGTTTAGGATCTCTTTGAAAGAACAGCCCAGAAACCTGTAATGCTGAAACTGGCGACAAGCTCTTGCTGGGAACACGAAAAACAGAGTGGCTGGGAAACAGGGATAGGAGGGAAGAGGGCTTCTCATAGAAAATCTTTTTCCCTTTTCTTCTTCTTTAAAGTTTAGAATCGCACAAATGTAGTCATTATCTAAAATATAAACAACCACTGAAAACAGACATAAATATCAGAGGGTTGCTCCAAGAAGTTGAGAACTCTGCAGTGTACAGCGCCTTGGCTCACTCCTACCTCCCTTCCTCGGGCTCCCTCTACAGTGCTCAGCATCCTCTGCTGCCCCTGTCCCTGCCCTGCCCCATCCAATGACCCCAAGTGCTCCTGACTCCTCTCACCCCTCCTGGCCCTGCTGCAATTGGTTTTCACTCCCATGCCTCCCTGCTTCACCATGGGTCATCCAAGACCTTCTCGTCACCACATTCAAGGGCTTCTCAGCCACATGCTCCTGGACTTCAGACATGGACAACCCTTACCTGGACCTTCTTCAAACTCACTCCTTCCTTTCTTCTCTCACCTCATGCCACCAAGGTTTTCTTTTCACATTTCACTTTCTTTCTTCATTTTGCCCAAGAGGTATATATTTCCCAAAGCTCAATCCTCATCCCTCTATTCTTCTCTCTCCCCCATATCCCCAGAGTATGGGGGTCCCTCATTCTCAGGGTTTCCATGACCACCTCTATGTCAAAGACCACAAGCATCCTGAGCTGTGGGCCATCCTCTCTTCCAAGCCGCGTTCCCAAGACATTTCAACCTGGTTGTCCCACTGCACCCTGGATCTTCATGCTCTGTGCTAAACTCCAATTATCCACCCTTCCTGACGGGCTGTCCTCTGAACCTGTGGGCAAAAGCCAGTAGCTCTAGGAATCCTGGCAGCACCCAGTTTTTTTTTTTTTTTTTTTGAGATGGAGTCTTGCTCTGTCGCCCAGGCTGGAGTGCAGTGGTGCAATCTTGGCTCACTGCAAACTCCACTTCCCAGGTTCATGCCATTCTCCTGCCTCAGCCTCCTGAGTAGCTGGGACTACAGGTGCCTGCACCACGCCCGGCTAATTTTTTTTGTATTTTTTAGTAGAGACAGGGTTTCACCATGTTAGCCAGGATGGTCTCGATCTCCTGACCTCATGATCCGCCTGCCTTGGCCTCCCAAAGTGCTGGGATTACAGGCGTGAGCCACCACGCTCGGCCAACACCCAGTTTTTTTTTTTTTTTTTGAGACGGATCTCGCTCTGTCCCCCAGGCTGGAGTGCAGTGGCCGGATCTCAGCTCACTGCAAGCTCCGCCTCCCGGGTTCACACCATTCTCCTGCCTCAGCCTCCCGGAGTAGCTGGGACTACAGGCGCCCGCTACCTCGCCCGGCTAGTTTTTGTATTTTTTTAGTAGAGATGGGATTTCACCGTGTTAGCCAGGATGGTCTCCATCTCCTGACCTCGTGATCCGCCCATCTCGGCCTCCCAAAGTGCTGGGATTACAGGCTTGAGCCACCGCGCCCGGCCACACCCAGTTTTAAATGCTTGGAGTGATTCCTGCATTTAACAAACATCCTGAGATCAAAGGCTAACTGTGGCGGATGGTCCTTCTGTGCTTTCTCCCTCCAGCCAGTCTTCAGGCCACAACAAGTTTTGCTTGAAAATTTCTGTCATATGATTTCTTTCCTCTACATTTTCACTGACCCTCCCAAGCTGTGGATTGCATTAGATTACTTAACAGTCTCTGAATCATCCTATCATTTAGTCAACAGACATTTAGTGAAGATAAGCTATGCATGATGCATCAAGCCAGATGCCATGGGGATGCTAAGATGAGCGAGGAACCCCGACAGCTACAGTCAAAGCAGGAGGGGAAGGTAATAAAAGAAAAGATACATAAAGCGCAATATAAATTCATAAGAGGGAGGTATGACTTCTCGAGAGAGGACTCTGAGAAAACTGTGCAGTACAAAGGACATTTGAACTGGATGGACGGGATTAGCTGGATACAGACAAGAACAAAGGCATTAATGGGTCAAAAACATTGGGGCTTAGATCTCCATTATGCCCCTTAACCCTCTGTGACTTAGAGCAATTGACTTCTGGGTTGCTGTGTAGCAGATTAACTATGTATGTTGAACATGCAGAAAAATGAAGAATGAGATATAAATGATATAAAATGCAATTATGTACATTAAAAGTATATCAGGCTGGGCACCGTGGCTCACGCCTGTAATCCCAGCACTTTGGGAGGTCGAGACAGGTAGGTCACTTGAGGTCAGGAGTTCAAGACCAGCCTGGCCAACATGGCAAAACTCTGTCTCTACTGAAAAAACAAAAATTAGCTGGTGTGGTGGCCCACTCCTGTAATCCCAGCTACTCAGGAGGCTGAGGCTGGAGAATTGCTTGAAACGGGAGGCGGAGGTTGCAGTGAGCTGAGATCGCACCACTGCATTCTAGCCTGGGCGACAAGGGTAACACTGTTTCAGGAAAAAATAAAAGTATATCGCACAGGAGGTGATATATGTTGCCAGGGGTCAGTAGCAAGGGGAGGTTGTGGCTATAAAGGGGCAACAGAAGGGGATGTTTTGGGGTGAGGCTCTGCATCCTGACATCCTGGGATGATGGTTATGCATGTGTTTTAACAGGTAAACCTGTACACCAATAAAAAGAGGCAATTTTACTGCATATAAATGTTTTTGTTTGTTTGTTTGTTTGTTTTCTGAGGCAGTCTCGCTCTGTAGCCCAGGCTGGAGTGCAATGGCACGATCTTGGCTCACTGCAACCTCTGCCTCCTGGGTTCAAGTGATTCTCCTGCCTCAGCCTCCCGAGTAACTGGGATTACAGGCATGTGCCACCACGCCTGACTAATTTTTGTATTTTTAGTAGAGATGGGGTTTTGCCATGTTGGCCAGGCTAGTCTCAAACTCCTGACCTCAGGTGATCCGCCTGCCTCAGCCTTCCAAAGTGCTGGGATTATAGGCATAAGCCACGGCGCCCAGCTTACTGTATATAAATTTAGAAGGTATTTGCACAAAAACAAAATTTTTCATGAACATACATAAATAAAAAAGGAAAAACACTTAATTCATTAGAATAGTTGTCTCTGGCAGAGTGAGAATGGGGATGGAGAAAAAAGGAATAAAAAATAAGTAAGTCTGAGAGCAGAGCCTTGCACAGCGCAACAGAGGCAATGTGTCAGGAACTGGGCGTGTAGACCATCCCTGTGCCTGAGGTCTCTTCCCCCTGCCTTCCAAAAGGGAGAGGGAATGGCCTAGAGGAGAGTGAGGAAAGTAAAGGAGAAGAAAAGAATTAGTGAGGAAGTGATGAGGAGGCAGGAAGTAGGGTAAGGAAGGGACAGACTGGAAAGTTATGGTGGTCCCAATTAGTGGTAAGTTCCATGAGCATGAGTACCACACTTACATTTTTACCATTACAGCCATCAAGCCAGGTCTAGAGTCTGGCACAGTGTGGTGTCACATAAATTTTGGTGACTACATCAAGGCAGTAACAGGATTTACAGCCTTGGTCACTGGCTGCTGGCGTGTGGGAACAGTGAGGGGACTGGAGCACCGGGCCGATGGATGGCCCTTCAAGGAGGAGCAGATTTGGGGCAAGTGAAAGCAGCAAGTCCAGCCTGAGTTATAGGCTTGGGGTCCCTGTGGCAGCTCTGACTGAGATGAGTGACAGGCTGCTGGACGTACATGTCCAGAGCTGAGGAGGTACCTGTGTGAACAGATCCATCTGGGACTTTCCCAAACACACAACTGACAAGAAAAGCTGTGGGAGCAGATGAGCTCCCAGGGCAGCAGGCAGGGCGCTGGGAAACAGACTCCCAAGGAGTAGGGAGAAGAGGAGCCTAAGAGAGACTCTGAGAAGTTGTCTGAGAAACAGGAAGAAACCCTGGGGTATCAAGGGGACATTTCAAGAAAAGTGTGGTGAATAGTGTCAAATGCTTACGCAAAAAGTTTCTGCCAAATTTGGTCATGTGGGGCTCACTGGTACCTTCCCCTGAGAAGTAGAGCAGTGAGAACACAGTCAGACTGCAGTGGGAGTGGACAGAAAAGAGAAGGGAGAAGGCGGTCTGACACTGAGGGACAGATGTGTAAGGAACAGCCAGGCACAGTGGTTCATGCCTGTAATCCCAGCACTTTGGGAGGCTGAGACGGGAGGATCACTCGAGGTCAGGAGTTTAAGACCAGCCTGGCCAACATAGTGAAACCCCATCTCTACTAAAAATACAAAAATTACCCAGGCATGGTGGTGCTCCTGTAATCCCAGCTACTCGGTAGGCGGAAGTGGGAGAATCGCATGAACCCGGGAGGCAGAGGTTGCAGTGAGCAGAGATCACGCCACTGTACTCCAGGCTGGGTGACTGAGTGAGGCTCTATATCAAAAAAAAAAAAAAAAAAATATATATATATATATAGATAGATAGATAGATAGATAGATAGATAGATAGATAGATATAGATATATGTGTGTGTGTGTGTTGTGTGTGTGTGTAAGGAACAGCAAAGGAGGACCCAAGTCTAGGAATGTTCTTACAAGGTTAAGAGGAAAAGCCATCAAAGAGGACAGAAGAGATCACTGATGACTGATGGAACTGCTCCTGGACCAGGGTGTATAAGCTTAATATTAATGCAAAGCTTCTATTGTTTCTTTAGAACTTAAAAGATCCTAAGAATTAGAGCAAGCCACAGGGTGAGCCACAGGGGCCTTCAGATAAGGAGGTCAAAGGCACAAGAAAGTGGTTACCAGAAGTCAGCCCCAAGCGGAGCAGGGCTGGTCGAGATAATATAATAATAGGGAGACTTACTTTTGGCTATTTTCCATTCTGTAGTCTGAGTTTTGTGATATGAACATGTATCTACATTATTACAAGATAAATTTTTATAAAATTTGCAGAGATCATCATTGACCCTGACAAGACTCATTTCAGTACATAATATGGGAAAAGAAACCAGACTGCAACAGGCTGAGAATGACCCAGGGAAGAGAAAATGGAGAAATTAACTGCAGGTATCTTTTTCGAGAAGCCTGCCTTGCAGGGGATGAGAAAGATAGGATAACAGTCACTTGACAAGATGTGAGGTGTTGTTTTGTTCTGAAGAAAGCATTTTGAAATATTGATGAGGAAGAGGTAGTGGGAATTAGGTTAATGATGCAGATGGCAAAGGAGATAACTGAGGAGCCGGCACAAGGTCTGAGCAGGCAGGAATGTGCAGTTTCAGAGCAGGAGAAGGGTACACCATCACCAGGTGATATGGTTATGCTTTGTGTCCCCACCCAAATCTCGTCTTGAATTGTAATCCCCATAATCCCCGTATGTCAAGGGAGGAGCCAAGTGGAAGTAACTGAATCACGGGGGCGGTTTATATAGCATGATTTATAGCAGTTCTTTATAGCAGCATGAAAATGGACCAGGAATGTCTCATACCAGAGAGGGATACATACCCCTTTCTCCTTTCCATACCCAGTCCTGGGGCATGGGGGAAGCTGCTCCAGGATGGGCCTGAGTAGTTGAAGCCAAACACAAAATCCCTGCTCCTCAGACACACTATGGTCCAGGACCTGATTCTGGCCAATAAGACCAAAGGTGGCATTTGATGGGGCTTCAAAAAAAGGCTCCCACTCCCCTGAAGGAGTGGCCGGAAGCCACTTCTTCGTGCTGATGAAAGGGAATGCAAACATGTGTGGCCCCAACTGCCACTGCAGCCATCCTGCTGCCACGTGGGCACCTGCCCTAGGATGCAACCAACAGCTGGATGGAGAGCAGAGAGGTGAAAAGCTCCTGGATCCCTGAGGAGGTCACTGAGCCGCAGGATCGACCAGCCCTGAAGCCTGCCCTTCACCTGGACTTCAGGAAAAAGGCACATTAACTCAGGCTTTCTGGTGTTCACAACCTGGAACTCTCTCACTGACAAGCATCCCTTGCACTGTGACAGGAGGAATAGGACTAATGGAGAGGCAGGAATGGAGGGAGATGATGTCAGATGGAATGTTTACATTTTCCTCTGTAAAATGAAAAGGGATCCTGATGCTAAGAGTGAGGGGGACCTTCGAGGAGGACAGAGCTTAGGGAGAGGGATGAAACCTGGAGCTGGGGGTTCAGGACACTGGCAAGGAGCTGCCTAGAGTGACGGGCCTGGTGGGTGGTGCTGAGCACCAGATAAGGACGCTGAGACATCTGCCAGCTGCAAACAGCACAAGGCTGTGCCACTCACCAAAGACCCCCCCTCTTGTGGGGACGGGCTCTGTGTTTGCCGTGTGGATGGACAGGACAAGTGGGAAAAGCATAGTGGGCATCAGCACAGCAGTGGTTGAAGTGATGAACCCCAAGGTCTAGGCTCCACTTGGAAGGGAGTGAACAGAGGAAGGGGCTGATGGATAAAACAAAAGGAAAAAACAAAGGGATGAGGAGCTAGACATCTCCACGCATCAAAGAACTGGAAGTGAGAGCACCAAGGAGACAATGCAGAGAAAGTGTTTCCAGAATAACACAAAGCAGGGATCTGGGCCCAGCAACCTCCATGCCCCACTACTAGCCAGAGCTAGGAGTGTTGTTTCAAGATTAGCTGCAGTGGGTAAGTTCGAATGAAGCCAGACAGACACAGATAAGAACTCAGAGAGGGGCCTAGTTCTTCCTGCGTCACTCAGAACCACGTGTACATCAGTAGACTAGAGGGGAAGTGTTCTCAAGTTTGTGCTGATGTTTCTGAAAGGGAATGGAGACCCTGCAAAGGAGAAATGAAGGACACAGTAAGAAAAGCATCCCTTAAACTGGTCTTTGTAAAGAACTCACCTCTGTATTCATCTTGGTCTCTTCCTTCGGTCACTGTAAAGACAAAAGCAGAAGTTCAGGTCCCTGGTGGCACCTGCCCAAACTCCATGCAAACACTCCCCTTTGCCACCCCACGCTCCCCCACTGCTTCCTGTCCCATCGGTCTCATCTTCCCCAAATGCCTTCACCACCTGTGCCTTCCAGCAAGGATATCCAGGCCAGTGTCTATTCTGGCCTGGTGACAGCTGACTTCCCTGGGATTGACATCCTTAGAGAAGGGCATTTCCAAGCCCAGGTCCATCTCCTACATTGGAAGAGCAGCTGCAATTGGGATGCCTCCATGGGAAGGATGCACTTCCCAAAACTGGTGCTTGAAGAGGACAGCTTTTTATCTGGCTTTTTAAATGGGGACAAGCAAGGCAATAAGAAATACACACTTTTCTTTTCTTCTTAGCTGAGTTTCCAGAGGACTGCAATTTAATATGTTCAAAGAACAGTTCAAGAAGCCACTCTGGACCCTCAGCACTAAGACAAAGGAAAGAGGGGGCAAACAGGTGAGCAGGAAGGAGGGGTGACAAGAGGAGATGAGGGGAGACCACAGAGTGAAGGAAAAGAAAGACAGCAACAGCACGGCTTAACAGGGGTCCTCAACTTCAATGTACCCCTAGGATTCTTGTTGAAAATATGTATTTCTGGGTTTCACTCTCAGATTCTGATTTGGAAGGCCAAGAGTGGAGGGGAGGCCACGAATCTGCATTTTCACCAAGCATCCAGGTAAATGCACACAGACAGTCAGGAGCCACACCTGGAGAAACACTGGAATGTCAGTAGAACAGAGGCCTGTAAAGATTAACTTTTCCCCTCACTTGTGTTAGAGCTACTAGAATTGCCACTGTATTTTAACTAAAACTGGGCAGGCAAGGGCAGGCAAATGGATAACCAGAGGTGATGAAAAATGCACTACAGATGCCTCTCCAGCCCCTCCACCTGCATAGGCAGTCCAGGAAGCCAATGCCGATGACCACTTCTAGCTTGCAGAGGGCAGAGGGCCTCTCAAAAGGGAAGGCTGTGGCAACCCCTGCCCTTGGACCCAGCACAGCATTTGATCTTATTCTCTTTGGTTAAGCACAGGGATGAGAACCATGAATGACAGTGAAATAAGCACTCCCATTCCAAAACAAACAAAACCAAACCTTGGCAACCTTAAGATTACCTGGGGAAAGATGCGTGGGTGATCGTGTGGGCTTTGTGTTGAAAATAGCCTGCTTTTTGGGCTGGACACTGTGCTCACTGTGCCTGTAATCCCAGCACTTTGGGAGGACAAGGAAGGCAGATCATCTGAGGTCAGGAGTTCCAGGCCAGCCTGGCCAACATGGTGAAACCCTGTCTCCACTAAAAATACAAAAACTTAGCCAGGCGTGGTGGCGTATGCCTGTAATCCCACCTACTCGGGAGGCTGAGGCAGAAGAATTGCTTGAACCTGGGAGGCGGAGGCTGCAGTGAGCCAAGATCGAGCCACTGCACTTCCAGCCTGGGCAACAGAGTAAGACTCTGTCTCAAAGGAAAAAAAAAAGAAAATAGCCTGCTTTCGGCAACTCCCCTCCCTTCTCTCTTACCATTGCTCCTTCCTGCTTTGAGAACGGGTCTCATGACCCAACCTGGCCAGCACACATGATGTCTTTCCTTTTGCAGTCTGGAGCCTTTTTACATCTCCTGAAAAAAAATCTGAAAAAGGGAACCTACTAGAAGAAAAACTCCAAAAAGCAGAATGTGACAAAGAAAGTGGACTTTCTTCTCAGATCCTGGGGAGGCTATGTAGGTGTGATGTCTTTTTATACATGAAATATCTCAGAAAGGCCAGGCACAGTAGCTCATGCCTGTAATCCCAGCACTGTGGGAGGCTGAGGTGGCAGGATCACTCGAGCCCAGGAGTCCAAGACCAGCTTGGGCAACATGGCGAGACCCTGTCTTTACTTTAAAAAGTAGCCAGGCATCATGGCATACGCCTATAGTCCTAGCTACTTGGGAGGCTGAGGCAGGAGGATTGCTTGAGCCCAGGAATTTGAGGCTGCAGTGAGCTATGATCATGCCACTGCACTCTAGCCTAAAGTGATAGTGACATGAGTCACTGACATGTCACACGTCACCTCTGTCACTCACAGGATGAGAGAGACCCTATCTCTTTTTTTCCCCCCAAACTATTTTATACCCAGATGAGAGACCCTGTCTCATTAAAAAAAAAAAAAAAAAAAATCTCAGAAGGATAACTAAGACACTGAGAGCTGACCCGCAGGCGGTGGGTGGGGTGGGAGCACCAGCACTAAGTGGCGGATGCCTGAAGACACAGCAACAGAGGGTCCCCAGAAAGCACACTCTGCTCGCCCTCCCCTGGCTACCTGGAGGCCCCACAGAGATGCCCTCCCCAACACCCTACTGTGCTTTACTTCTGTTTTTAAGAACTTTCGTTCAAGTCTCCCTTGGAGGTTGCACATGAGTGACAGAGTCACATAACAGAACACCCAAATGTGAGGAGGATGAGAACAGATGTGAACCTCTCTGGGTCAGCTAGTTCATACACATTAACCCTAATCCTCAGAACCCTGACAAACAACAACAACAACAACAAAAAGTAGTATTAATTCCATTTTACAGATGAAGTGCCTGGAGTTCAGGGAGGGTAAAGCACCCTGCCTCACAGCCAAGGCACTACAGCACTGCCCTGCAGTTTCCAGACTTCCTGGTTCTAGACCCAAACCCCAGGCTGTGCCAGAGGCCTCGACAGGTCCTGTCTTACATTCACCCAGAGAGCTTCCATGCTAAACAGGAGACCTGGTGTCCAGTCCTGTCAGTCCTGAACTACCCAAGCAACTATGACAGTCAAACAGGTTATAGGCTGTAGGCTGAATGGCTGGACTTCATCTCTAAGGTCTGCTCCAGCTCTAAATTGATCTATGGTTTCCAGACAAGGAAATTCAGGTAACTTTTATAACAGACAGAATGATACCCTCAGTCATGATCACAGAATGTAAATTATGATTATAGCAAGAAGGCCTAGCTGACTGACAGATCAAAATGTTTGCCAGAGTGTGTTGGTTAAAGTGTGGTCAGGAATACACTCTGACATTATAGGGGGACTAAAAGTGGGTAGCATCTCTGTGGAAGGCAGTGTAGCAATAACTCTTAAAATTCCAATCTGACCTAGCAATTCTACTGCTTCCTATTTCTGTCTCCAGCCCCCAAACTACATTCAGAAGAAACTGCCCTAAGTCCTTTGACCTTGAAGAAATCTCACTACTACTTGCTTTTTCTTTCTTTTTTTTTTGTAATTAACATATGTATTTATAACTAATTTAACTTTTCCAAATTCTCATTTGCAAATGAGATTTAAATAGTTAAAACTGAATATACAAACCAACATATTAGGAGGATCAAAATTTACACTACTCAAACGTGACTCCTTAAGACTGACTTTAACATGTTCTTTCAACTTTATTCAAATCAGATGTCCCCCCTCCAGCATATATCATTTTAAAAAATGAATTTAATGCTATCAGAAGGTGATGTTCACTTTAATCCTGTTTGCCTTCACACCACTGTTGTGAGTCTTCATTCCAGGCCACATACATAAAGAGGGCCAGCACCACATGGCCGCCGACCACTGCAACAATAGCAGCATAAAAATATCTGTCCCTATTGGACATCCCAAGGGTGCCTTCAAATATGTAAGATTTAGTTGTGAAATATAACCCAATAGGAACGGTGATCATTAAAGCTGTGAAGAACAGGAATGTCTTCACTGTAGATGCTAATGAGCTTTCTTTTCCGAACTTAGGAGACTGCAGTGCGTTCAATGCTGCTTTATCCGGGCACTCCACGGTATAACTGTGCTGGCACAGGCACTCGGTGGCAGGCTACTTGCTTTTCCATTCTAATGAGATCTTAAAGGAAAATTTTCCTACAAAAGTGGTCTACAAAACATTACTTATGAACTTTATTGTTTTCCTACATAATCTGGGGAAAGCAAAACAAAAGAAAACAAACGAAAGGATGTGGACAGATGCATATGCATGAGAAAGAAGCCTACCTGGAACTCGTACACTGGGCATCAGGGGTGTACAGCTAGAATAAATGGCATTGCTGTTTCTTTATTTTTCAGGGTCAGGGTTTCGTTCTTTAACCCAGACTGGAAAGAAGTGGCATGCATGATCACAGCTCACTGCAACCTTGAACTCCTGGGTTCAAGTGAACCTCCTGCCTCAGCCTCCCAAAGTTCTGAGACTGCAGGCATGAGCCACTGCACCTGGCCACACTGCTGTTTTTAAAGCACATGCAGTTGGGGTACCCCAACTCGTTGTTCACAGAGCTTTGGGTGACTGGCAGGACCTGCCAATGTCACATAACTGTAAAGGACAGACAGATCCTTTCTGTGCTGTTTCCCCTTCTGCTTTCAACTTCCCCTTATAATAAGATGCACTGTCAGGAGAGGCAGCAATCTCAGGCCAAGCAAGATCTGGCTCCACCTTCCAACTCTCTGCCTGCCCATCACACAGCTCCCTCTCCTTTCCTCCCCATCATCTGGCCAGGACTAGTTAAACATCATCTGGCCAGGACTAGTTAAACACTGAACAGAATCCAGGAGGAACTTTATTCTGTATTTTAATATATCTTAAAATATCTAAGACCTAATCCTGTAACAAAAAGGTTTTGGTTTGTTTAATTTTTCTTTTTTATTTAAATGTCAAAGGTTTAGTATTTAAATGGTCAAACACAGAAACATTCTGTTTTCTAACTTTTAGTATTATGCTGAGAAATATTTTCTCAAAACACTTAAATATATTTTTATTTTCTTATAGATTTTTAACTTTTTTTTTTTTTCTTGAGACAGTTTCACTCTTGTCACCCAAGCTGGAGTGCAATGGTGCGATCTTGGCTCACTGCAACCTCTGCCTCCCAGGTTCAAGCCATTCTCCCACCTCAGCCTCCTGAGTAGCTGGGATTACAGGCGCCCGCCACCACACCACCACGCTAATTTTTATATTTTTAGTAGAAATGGGGTTCCACCATGTTGGCCAGGCTGGTCTGGAACTCCTGACCTCAGGTGACCCACCCACCTGGGCCTCCCAAAAAGGTGGGATTACAGGCATAAGCCACCACGCCTGGTCTTAACTTTTCTTTATTTACATTTTTATTTTTAAATCAAATCTAAATAGTATTTTGGTATATGGCAAGAGATAAGGCTGTAAATTTACATTTCTCCAAATAGTTGTTCCTACATTATTTATTGAATATTTAATCCTTTCCCCCAGTGACTCCACACTTAAATTTTTATGAATACAGTTATTCTTTTTTTTCATTTTTTCTGCTGTGCCACAGACCTCTAGTCCCATGGTTATAACATACTGTTTACATGATTGTGGCTTTACAGTGTTTCAATACCTGGTAATTCAAATTCTCTCATTAATCTTGTTCAGTATTATATATTCTTACTTGCCTAGACCTCCATATTAATTTTAGAACATCTTACCAAGTTAAAAAATTCCACTGGGACTGTGACTATGATTGCATCAAATTTATACATTAAATTGGGGTGAATTAATAAGCCTTCCCATCCAGAAACATGGTATGCCTTTCTAAGAGCAGCCACTTTAAAAATAAATAAATAGGCCGTGTGTGGAGGCTCATGCCTGTAATCCCAGCACTTTGGGAGGCCGAGGCAGGCGGATCACTTGAGGTCAGTTCAAGATGAGCCTGGCCAACACGGTGAAACCATGTCTCTACTAAAATTACAAAAATTAGCAGGGGGTGGTGACATGAGCCTGTAATACCAGCTATTTGGGAGGCTGAGACATGAGAATTGCTTGAACCTGGGAGGCAGATGTTGCAGTGAGCCGTGATCACGCCACTGCACTCCAGCTTGGACGACAGAGCAAGACTCTGTCTCTAAATAAACAATTTAAAAAGAAGAATCTTGAGTTAATTCCTGAATTATTGCATAATGACAAATAACAGCTCAGGCTGTAGTGGCTCACTAGGAAGTTGAAAGAAAAAAGTCAACACTTTTGCAGAAACAACTTGCCTGAAGCAATTTAAAGCAGGTTTCTCCTCCCCCCATATCTATTGCAGCCGGTCTGCAAAACAGTCTTGGTGTTTGAGCCTTTATTTGCTTTGACTACAAAACACAATGGACTCAGGTGCACAGAGATGAATTGTCTCTCTAGGAGATGAAGAGCCAGCCTGTGACCCCAGAGAACAGAGTTCTAGACCTGGCTTGGCACCAGGTGATCAAGAGCAGGGCACAGGGTCTCTTGTGCCTTAGTTTCTGTACCTTGAAATAGAAGAGGGGGCAGATGAACTTAGATGACCCTTATGTTCTCTTTCTGTGCTAACATGGTATCACTTTAACCCACTTTAATTCTTTTTTTGGGGGGGATTGGGGGGTTCTCTTTCGGTTTAACTTTCTTAGTGTCTGGCTTGGTTAACTGAAGGTTTTTAGCTTCTCTTCTGCTCCACAAGCAAACTAGGTTGAGGCTCAGGTTGCAGCCATTAAGGCCCCAGGCACAAAAGTGCTGTACAGATAGGGCTTCTCCTTGGTACTCTGCCAAAGAGAAGCCACTCTCTTCCCCGCCCCACTTTTTCAGCCCCCATCTGCTCTATGTCCCTTCTGTTCCTCCTCCTCACCACTTCAAAAGCTTCTACCTTTTACTGAAAGTGATCTTAATATAACAGGAGAGAAATGAGATGAAGTCAATGACTTTCATTAAGCCTAGTGTATTTAAACTTGGAAGGGCATAATCATGTTTGAAAAGAGCTGCTTATTAACTCAAATAATTGCAGAACAATGTGCAACTCGATTTCAAAATAGGGTTGAGAGCAGAACTTTCTGGAGTCCCATACATGTTTTTGGGCACTGACCCCCACCAGAAGGTCCAGGTCGTAACTATGTTCCCTTACTGTTGAAAGATGAGCTCTGCCCAGCCAAGTACAACAGGAACTGCGTACACAGGCACAACTCACAAGTGCAGGGGTGGGAGAGGGGTGGGCAGGGGAAGGAATACAAATCTTCCACATAGCCAAAACATGTGTGGGTCTAACTTTTGTTCCTAACATTTTAAAAGCTCAATAATTATGCTTTCAAAGATCTCTAGAGAGAACATCTTCAGCAGATCAAGATTTTTTACAAGCAAGATTTCACAATGTGTTATCTGCATCCTCAATATTAATTACATAAATAATTTTATTCTCTACACTGACTCTATCATGTTCTTTCACTGTTTTGTTTTCCCTCAGATTTTTTAAGGTGCTCCAAGTTCTCAGATTTCAGGTGAAGAACTTCAAGGTCTTTTCAAAGTCTGAGGTTTTCTGAGTTTATCAAAGAGAAATAGCTAAGTTACAAGAAAAATCATTACGTATAAATGTGAGTTATATTGTAGTGAGCTGAGATCTGGCCACTGCACTCTAGCCTGGGCCACAGAGCGAGACTCCGTCTCAAAAAAAAAAAAAAAAAATTTCAACTATTCACTCAGGCATCAGCAAATATTCGTTTTAGCACAACAAACAGCACACATGAGTTGAAATAGGGTGGACAAAAAAAAACCTAAAGAAATCCTGTAGCACCTAAAAAGAGAATGACACGACATCATAGCATGAAACAGAGCCAAGGGTTAAAAGCAGCAGTGGCCCATGGGTGTGCAGTATGTGCTTTGTTTTTCAAAAACATTTTTTGCCTATTTCCTTTTATTCCCACAATATCCCTAAGAAGTAGAGCTCCCCCAACCTTCATTCTGCAGAGGCAGAAAGACATTGGATCCCTTGCTGATGGTGATCCCTGGTGGTCCCTCCAATGGCCTCATCAGGCAGGCTGACTGTACTCTTAGCGTCCACCTGGGTTTAGCCAGTGGAGAAGATCGGCAGGCAAGGAACAGAAAGAGAGAGGCTGGGGGTACTTGTGCTCCCCCTGCCCATCCCCCAGGCTGCTGCTCTGGCAGTGGCTGCATTCTGTGATGGCCACAGCAGCTCTGGATGGGGGTGGCTCCTCCAGCAGTACTCTAGCCCCCTCCTCCCAGCTCTGGTCTCCTCCCTACCCCTTCAAACCAGAGTGGGGGTGGTGCCCACTGAAGCTGTTTCCTGTGTGCCTCACCATCACTTGTTGATTCCTCCAATCTTGCCCACTCTTCTTTAAAAATTCTCCTTAAAATTCCTTTCATTTTTATGCTTTTCACTGTTGGGATCCCAACTGATAAACCTGGTGGTATATGACTTTGCAGCATCCCTGGCCTTTCCCCACTAGATGCCAGTGGCATATACACTTTTCCCCGCAGCATGACAATCAGAAATGTCAGTAAGAACTACTGGGTTAAGGGCTGGGTGCGGTGGCTTATGCCTGTAATCCCGGGACTTTGGGAGGCCGAGGCGGGCACAGGACAGATCACAAGGTCAAGAGATCCAGACCATCCTGGACAACATGGTGAAACCCCATCTCTACTAAAAATACAAAAATTACCTGGACATGGTGGCACGCACCTGTAGTCCCAGCTACTCAGGAGGCTGAGGCAGGAGAATGGCCTGAACCCAGGAGGCAGAGGTTGCAATGAGCTGAGATCATCCCACTGCATGCCAGCCTGGGTGACAGAGCAAGACTCCATCTCAAAAACAAACAAACAAACAAAAAACAAAAAACAACTACTGGGTTAATGGAAATCACTAAATTATTGCTGACAAAGCTCTAGAGTTTCACATTCCAATTTGCACGTGGGAGAGATGCAAAACCTCACAGTAAATTAATAGCACAGCCAGGACTAAACAGCTTCCTTGGCTTACATTATGTTTCCCTTTTGATTTCAGTCTCTCTCCCACATGCAAATTGGAATCTGAAACTCTAGAGCTTTGTCAGCAATAAATTACTGATTTTCATTAACCCAGTAGTTCTCACTGACATTTCTGATTGTTGTACTCAGGGCAAAAGGGTATGTGCCATTGGCATCTAGTAGGGAAAGGCCACAGATGCTTCAAAACATCCTGTGATTCACAGGACACCTTCCTACCCCCACTACACACACACAACGAAGAGTTATCCAGCCCAAAATGTCAACAATGCCAGAGTTGAAAAAGTCTGGATTACTCATCATGCAGAATGAACTACAGCTGTGACCTTCCTCCTTGTTCCCGAAGTATGGGGAAGGATTAGGGAGAGGGTGACCCTCTCAGGTGGGGCCACCTGCTAGCCTCAGAGGTCTAAGGGTAAAGGTAAAAGCAACTCTTGCCCTGGAGGGAGTTGGATACTTTGGAATCTATCGAGAAAAATATAATAGCTATATGGGACACAAGTCTGGAAATACAGACATCACAATATTACCAGTAATTACATCTCTGAGTGGTGAAACTTTTAGTGACTACTTTCTTTTTGCTTATTTATCTAAACTTTTCTATAAAGGTTAGTTGGCATAATTATTCAAAACTCTAAAAAACATTACAAATTATGCCACTTTCACTGACTGCATCCCTCCTAGCCCCAATTCCTTAACTGAACAGACTTTCACAGGGCAATGACATATCAAGGTGCTCTGATAATGAAGCCCACAGAAAATTTTCCCTATAGCTGAGAATCAGGAAAGGTTCTGCTGCCTTCAAGGCCATTAACATTTGGGGGATCAATGAATGAATGAATGAATGAAGTTGCTATGTCTGTTTTACTTTCAAATGACAAGAACCATGTAACTGACCAAGTTTACCTTTCTAGAAACAAATTTGGGACTCAACTACAAAAATATAGGCCTGCACTGACCTATAAGGGAGCCACTAGACAGAGTGGCTATTGGAATGTAAATTAATTAAATATAGCACATTTTCATAATCACAGAAAATTCTATTGGATAGCACTGAAATACTTTATTCTTTTTTTCCCTGCAATAGTTTCTTGTACTTATACTTTCTCTCATCTCAATTCCTGGCCATATTTATCTTCTATTTATTTGTTACTATTCTATGTGATTTTGTTGCAAATAACCTTAATTCCTTTGTGCATCAATTTGGGGCATTGTACTTTTGAAATATCAGTGTGTATATATATATCACTGTTCCTGAGAGTTCGACCTTCCTTTCTGACTGTAAGGCAGATCTAGCAGTTCATGTAATGTAGCTAGTTGCTCACAGCTCAAAGACTGAAGAGAGGTCGGGTGAAGTGGCTCACGCCTGTAAATCCTAGCACGTTGGGGAGGCCGAGGTGGGTGGATTACTTGAGGGTAGGAGTTCGAGACCAACCTAGCCAACAAGGCAAAACCCTGTCTCTCCTAAAAATTTTAAAATTAGCTGGTCATGGTGGTGCGTTCCTGTAATCCCAGCTACAGGAAGCTGAGGAACGAGAATCACTTGAACCCAGGAGGCAGAAGTCGCAGTGAGCCAAGATGGCGCCACTGCACTCCAGCTTGGGCAATACAGTGAGACTCTGTCTCAAAAAACAAACAAACAAAAAGACTCAAGAGAACATTGTCAGGAACTAAGCTCCCCTGTCACAAAGGCACTACATTTTTTTTTTTTTAAATAAACAAAAAGGTATACACTGTCCATTAATGAAAAGTTTCACTATTTGATTAAAGCTTAATTTGAAGCTGAGTCATGAAATGTCTTTTTCAAATTCCAAAATATATGGCTATCAACTTATTTCTAAAATCTTAAATATATGATTTATGACAAAAAACAAACTACTGATATATATATGATCATGTCATCAGAGTCCTGGATACGCCAAAGAGAATCAGAAATGAAAACGCACGCAGCTCCTGCACGGTGGGATTCCCTGTCAGCCCACGGTTCTGGTGGAGTGTCGCCTCTACATAGAAGTCTGTGCAATTTTGAGTATTTTACCAGATTTTCAGTTCTATAAAAAATGACTGGGAGTAATAAGTAGTGTAGATCAAAAACTAAATACAATTAGAACAAAGATGAAAATTAACAGATGTGGCCCAAAGTGGCAAATCTTTGACTTTAATCAGATGCTAACTGGATAGGCAGGGGGTACAAAGAATAAAAAAGTAAAGATCGGCCGGGCGCAGTGGCTCACGCCACGCCTGTTATAATCCCAGCACTTTGGGAGGCCAAGGCGGGTAGATCACCTCAGGTCAGGAGAATAGCTTGAACCCAGTAGGCGGAGGTTACAGTGAGCCAAGATCGTGCCACTGTACTCCAGCCTGGGGACAGGGCGAGACTCTGTCTCAAAACAAACAAACAAACACAGTAAAGATTACATATGAAATGTGGGAGCCGGGCACGGTGGCTCAAGCCTGTAATCCCAGCACTTTGGGAGGCCAAGGCGGGTGGATCACGAGGTCAGGAGATCGAGACCATCCTGGTCTACACGGTGAAACCCCGTCTCTACTGAAAATACAAAAAACTAGCCGGGCGAGATGGCGGGCGCCTGTAGTCCCAGCTACTCGGGAGGCTGAGGCAGGAGAATGGCGTGAACCCGGGAGGCGGAGCTTGTAGTGAGCCGAGATCACGCCACTGCACTCCAGCCTGGGCGACAGAGCGAGACTCCGTCTCAAAAAAAAAAAAAAAAAAAAAAAAGAAATGTGGGAAAACACACTGAGAATTATTCCTTAAAAAGGTCAAGTATAATTAGAGACCCTTTTGTAATTTTTAGCTCCCTGGCTACAGAATCTCCCTTCTGATACTTTGTTTAACATTTGACTTAAGTTTGTTTTTCTGGAATGCATACCGTTAAGGGAAGGATGAACATATTTATCAATACAATCTTTTGGGAAATAATTAGCAATATGCCAATACCTTTATTTCCATAATTTTAATATCGTCTTGGAAATCGCACCATAGAAATTACATTAATGATGGAAACTTTCAACACAGTATTGCTTGCTTTGTAGGTGGTGATGATGACAACTAACATTTACCGAATCCTTCCCATGCTGAAAACCCTATTGTAAGCTATTTATGTTCGATAAGTCACTTATTCTTCACGGCTATCCTACCAAGTAAGCATTATGATTAGCCCCACTTTTACAGGTGAGAAAAATCGAGGCACCAAGAGGTTGGTTAACGTGCCCAAGATCAGATCGCACAGCGGTATAATAGGATGGTAAACTCCTATCATATAATGAACGTTAAGTGGAAAAAATAGTATCCAAAACTGTAAGTCTGATGTCGCAAACTCTTTTTATAATTTAAGTAGTTTATAAATACCTTCATTATTAGCCATATTTCTGAGCACTTCGTATGTAGAGTGCACTTTACAGAACACTGTCATGTAACCCTCACACCGTCTATGAAATAAGTGATAGTTTCCAGTTTCCAAAGACGAAAGCGGGGCTTGGAGAGGCCAAGTACCTAGCGCGGCGCCTCAGGGTTAGCCCCCGCGGAGCAGACCCCAGGACCAGCAGGGCATCCCAGGCTGGCCCCGGCCGAGCTCGCGGCCCTGCGGTGGCTACGCCCGGGCCCAGCCGCTCGCGCTCCTGGAGCCGCCGGACTACCGGCACGCGGACGCCGAGCCTGCCCTCTTGGGTCTACATTAAAACCGAAACTACGGGCAGTCTTAACCGAAATGGGGACTTAATTTTTCAGACTGTCTTTTGTGTAGTTGAGAAAGCCCCTCGCCGGGACCAGCGCTGCTGGGCCTCTGACCGCGTCCTCACTCCGGGCCCGGGCGGGGCGGGGCAGGCGGCGCCCAAGGTGCGTCCCGGCTCTGGCGGCCGCGGGCCCGGGCCTCCTGCGGGCCTGGGGCTTCAAGCTCAGGCCCAAGCGCTTTGTGGAAGCCGCGCGCGACCCCCGCTCCCCTGCGCGCGACCCCCGTTCCCCGCGCGCGCCTCACCTGACGCGGGCACCGCTCTCCGTGCAGCCTCCGGGCGCCACTGGCTTTGCGGACCGGGGCGGGATCCCAGCTCCGATTGGCTGCCCCGCTGGGGGGCGGGGGCCCAGACGCGGGATGGCGGAGACCGGGAGAGGACTGGAGGCGGAGGGGAAGGGAGTGGACGGGAAGGGGAGGGAGGGTCCCGGCCTCGTGCAGTCGTGCGTGAGATCCCGGCCTCTGTGCCCTGGGCCTGGTGCCTGGGGTCGTAAGAACCGTCCGTGCGCCTGACCTTTTCTCTGCACCCAGCTTGGTGGCGAGGGGTGGGTGGTAGGTGCTCGCCGACCGGAGGGCGTATGGAAGTGGCTGGGCCCCTCACGGTGTGCCTGGCCCCGGCGTTGGGGGGTCGGGGGGGTGTCACATCTCTCTCATCCGGCCCCCACTCACCACGTAGAACCCACTGGGTCCCTTTGGTATTGGTGGCCCCGGGCCGACTGAACAGGCGCGGAGGCTTACTTGAGTCCTTCCTGTAAATGTGAGAAGCGGTGCGGGGGGCCGGGGAGGGGGGGGAATATTCCAGGAGGCCGGTGTCTGCGATGCCCTGTTCCTGGGTAGCTAGGAAGTGAACGTGGTCTAGGGAACTGCCTGGGCTCTTATCCACCTGGGAATGGGCTTGTTGGGGATCCTGATGCGGGAGAAGCCAGGGAGCTTCTAGCCTAGTGGGGCTGAGGGGAAACCAGGGGAGGGGTGGATTAGGCTGAAGGAAAGAGATCTCTTTGGTCTTGAAGGCAGCGTTCTGATGGGTAAGGTTGACCGGCATTTTCCCCAACCAAGAGTTCTATTTATTCCATGACCTGACAAGCCTGTTTAAGTGAGGTTTTGTTGAGTGCGGAGAGAGAAGGCTTGGCTTTGAATTTTTATCTCCAGGAGGGACCTGTCTCCTGAACTCCATACTCCTCTATCCAGGTGCCTACTTATTTCCTCTTGGATCTCTAAAATACATTTCAGTCTCAACACATCCAAATCTGTGCCCCTGATCTCTTCTCCATAGCATCACCATCTCGATGGCAACTCCATCTTCCAGCTGTCAAGGCCAGGAACCTTGCTGTTATCTGGCACTCACCTTTCTCTCACATCCCACCTCCAGGGCCCAAAAATTCTGTTGGTTGAATCTCCCTAGCATACCCAGAGCCTGACCACGTCTTACCTCTGCCTCCATCATCTCCTACGTGGTCATGACAGTGGTCTCTTCCCTGGTCTCCCTGCAGCCTGTCCCCATACAGCAGCCAGAGTGACCTTAAAACAAAGCCAGATCAAATTCCTCCTCTGCCCAAAACCTTCCCAGTGGTTTCCCAAACTCTGAGTAAAAGCAAAAGCCCTGCCTGATCTGCTCCTCTGTTACCCTGCAACCTCATATGCTACTGCCTCTGCACTGGCTTACTCTGCTCCAGTCATTCTGGCCTCTGTGCTATTTCTTATGCAAAGCAGACAGGGCTCTGCTGCAGGGTCTTTGCACGGGCTGGTGTCTGTTTGGAATGCTCGACTACTTCTCACTCTTCCTGATCTTTGCTCAAATGCTGCCTCATTGAGAACTACCCTAATCACTCCATTCAAAATTGCCACCTGCCCTGCTCCTGAGTGACTTATTTATTTAGCTCCTGACTGAATTTGTTTATTTAGCTTATTGTTCGTTATCTGTCTCTTCCACCCACCTGCTGCTGCCCCTTGGGCCATGATATGTCCTTTCTCAGAAAAATAACTGCCACTAATGAGGTACTGTATTTTCACTGGCAAGGCCTAGGACATAAGCCAAATTCTGGGGTCTGATTGTGTTGTCACTTTAAATAAACCACAAGAGGAAAGAGTGATTCCCCAAAAGGACATGCTGAGTGCTACTGCTAGGAGAAGGGATGCTGGCTAGGCAAAACCACAGATGTTCACTTGCTGAGTCAGACCAGTACACCCAGAGGAGCTTTGGGAAAACCTGTGAGAGGGGCCCTCCATGTCCTTGAGAGCAGAATTTAAGGATGAGACCTCTAACCCCCTCACTTTCTGGTAACAATGTGTTATGAATGCATTGATTTATTTATCTTATCCTTCTAAAGTCTAGTTTTGTATTCAGTTTCTACTTTTTTGAATAAGAGCTTCCCATTCTACAAAGTGGTGACCCTCTTCGACCTGAAGAGCTCTGTGGGAGGTTGGGGGGACAGTAAGACTGCTGTAGGCCACAAGTGACAGAAACCCCATCCAAACAGGTTAACAGTTAGGAGTATTAAGGCTCCAGCTCCATTTCTGTGTCATTCTCTTGGCTCTTTTTCCCCTATGTGTAACAAGATATGAAAATACAGATTTTGATTAGGACAACAAGATACACTGATGTGAAATTCTAGGAACAGATCTCTAAGGATCTAAGAAGGAATCAGGCGGGGGAGCCACCTGTAATCACAACACTTTAGGAGGCCTAGGCAGGCAGATTGCTTGAGGCCAGCCTGGGCAACATGGCAAAACCCTGTCCCTACTAAAAACACAAAAAGTAGCCAGGTATGATGGTACATGCCTATACTCCCAGCTACTCTGGGAGGGAGGCTGAAGCATGAGAATCATTTGAACCCGGGAGGCAGAGGTTACAGTGAGCCAAGATAGCACTGCTGCACTGTAGGCTGGGCGACAGAGTGAGACTCCATATAAAAATAAATAAATAATAAAAATAAAAAAATCAAATAAATAGATAAAAAGAAGGAATTGGAGAGTGGAAGGAGGGTTTGGTGAAGAAATCTCTGACAGAGGCCAGGTGCGGTGGCTCACGCCTGTAATCCCAGCACTTTGGGAGGCCGAGGCAGGCAGATCACTTGAGATCAGGAGTTTGAGATCAGTCTGGGCAACATGGTGAAACCCCCTCTCCACTAGAAATACAAAAATTAGCCGGGCACAGTGGGGCGTACCTGCATAGTTCTAACTACTCAGGAGGCTGATGCAGGAGAATTGCTTGAACCTGAGAGGCAGAGGTTGCAGTGAGCTGAGATCTCCGCATCTCACTCCAGCCTGGGCAACAGAACCAGACTCCATGTCTGAAAAAGAAAAAAAGGGGCAGGCGCCCTGGCTCACACCTGTAATCCCAGCAGTTTGGGAGGCCGAGGGGGGCAGATCACCTGAGGTCAGGAGTTCAGGACCAGCCTGGCCAATATGGTGAAACCCCATCTCTACTAAAACTACAAAAAAAAAAAAAAAAAAAATTTAGCCAGGCATGGTGGCACGTGCCTGTAATCCCAGCTACTCAGGAGGCTGAGGCAGGAGAATGGCTTGAACCTGGGAGGCAGAGGTTGCAGTGAGCCAAGATCGTGCTATTGCACTGCAGCCTGGGCGACAAGAGCGAGACTCCGTATCAAAGAAAAAAAAAAAAAGACCGGGCGTGGTGACTCACGCCTGTAATCCCACCACTTTGGGAGGCTGAGGCAGGAGGATCACCATTTCGGGAGATTGAGACCATCCTGGCTAACACGGAGAAACCCCGTCTCTACTAAAAATACAAAATATTAGACGGGCGTGGTGGCGGGCGCCTGTAGTCCCAGCTACTCGGGAGGCTGAGGCAGGAGAATGGTGTGAACCTGGGAGGCGGAGCTTGCAGTGAGCCGAGATCGCGCCCCTAAACTCCAGTCTGGGCGACAGAGAGAGACTCCATCTCAAAAAAAAAAAAAAAAAAAAAAAAAAAAAAGGAAAAGAAAAAACGAAGAAAAGAAATCTCTGACAGAGCTTTTGCGGTGCTGTGAGTTTACTTCCTCCCCACTGAGGGAAGCTTCGGGCAGCTCATTTCCTTCACTTCATGCCTACAGGCTTCCAGCCATTTGGGGGAGCTTGTCAAGTATGTTGGTGCACAAGGAGACTCTCTGGTCACTTACTGCCCACCTGAAAAAGGCAGGCAGTGGTCGGCTGTCAGCCCACTCATGCAGAGGCGTCCCAGGATGTATTTGTGTTTCCCATGGATCAGATATGGGCCATGCAGGAGACCGTGCCCTTGGATCCCGTCCAGTAAGGCTACCTGGAAGGGCAGGAAGCTGGTGGTGAATGCCGGATATGTAGAGGTGAGGAGGAAGTCACAGTACATATACCCAGGGATAATCACTGGAGAGAGGTCTGGCATGGTCATCTCCAAAGAATTGATGAACACTACAGTCCAAAAAATAACATGTATTGTCATAGTCTATTTGGGCTACTATAACAAAGTACCTTGGACTGGGTAGTTTATAAACAGCAGAAATTTGTGGCTCTTAGTTCTAGCGGTTGGGAAGTCTAAGATCAAGGTGCCAGGAGATTCAGTGTCTGGTGAGGGCTCAGTCTGCTTCAAAGATAGTACTTTCTCACTGCATCTTACATGGTGCAAGGGGCAAGCCAGCTGTCTTCAACTTTTTTTTTTTTTTTTTTCCCTGAGATGGGGTCTCACCCTGTCACCCAGGCTGGAGTGCAGTGGCTCATCTCAGCTCACTTTAGTCTCTGCCTCCCGGTGGAACCTCCTGAGTAGCTGGGATTATAGGCGCATGCCACCACGCCCAGCTGATTTTTAATTTTTTTGTAGAGACAAGGGCTTGCTATACTGCCCGCATTATCTCGAACTCGTGCACTCAAGAGGTCCTCTGCCTTGGCCTCCCAAAGTGCTGAGATTACAGGTGTGAGCCACCACACTCAACCAAGATGTTGTAGTTTTGAAAGCATCTCAGGCAGAAGCAGGAGAGTGCAGTATCCAGCATATATTAGCTTATTTATGAAGCCCTCTGAGATGCCACCAGGGGAGGGGGCCACTGAGTAAGGTTCTGCAAGTACAGGTAGAAATAATTAGGAAAACATAAAAAAGGAGAATAAATGTAAATGTGAAATTATTTTAAATACAGGTGAGAGAGGTTTGAAAACATCAGAAAAATATATGTATCTTCTAAAATTTTGAATGTGAGGAACACACAGCAAAGGAAGGATTCCCACATTTTTCATTATAGCAGGAAAAAACAAAACAAAACCCATATACCCTTGACAGAGATGCATCTGGATCCCCTTTAAGATTTGAAGGAACGGCCTGGTGCGGTGGCTCACACCTGTAATCCCAGCACTTTGGGAAGCTGAGATGGGTGGATCACCTGAGGTTGGGAGTTTGAGACCAGCCTGACCAACATGGAGAAACCCCATCTCTACTAAAAATACAAAATTAGCCGGGCATGATGGTGCATGCCTGTAATCCCAGCTAGCTACTTGGTAGGCTGAGGCAGGAGAATTGCTTGAACCCGGGAGGCGGAGGTTGCAGTGAACTGAGATCGCACCATTGCACTCCAGCCTGGGCAAAAAGAGTGAAACTTTGTCTCAAAAAAAAAAAAAAAAAAAAATTTGAAGGAACTCTTCCTTCCTCAGAAGAGACTGCCCAGGAAAATCTTCCTGTTTTTGAAAAAGGAAGCAGTGATCTAAAATGCTATTTAAAATGTTTACCATAAAAACGATTCAACTATTTGTTTCATCATGTACCTCTCCACCCCTATTGACTTCCTCTGTAATCTGCAGTGGGATTTTTTTATTGACTCCTTTTATTGACCAGTATTTTATTTTTCTTCTGCAAAATGTGCTAATTCATGCCAATTACCCACAGCTCTAGGATGGCACACCCACTTTTTTTCCCACCACCTGGGTGATAGACTTACCAAGAGTCAGGGTAGTGAATGGACTACCCTGAGTGGAATTGCATCCCCCCAAAAAAGATACATTGAAGTCCTAACATTTAGTTCCTCAGAATGTGACTGTTTGTGGAGATAGGGTTGTTACAGAGGTAATCAAGTTAAAATGAGGTTATTAGGGGAGTCCTATCTAGTATGACTGGTGTCCTTATGAGAAGAGGAAAGTTGGATGCACAGACACTGTATTAGTCAGGATTCTCTAGAGGAACAGACCTAATAGGATATATATAGGAGTTTATTAAGGGGTATTGACTTACATGATTATAAGGTCCCACAATATGTACTATCTGCAAGCTGAGGAGCAAGGAAACCAGTCAGAGTCCCAAAGCTGAAGAACTTGGAATCCAATGTTCCAGGTAAGGAAGCATCCAGCACAGCAGAAAGATGTAGTCTGGGAGGCTAAGCCAGTCTAGTCTTTCCATGTTCCTCTGCCTGCTTTCATTCTGGCTCCACTGGTGGGTGATTAGATTGTGCCCACCCAGATTGAGGGAGGGTGACTGACTCTAGTCCACTGACTCAAATGTTAATCTCCTTTGGCAGCACGCTTACAGACATACTCAGGAACAATACTTTGCATCTTTCAATCTAATCAAGTTGACAATATTAACCATCACAGACACCCACACAAAGAAAATGGCCACATGAAGACAGAGAAATGGACTGATGCATCTACAAGTCAAGGAGTGCCAAAGACTGCCAGCAAATGACTTAAAGACAAGGAGAAGTAGCAAAAGAGCCTTCCCCTCCAGGTTGCAGATAAAGCGCAACCCTGCTGACACCTTGATTTCAGACTTCTGGCCTCCAGAGCTGAGACAATACATTTGTGTTGCTTTAAGCCACCTAGTTTGTGGAACTTTGTTGGGTGGCTCTACAAACTAATGCAGCCTATTTATGCCAATGCCAGTTATGTTTTTTATTGTAATTATATAATTTAAGTAAATATATAAGCTCATGAATTAATTTAAAAAGAAGTTGTTCCTAAGAAAATTAAGTTGAATGCTTTGGAAAGACTTGATAAAAGAGGATCATTTAAAAAACTGCTGTTGGATTAGAAGTGGGAAAGCAACTGTAAAATGCTGGAAGGAAAAAATATAAGGTTCTGCACTCAGAGTACTCTGAAAATATTTTAAAGTTCTCCTTTAAATAAATATTAGAAATCTTTGATGATGCTGGTGTGGGTCATGCAGAAACGATGATATGAAATTCTAGGCCAGGTGCCGTGGGTCATGCAGGAACGATGATACGAAATTCTAGGCCAGGTGCCATGGCTCACGCCTGTAATCTCAGCACTTAGTGGGAGGCCAAGACAGATGGATTGCTTGAATCCAGGAGTTCAAGACCAGCTTGGGCAACATAGCAAGACCTCGTCTCTACAAAAAATACAAAAATTAGCCAGGTGTGGTGGTGCATGTCTGTAGTCCCAGCTATTTGGGAGGCTGAGATGGGAGGATAGCTTGAGCCTGGGAGGTCAAGGCTGCAGTGAGCTGTGATCACGCCACTCCATTCCAGCCTGGGTGACAGAGTGAGAACCTCTCACCCACCCACACACACACACACACACACACACACACACGCCAACCTCTAATCATCAGTTACATATTCAAATAAATGCTTTGAATCTATGGAAAAGATTGACAACCAAATATATATTTATGTGTTTTAGTTTAAAGTACGTGAGGTATGTGTGTCATTTTTAAAATTTTATTTTAATAAAAAAATAGAGATAGGGTCTCACTATGTTGCCCAGGTTGGTCTTTTTTTTTTTTTTTTTGAGACGGAGTCTTGCTCTGTCGCCCAGGCTGGAGTGCAGTGGCCAGATCTCAGCTCACTGCAAGCTCCGCCTCCCGGGTTCATGCCATTCTCCTGCCTCAGCCTCCCGAGTAGCTGGAACTACAGGCGCCCGCCACCTCGCCCGGCTAGTTTTTTGTATTTTTTTTTTTTTAGTAGAGACGGGGTTTCACCATGTTAGCCAGGATGGTCTCGATCTCCTGACCTCGTGATCCGCCCGTCTTGGCCTCCCAAAGTGCTGCGATTACAGGCTTGAGCCACCGCACCCGGCCCCAGGGTGGTCTTGAACTCCTGGGCTCAAGCAGTCTTCTTGCCTCAGCCTCCCAGGGTGCAGGGATTACAGGCATGAGTCACTGCGCTCGGTGTGTGTATAATTTTTTTTTTTTTGAGACAGATTCTCACTCTGTTGCCCAGGCTGGAGTGAAATGGCATGATCTCGGCTCACTGCAACCTCTGCCTCCCAGGTTCAAGCAATTCTCTTGCCTCAGCCTCCTGAGTAGCTGGGACTACAGGCGAACACCGCCACACCCGGCTTTTGTGTGTGTGTGTGTTTTAGTAGAGATGGGGTTTCATGTGTTGCCCAGGCTGGTCTCGAACTCCTGAGCTCAGGCAGTCCACCCACCTCAGCCTCCCAAAGTGCTAGGATTACAGGCGTGAGCCACCACGCCTAGCCCGTGTAAGAATTTTTAAGTAATTCTTCATTTTGACTTTTGTGGTTAGCTGATCATCTATGTGCAGACTAAATGAGTAAGAGGGCCTCTATTGTGTTGTTTTGGGGGTTTCAGAACTAGACATGAGTTTGAAAGTTCGTTCAAGGAGCTGTGCATATTATGCACGGTATTAAATTTTTCTAAGTTTCAATTCCCTCATTTGTATAAAATGGGAATAATACCTACAACCCACAAGTGTTGTGAAATTAAGTGACACAATGAACTTAAAGGGTCTAGTAGTACTAGGGGTTTTTCCACTTAAAGTGGGAGAAAACTCAATCTACCATGGCTTAAACAAAAAGAGAATAAATTGATTTGTGACAATAACGAATTTCTAAGGGAGCCCTGGCTCCAGACACAGCTAGTCTAAGTCCTGTAAGTGACGTCGCAGAACCTGCTTTCTCTGTGTACATCTGTCAACTACTCCTTGTTGGCTCAATCCTTGGACACAATCTTTCTGGCAAGATGAGCATAGCAGGCATTTTTTTCCCCCCATATCTTCCTAAGTTCAAATTCAGTGGCAAAGAGTGCCTGCTGAAGCCCCTCTTGGAGCCCTGTAAAATGTTTTCTTGCTTCCCCTTCTGATATGGTTTGGATCTGTGTTCCCGCACAAATCTCATGTTGAATTGTAATCCCCAGTGTTGGAGGTGGGGCCTGGTAGGAGGCGATTAGATCATGGGGGCAGATTTTCCTCTTGGTGCTGGTAATGAGATCAGGTCGTTTAAAAGTGTGTGTCACCTCCCCCCACCCCACCTCTCTTGCTCCTGCTCTGGTGATGTAAGATGAGTCTGTTAACCCTTCCGCCATGATTATAAGTTTCATGAGGCCTTCCCAGAAGCCAAGCAGATGTCAGTGGCAGCGTCTGCTGCCATCACGCCAGCTGCAGCAGAGGCTGCACACTCCTTGGGGCTGGTGGGAGCCCCACCCCTTCTGAGTTGCGAAGGAAGCTCCCTGGGTCCCGCTGCAGCTGCCCAAACTGCAGCTGCAGACCCAGGCCTCCAGCTCTACCGAGCAGGCTGGAGCCATGCCCTCCTGGGTGGGGCTGCAGCGGCCCAAACCTCGGCTGTGGATCCAAGCCTCCCTGTGCTCTTGGTGGGGACCGTGAGCAGGTAGGATCTGCCCTCCCGGGTGCAGATGCAGCCTCCCGACCACAGTTGCAGACCTGGGCCTTCCACTCCAGGGAGCAGGCAAAAGCCGGGACAAACGAGACACCCACCCCTTCTGAGTTGGTGGGGCAAGAGCTCCTGGGGTACAGCCGTGGACTCCTTCCCAGGCGCAGGACCCAGGCATCTCTGCACCGTGCACCCCGCACTTAAACCTTAAGTTTAAGTCTAGGAAGAGCCCCCCAGCCTCCCTGCAGGCTGGGGGTGTCTGCTTCTGCTGCCTGGCCTCTCTTCTCTCCGGTGCCTGCTCTGATCTTGGAGAGGGGGTGGGGCTGAGCCTCAGGGCCATGAACGGCAGCGGGAGGCAGACAGATTCCTGGGTGGAAGGGGGCAGGTCCCTGGTAAGGCCCCTCCTTCAGGCCAGGGAGGGCCTGAAGCCTGGGGGCTGGGCTGCCAGTCCTGCAGACTGGAGTGGGGACTCGGTGCCTCTTCCGGCCGCCCATGTCCACCCATGGACCAATTGGCATGCACATCCTCCCCTCTGAGGTCCATAAAAGCCCTGGGTTCAGCCAGAGGAGGGCAGAGGGTGGGGAGTACAGAGAGAGTTGAAGGGACAGGACGATCAGCTGCAGAGAGGAGCCACCCTCTCTGTTGAGAGCTTCAGGGACCTGCAGATATGTCAGGACTACCAGCTGCAGAGAAAGTGACCCTCTCCAGGGCCCCCTCTCTGCTGAGAGCGGAACACTCCATGGGATGACCTCCCTACAGAGAGGAGCTATCCCCTGCCCCTCTCCTCTGAGCTGTTCTAACAGTTAATAAAGCTCATCTTCATCTTGTTTACCCTTCACTTATCTGCATATCTCGTTCTTCCTGGATGTAGGACAAGAACTTGGACAAGAACTTGGGCAAAGGTGCCATCGGCCACAGAGGTTTCTGGCCAGGAAATTGACACCCCAAAGATCCCATAACACCAGCATCATGCTTCCTGTACAGCCTGTGGAACCATGAGCCAATTAAACCTCTGTTCTTTGTAAATTATCCAGTCTCAGGTATTTCTTTATAGCAGTGCGGAAGAACAGACTAATACACCTTCATTCTGATTAGGCTACATAACTACCTCCAGGTTATTCAGTGTCCTAGAGGAAAGCATGATTTGATTTGGAGGGAGTAGGTCTCCACACAAAGCATGTGCACTGGGTGGGGCGAGGGAGTTCTCTCCAGAGAAACTGGAACGGTATTGAGAGCAAGGGAAGTGGATTCTGGGTAGCTAAAAACACTGATTGTTCATACACTAGCTCTGAGGGTGATGTCTAGTAAGAAATCAGCATTAGCTGACTCCCTGCAGTGTCTTTCACCCCAAACCCTTAACTCCAGCTTCCCTTTTGGCTTTAGTGAGAGCACCTTCTTTGTTAGGAGAGATGTTCCTGGCATTCCCCCAACTCTGCTATTCCCTTTGGTTTTATTTTATTTTATTTTATTTTATTTTATTTTATTTTAGATGGAGTCTTGCTCTGTTGCCCAGGCTGGAGTGCAGTGGCATGATCTCGGCTCACTGCAACCTCTGCCTCCCGGGTTCAAGCAATTCTCCTGCCTCAGCCTCCCAAGTAGCTGGGGTTACAGGCACCTGCCACCACACCAGGCTAATTTTTGTATTTTTAGTAGAGGTGAGGTTTCACCACATTGGCCAGGCTGGTTTCAAACTCCTGACCTCAGGTGATCTGCCCGCCTTGGCCTCCCAAAGTGCTAGGATTACAGGCGTGAGCCACTACACCTGGCCCCCTTTGGCTTTATTTAAATACTCAGCTGTGAACCCAGCTCATCTGCCAGGCCAGAATGTGGTGAATCTCCCCGCCTCCAGTCCTGCTCTTCCAACTGCCTGGCAATGTCCTTGGCTATTAGGGCCATTTTCAGCCCATCCCTCCCACCCACCACTCCAGTTCAGTTCAGTGCCTCCTTCAAGTTTCAAAGTTGCCTCTTAGTTTCAGGACATCAAGATGTGGTAAAGTATCAACTTCTTCATGAATCTATACATTTAATGCTTATCTTTGTTTTTTTTTTTGTCTTTTCGAACTTAAATTTTAATTTTTGTCTAAGCCACATATGGAAACTTAGCCATGTCCTATTATTTGCATTGGAAAACTTGACTTTGTCCACTTCTTTAAGTGTTTGTAGTGTAGTAGTTGTCCACCGAGTAAAGTTGGCTGTTCAATACAATACTGCAGTAAAAACAAGGAATCAACCCCAATATCTATTCTCCTGCTTTTGGTTCCCCAAATGTTGGCTGGACACAGGCTGCCCAGAATAGACCATGTTATACAGCCTCCTTTGCAGCAAAATATGGTTATGAGATTAAGTTCTAATCGAAAGTATGCAAACTGACATGACTTGTCCAATTTCCAAGGCATTCCCTTAAAAGACAAGAGTGTTCCCTCAGCTGCTCACATTTCCTTCCATTTTGGCTGGAATGTAGATCCAGTGGACATGGTGGCATGCTCTTTTGCCTTTGTGGAAGAGGGCGACACCCTAGAACAGGGAATGGCACATGTCTTCTATAAAGGGCCAGATGATAAATATTTTCAGCTTTATGGGACCCCCAGGCTCTGTCACAGCTGCTAACTCTTCTGTTGTAGGGGAAAGCAACCACAGACAATATGTAAACAATGGGCATGGCTGTGTTCTAGGAAAACTTTATTTACCAAAACAGGGAGTGGCTGAATTTTCTCTGTAGGCTACAGTTGACTGACCCCAAATCTAGAACACAATAAGGCAACAATATAAAAAAAAGTGGGGCCAGGTGCAGTGGCTCACGCCTGTAATCCCAGCGATTTGGGAGGCTGAGGTGGGCCAATCACTTGAGACCAGGAGTTGGAGACCAGCCTGGGCAACATGGTGAAACCCTGTCTCTATGAAAAAAATACAAACATTAGCCGGGTGTGGTGGTGCATGCCTCTAGTCCCAGCTACTTGGGAGACTGAGGCCAGAGGATCACTTGAGCCTGGGAGGTTGAGGTTACAGTGAGCTGAGATTGTTCCACTGCATTCCAGCCTGGACAACAGAGTGAGACCCTGTCTCAAAAAAGAAAAAAAGATAATAAAAAGCTTCTGGTCCCAACACTATCAAGGTATGAGGGGTAGGGGATAGTTAACTGGTCTTCTATAGAGAGATATCTTTTGTTTAAACCGCTGTATTTGGGGAATCATTGTTTCAGCAGCTGTCTCCTAATAATTTTTATTTTTTTAAATACCATCAAGCCAGAATCTTCTTACCTTTTTTTTTTTTTTTTTTTTTTTTGAGACAGAGTCTCACTCTGTCACCCAGGCTGGAGTGTGGCGGCGCAATCTCGGCTCACCACAACCTCTGCCTCCCGGTTCAAGTGATTCTCCTGCCTTAGCCTCCCAAGTAGCTGGGATTACAGGCGCCCACCACCACCCCCAGCTAATTTTTGTATCTTCAGTAGAGACAAGGTTTCACTATGTTGGCTGGGCTGGTCTCAAACTCCTGACCTCAGGTATTCCACCTGCCTTGGCCTCCCAAAGTGCTGGGATTACAAGCTATGAGCCACCACACCCAGCCTCTTCTTAACTTTTTGGACCACAAAGCTCAGTCCTTCTCTCTCATTCTCTGACTCTGTCCTCATAGGACCCTGTGAGGTTACAAACTAGCTGGACTACTAGAAATTCTCATGGAATCTACATAGCTCTCAGGCCACTCTTCCTGTTTTTTTTCTTTTACCAACAGACTTAGCTCAGTGTTTCTCAGTGTGTTGAAGTCTGGCTTCTACCTCTGTCCTCCACTGTAACTGAAGATCCCTACTGCCAGCATGGGCTTCCCAGGTGTCACTCCACTTAGCCTCTCCATTGCATCTACCATGGTGACCCCGTTCTGCAGCCCCTTCTCCCCATGGCCCTCTTCCTTCCTGCTTTCATGAACCTCTCCCCTATTGCGTTCTGTAGCACTAACCTATCCTGCCATGCTTCTTCCTCATACATCTCTGCCTAATTCAGCTTAGCCACTTTCATTAGTTATTCTTCCTCTGCCTAGCCCTTCATGTTGACAATATGGCCAGTTGCACCCTTGGTTCTCATTCAGTCCCCTCCTGGCTTCCCACAAATTCCCCAGGCTTTCATCATGCATCATATTCTAATGACTTCTGAATATGTACCTTCAGGCTAGATTGCTCTCTGAAGTTCAAACCTATATGCCCAACTGCCTATTTTGTTCCGGGTGATCTTCTAAATCTGTTATTCTTGGGCTTGGCACAGTGGCTCACACCTGCACTCCTAGCACGTTGGAAGGTCAAGGTGGGCTGATCACTTGAGGTCAGGAGTTGGAAACCAGCCTGGCCAACACAGTGGAACCCCGTCTCTACTAAAAACACAAAATTAGCCAGGTGTGGTGGCACGCACCTATAATCCCAGCTAGTCAGGAGACGGAAGCAGGAGAATCACTTGAACCCTGGCAGTAGAGGTTGGAGTGAGCCAAGATGGTGCCACTGTATGCAAGTCTGGGCAACAGAGTGAGACTGCTTCAAAAAAATAGAATAAAATGAAATAAATCTGTTATTCTCCTTTTGTTTATTAGTTGGAATTTTTCTATTCAGAAGAATTTTCCCTCATCAGTTATTTGGTTACCCTGAAATATAATATATACAGAAAATGCAGGTGAATGCTTACTTGTTTATCCTTATTTACCTACATTCAGAACACTGTGTTGGTGTTCTAATAACCACCAAAAAGAATCAGGAAATGTGTTTTCTGTAATTATCACTATGAACTCATAGGTTTTCATATAGATTTAATGAATTTTGATTCAAAATAGTCATTATTTATTTTGATTCTCAAATTTGCCTCATATTTGGCCAGGTCCAGTTGATGTCTGCATTCTTTTAACGTGATTCCAGTAGTCTTTGACAGCTTTCCTGCTTTCAGATATAACAAGATATTTCAGGCTCATTTTTCATATTTCCAATTCCATATCTGGAGATGATAATTTCTTCAAAGAGCCCTGGTTTCTCTTGGAGAGGAATGGTATTAAAGACCACAGTCCGGGCCGGGCACGGTGGCCCACGGCTGTAATCCCAGCACTTGGGGAGGCCGAGGTTGGCGGATCACGAGGTCCGGAGATCAAGACCATACTGGCTAACATAGTGAAACCCTGTCTCTATTAAAAATACAAAAATTTAGCCGAGCGTGGTCACGGGCGCCTGTAGTCCCAGCTACTCGGGAGGCTGAGGCAGGAGAATGGCGTGAACCCCGGAGGTGGAGCTTGCAGTGAGCCGAGATCTAGCCCTTGCACTCCAGCCTGGGTGACAGAGTGAGACTCTGTCTCCAAAAAAAAAAAAAAAAGAAAACAAAAAAGACCACAATCTGAGCACTAGGGATATTCATTGCTAATGGGTTATCATTACTTGTAGGACTTTTTAGTAAACAGGGCTAGGATATTTATTATTTGTTTGTTTGTTTGTTTGTTTGAGACAGGGTCTTATTCTGTTGTCCAAGCTAGAGTGCAATGGTGTGGCCATAGCTCGCTATAATCTCCAACTGCTGGACTCAAGCGATCCTCCCACCTCTACCTCCCAAAGTGCTGGGATTACAGGCATGAGCCATCATGCCTGGCCTGGAAATATTTATTTCTTTGGGAGAGAAAAATAAGTTAATTCTATACTTATTACCAATACTTTTAATTCAAAATAAAGACTACTAGGTTTTTATTCTTTGATTTTGTATTTGCATCTCATTTTCTTGTTGTGAAAATATTGGCTCCCAGCAACACTTATATAATTATTTTTTGTCTTTTATCCTAATACACACATATACATTAAATATATGAACCCTTATAATAACATCAAAATAATAATATTACTCCAAATAGAAATGTACTGAATTCAATTTATAATTTATTTGCAGATATTTTTGTCATGAGATGTATAGTTAAAATACAGTGCTTTAAAGTCATGATAATCATGGCCGGGTGCAGTAGCTCACGCCACCTGCAATCCCAGCACTTTGGGAGGCTGAGGCAAGTGGATCACTTAAGGTCAGGAGTTCGAGACCAGCCTGGTCAACATGGTGAAACCCTGTCTCTACTAAAAATAAAAAATTAGCTGGGTGTGGTGGCACTTGGCCTGTAATCCCAGCTGCTTGGGAGGTTGAGGCATGAGAATCGCTTGAACCTGGGAGGTGGAGGTTGCAGTGAGCTGAGATTGAGCCACTCCATTCCCAGCCTGGGTGACAGAGTGAGACTGTGTCTCAACAAACAGACAAACAAACAAACAAACAAACAAAAAACCCGGGTGTGGTGGCTCACACCTGTAATCCTAGCATTTTGGGAGGCCAAGGTGGGTGGATTGCCTGAGCTCAGGAGTTTGAGACCAGCCTGCGCAACATAGTGAAACCCTGTCTCTACTAAAATACAAAAAAAAAAAAATTAGCCAGGCATGGTGGTGGGTGCCTGTAGTCCCAGCTACTCGAGAGGCTGAGGCAGGAGAATTCCTTGAACCAGCGAGGCAGAAGTTGCAGTGAGTCGAGCTCGAACCATTGCACTCCAGCCTGGGTGACAGAGTGAGACTCTGTCTCAAAAAAAAAAAAAAAAAAAAAAAAGAAAAGAAAAGAAAAGAAAAGGAAAAAAACCATAAAGTCATGATAATCTTTCTCCAAGTGTTTATACCACTACCTTTTTTTTTTTTTTTTTTTTTTTTTTTGAGGCAGAGTCTCACTTTGTAACCCAGGCAGGAGTACAGTGGCATAATCTTGGCTCACTGTAACGTCTGCCTCCCAGAACCCAGTAATCCTCCTGCTTCAGCCTTCTGAGTAGCTGGGACTACAGGTGCACACCACCACGCTGGGCTAATTTTTGTATTTTTAGTAGAGACAACGTTTCGCCATGTTCCTCAGGCTGGTCTCGAGCTCCTGAGCTCCAGCAGTCCGCTTACCTTGGCTTCCCCAGGTGCTGGGATTACAGGTGTTAGCCACTGCACCTGGTCCTAACTTCATGTAGAATTAGTCTCATTTGTTTCATTTTTCCTTTGATTTTAGAGTTTGACATTTAAATGTATTTTTAATATAAATTTGTGTTTTAAATTATATATAACATATATTTGGTTCCAAAATATAACCATAAAACTTGGTATATTCAGAGGATTACTTTCCATCTGTTTCCTTTTCTCTGTTCTTCCCCTATTTCCTATAAAATGGGAATTTAGGTTATTTCCAATGCTATGCATTAAAAATAATGCTCGTGGATGTACATTTTCATATTGCTTAAAGTTGTATATTCATAGTAGATTCCCAGAAGTAGGATGGCTGTGTCAAAAAGTACCTATTAGCTTTGTTAGACATGGCCAAAATTCCCTTTCAGAAGAGTTGCACAAATTTGAAAATCCACCAGCAATGAGGTTTATTTCCCTACAGCCTCAACAACAGATGTATTGTTATGCTTTAACGTTTTTGCCTAAGGGTAAAGTATTATGTCAGTTGTATTTTTCTATAGTGAGTGAGTTTACACCTTTTTCCTATTTTTCATGACCTTTATATTGTGAATTGTCAGTTCATGTCTTTTTCCAAGTTTGTATTGGATTTTTGTTTCTTTGTCCCTCAACTGACAAGATTTCTTTATAAATTAGGGATAGTAGTCATTTTTACGTGATATATTTATTTTTATTTTTGGAGACAGCGTCTTACTTTGTCACCCAGGCTGGAGTGCAGTGATGTGATCAGAGCTTACTGCAGCCTCGAATTCCTGGATTGAAGTGATCCTCCTGCCTTGGCCTCCTTGGGACTACAGGTGCATGTCACCATGCCTGGATAATTTTTAATTCTTTTCTTTATACAGAAGGGGTCACACTATGTTGCCTAGGCTGATCTTGGACTCCTGGCCTTAAATGATCCTCCTTCCTGAGCCTCCCAAAGTGCCCCACAATACATCATGTGGCACCCACATGATGTATTGTACCCAGCCACATAATATATTGTATACCCAGCCACAAGATATATTGCAAATTGAATATTTTCTTACATTTTCTAAGTTGTCTTCAGATTTTGTTTATGGTGCTTTTGTCATGCAAAATTTTAAAATTTAATTTTCTGTCAAATTTATCAAATTTGTTTTGTTTTGTTTTTTAGATAGAGTCTTGCTCTGTTGCCTAGGCTAGAGTGCAGTGGCATGGTCTCAGCTCACTACAACCTCTGCTTCCCAGGTTCAAGCCATTCTTCCAGCCTTCCGAGTAGCTGAGATTACAGGCGCCTGGCACCATGTCCGGCTAACTTTTTGTATTTTGTTTGTTTGTTTGTTTTTGAGACGGAGTCTCGCTCTATTGCCCGGACTGGAGTGCAGTGGCCGGATCTCAGCTCATTGCAAGCTCCGCCTCCCGGGTTCACGCCATTCTCCTGCCTCAGCCTCCCGAGTAGCTGGGACTACAGGCGCCCGCCACCTAGCGCCCGGCTACCTCGCCACCTCGCCCGGCTAGTTTTTTGTATTTTTTAGTAGAGACGGGGTTTCACCATGTTAGCCAGGATAGTCTCCATCTCCTGACCTCGTGATCCGCCCGTCTCGGCCTCCCAAAGTGCTGGGATTACAGGCTTGAGCCACCACGCCCGGCCAACATTTTGTATTTTTAGTAGAGATGGGTTTCACCATGTTGGCCAGGCTGGTCTCCAACTCCTGATCTCATGATCTGCCTACCTTAGCCTCCCAAAGTGCTGGGATTACAGGCATGAGCCACTGAGCCTGGCCAAATTTATCAATCTTTTAATGCTTCTAGATTTGAAGTCATAGTTTTGAAAACGTTTTCCTACTCCAAAGTGTAATAGGAATTCACCCATGGTCTTTTTTCCCCCTCTTACTTGTATAGTTTTATTTTTTACATATAGATTCTTAATCCGTTTGGAGTTTCTTCTTGTTTATAGTGTGAAGTATGAATATGATTTTATCATTTTTCCAAGTGGCTACCTAGTTTTCTCAGCATCATTTACTAAAATGTCTACCTCAGTGATTTGAGATATGGCTTCTATCTAAATTTCCGTATGTACAGTACTTGGGTCTATTTCTAGGCTTTCTATAATATTCCACTTATCTACTTATCTATTCATATGTCTGTATTATTGTTTTAATTACAGCAGCTTTATAGTATGTTTTAATGTCTAATAAGGCTACCCTCACAGTTTTTCTTTTTCATTGTTTTCCTGGCAACTCTGGAATCTCTGCTTTTCCATGTAAACTTTTCTATATAAACTTAAGTATTGACTTGTCTAATGCTCTAAAATAGCTTGTTGGTAATTTCTTTTAGATTGCATTGAATTTATAAATTAACTTAGGGAGAACTGTCTTTATGATGTTGAGTTTTTTTTTTTGAGAGGGAATCTCCTTCTGTCACCCCAGGCTGGAGTGCCGTGGCGCCATCTCGGCTCACAGCAAGCTCCGCCTCCCGGGTTCACGCCATTCTCCTGCCTTAGCCTCCCGAGTAGCTGGGACTACAGGCGCCCGCCGGCTAATTTTTTGTATTTTTAATAGAGACGGGGTTTCACCGTGGTTTCCATCTCCTGACCTCGTGATCCGCCCGCCTTGGCCTCCCAAAGTGCTGGGATTACAGCCACGGAGCCTGGCCAAGGTTTTTTTTTTGTTGTTGTTGTTTTAATGGTGGTGTTCTAGTCTGTATCTGTATCTTTCACGGGTGTTTTGAAATGCTTCTCAGGTAGGTTTTGCATATTTCTTGATAAATTCAATCCAAGTATTTAATCTTTTTTGTTGCTATCATAAATAGGGTTTTCTCTACCTTTTTGTCCTCTGTTTAATGTCTGTGTCTATGAAGGCATATGTATGATCATCATATATTAACTTTATGGCCTGCATTTTTAATAAATCATGTCACTACTTGAGTTATTTTTATTATTGTTTATCTGAGGGTTTTCAGGTTTTACTATCATATCATCTGCAAACAAAAATAGTTACGGTTGGGCACAGTGGCTCACACCTGTAATCCCAGCACTTTGGGAGGCTGAGACTGGCAGTTCACTTGGGGCCAGGAGTTCGAGACCAGCCTGGCCAACATGGGGAAACCCCATCTCTACCGGAAAATACAAAAATTAGTTGGTCATGGTGGCGTGCGCCTATAGTTCCAGCTATTTGGGAGGCTGAGGCACGAGAATCGCTTGAACCTGGGAGGCAGAGGTTGCAGTGAGCCGAGATTGCACCATTGCACTCCAGCCTGGGTGACAGAGTGAGAGCCTGCCTAAAAAAAAAAAAAAAAAAAAAAGTGTTACTTATATGTTACTCATTCTTCTGACCAATTGGATTTCTCTCTACAATGTCACATTGTAGTGAAAATAGTTACTTTGTTTCTGATCCTGGTGGAAATACTTCTAGTGTTTCCCATTAAGTAAGATACTGACTTTAAAACTAAAATGTGTGTGTATATGTACGTATGTGTGTAAACGTTGTCATATTAGGAAAGTCTCCTTCAATTCCTTTTTTCTTAAGAGGTTTCTTTGTTTAAATCATGAAAAGGTATGAAAATTTATCAAAGGCTTTTTCGTCATTTATGGAAAGAACCATGTGAATTTCTCCTGATATTGGACCAATGTTGTATCCTGGAATAAATCCATTTATTCATAGTGTCTTGTTTTCTTAATGTGCTGTTAGATTCCATTTGCTAATATTTATGTTTCTGCATCAATATTCATGACATTGACCTGTAGTTTTCTTTCTTAGCACTGACTTTATCTGGTTTGGTATCAGTGTTACACTTGCTTTATGAAAGGAGTTAAGTTTTTCTTCCTTTTTAATGTTCTAGAATAATGTAGAAAACATTGGAACTATTTGGTCTTTGAAAGTTCAGTGGAATTTCTCTATGAAACTATCTGGGCCTGGTGCTTTTGGGGAGTAGTTTCTTAATAACATTCTCTATTTCTTTTATGGAAATAAGTTTTCTTATAACAAAGAATGTGATCAATTTTGGTAATCTTTTGTGCTTCAAAGAACACCATCAAGAAAGTAAAAAGACAACTCATAGAATAACATAATTTTTTTTTTTTTTGCAAATTATGTATGTGATAAGGGACTTGTATCTAGAATATACAAAGAAGTATTGCAACTCATTTTTTAAAAAAGACCAAGAAACCAATTTAAAAAGGGGTTAAGGATCTAGACAGGCATTTCTCCAAAGGAGATATATATAAGCACTTGAAAAGATGCTCAACACCAGTACTTATCAAGGAAATGCAAATATAAAACACAATGTAATACCATTTTGCATCCAGTAGAATGGTGGTATAGTTTGCCATCTCATGGTGAATTGTAATCCTCAGTATTGGATGTGAGGTATGGTGGGGGGTGATTGGATCATGGGGGTGGATTCCTCATGAATGGTTTAGCACCATTCTCTTGGTGCTGTCCTCGTGATAGTGAGTTCTCAAGAGATCTGGTAGTTCGAAAGGGTGTAGCACCTCCCTCCAACTCTCTTTCTTGCTCCTGCTCCTGCTGTGTAAGACTCTAACTTCCTCCTTTGCCTTCTGCCATGATTGAAAGCTCCCTGAAGCCTCCCGAGAAGCAGATGCACTATGCTTCCTGTATAGCCTGCAGAACTGTGAGCCATTTTCTTATGAATTGCCCAGTCTTGGCCGGGCGCGGTGGCTCAAGCCTGTAATCCCAGCACTTTGGGAGGCCGAGACGGGTGGATCACGAGGTCAGGAGATGGAGACCATCCTGGCTAACACGGTGAAACCCCGTCTCTACTAAAAAATCCAAAAAACTAGCCGGGCGAGGTGGCTGGTGCCTGTAGTCCCAGCTACTCAGGAGGCTGAGGCAGGAGAATGGCGTGAACCCGGGAGGCGGAGCTTGCAGTGAGCTGAGATCCGGCCACTGCACTCCAGCCTGGGTGACAGAGCCAGACTCCGTCTCAAAAAAATAAAAATAAAAATAAAAATAAATTACCCAGTCTTGTGCAGTGGCTCATGCCTGTAATCTCAGCACTTTGGGAGGCCGAGGTGGTTGGATCACCTGAGGTCAGAAGTTCGAGACCAGCCTGGACAACATGGGAAAATCCTGTCTATACTAAAAATACAAAAATTAGTCTGTCGTGGTCGTGGGCACCTGTAATTCCAGCTACTTAGGAGGCTGAGGCAGGAGAATTGCTTGAACTTGGAAGGTAGAGATTTCAGTGAGCCAAGATCTTGCCACTGCACTCCAGCCTGGGTCAGAAAGTGAGAATCTGTCTCAAAAAAAAAAAAGGTAAAATCACTCACATCCGCTGGTCGTAGTTGTTTTGTAAAGCACTGGAAAAAATAATCATTTTTCAGAGTAAGAGGAAGAACTGGAGAATAGAAATTTAATGACAGTAGGTTTGCAATAACCTTGGTATAAACTGTCTTGGATAATCTGACTACTAAATGAAGGAATTTATTAGAAGCTTTAAAAATCCAAGGTGAAGATGCTACCAAGGTTCTCACAAAGTGACACTGGCTATAGTGAAAGCTATATTGTAACTGAAAAGACAGCATACTTGCCATAAAGTTATAGAGATGGAGAACAGATTAGTGGTTGCTAGAGCTTACAGAGAGGGTCTGGCAGGAAAGACAGGAATTGACTGTGGCTATGCAAGGGAAGTAGCAGGGATCCTTGTGATGAAATTGTTTGGAATCTTAACTGGGGTGATGGTTAGATGAATAGAAATGTGATAAAATTGCATAGAACCACACACACACACACACACACACACACACACACACACACACACAAATGTGCATATAAAACTGGTGAAATCTGAATAAATTTTGTGGATCGTACCAATATCAACTTCCTGGTGTTACAGGATCTCTGGGGTGTCAACTTTTCTGGTCAGAAACCTTTGTGGCCGAGGCGCCTTTGCCTGAGTTCTTGTCCTGCGTCCAGGAAGAATGAGGTATGCAGGCAAGTGAAGGGTGAAGAAGAAGAGTTTTATTTAGTGTTAGACTAGTTCAGAGGAGTGGGTAGCTACTTTCTGTAGGCAGGTCTTCTCATTGAGTGTTCAGCTCTCAGCAGAGAGGAGGCCCTGGAGAGGCTGGCTCCTCTCCGTAGGCAAGTCATTTGGATGTCTCTGCAGGTCTCTGAAGCTCTTCCAGAGAGGGTAGCTCCTCTCTGCCAGCAGGAAGTCTCTGCAGCTCTCAGTGGAGAGGGTACTCCTCTCTGCAGCTGGTCCTCCCATCCTCTCTCTGTCCTCTTCCTCCTCTGGCCATCCTCTGCCCTCCTCTGGCTGAGCCCAAAGCTTTATGGACCTCAGAGGGGAGGAAGGGCCTGCTGATTGGTCCATGGGCAGCCATGGGCACCCGGAAGAGGCACCAGAAGTCCCCACTCCGGTGGTGGGACTGGCAGCCAGGCCCTCCCTGGCCTGAAGATGGGGCTGTACTGGGGACCTGCCCTTTTCTGCCCAGGAATTAATCTGCCTCCTGCTGCCATTCATGGCCCTAGGGCTCGGCCCCAATCCCCAGTCAGAGATCAGAGCAGGTGCTGGGAGTGGAGAGAGGCCAGGCAGCAGGAGAAGACACCCCTGAGCCTGCAGGGATGTTGGCGAGGGGGAGGAAAGGGGGCGGCCACAGCTGCACCTGGGAGCTCCCACCCTGCCAACTCAGAAGCGGCAGGGCTCCTGCTTATCCCCACCTCCTGCCTGCTTCCTGGAGCCAGGAGACCCACGTCTGCAGCCATGGGCATGGGCAGCTGCAGCTGCACCTGGGAGGGCAGATCCTGCCTGTTCCTGGCTCCCCTAAGAGCACAGGGAGACTCGGATCCACAGCTGCAGTTTGGGTGGCTGTAGCTCTGCCCAGGAGGGCAGGGTTCCTGCCTGCTCCTTAGAGCACGAGGCCTGGGTCTGCAGCTGTGGTTTGGGAGCTGTCCCAACTCAGAAGGGGCAAGGCTCCCACTGGCTCCATGGCATGTGCAGCCCCAGCCATGCTTCCCGGCTGCAGTCGCCATGATGGCAGCAGTCACTGCCATCACTGGTTTCAACACTGTTGTTGTATAGCTATGTAAGATGTTACTACTGCAGAATACTGAGTGAAGGGTACACAGGACTGCTCTTTGCATTTTTTGTCCTAAATTTCCTGTGAATCTATAATTATTTCAAAATAAATTTTTTTTTTTTAAACAAGATATTTGGAAATCCACATAAAGTTTCAAGAATTTTAGAAATTAGCTCCTCCTTTTTATAACTCTGTGCTTTGTCTCAGTATTTCCTTGGTGGAAATGCTCTTCTTTTCCATTGCCTAAATCCTACTTTTAAAGGACATCTTCCATGATGCTTTGCCTAATTAATTTTTTTCTTGTTCTTTTTTTGGGCTACTGATTACATCTTAGATCTAATCAGACTGTCTCCAAATATTTTCCTCCCTTCCTCTCATAGGTGGATGGTGGTTGCTGTGGTGCATAGCCTAGGAATGAAACGCTCATTACCCCAGCACTTAGGCGCTTCCTTCAGGAATTACCTCAGTGGAAAAGAACTGTTTCATCCTTGGTTGTGGTTCCCTCCTAGAGTGGCTGATATACAATGTGGGGTTGTTAAAGTTTAACCTTTTGCTTCATTTCAGGACATCTGTGAAGGTCATACCATCTTCAGAACTTTTAATGCTTGCAGGATCTGTAATAACTCCTCTTCCATACCTGATATTGTTTATTTGCCTTCCCTCCCTCCCTCCCTCCCTCCTTCCTTACTTCCTTATCTCACTCTGTTGCTCTAGCTAGAATGCAATGGTGCAATCATAGCTCACTATAACCTCGAAGTCCTGGGCTCAAGCAATCCTCTCACCTCAGCCTCACTCACATCTGTAGCTGGGACTGAGGGCGTGTGCCACCATACTTGTCTATTCAAAAAGAATTTTGTTTTTTTAGAGATGAGGTCCTGCTATCTTGCCTAAGCTGATCTTGAACTCCTGGTTCCAAGCAATCCTCCTGCCTTGGCCTACCAAAGTGCTAGGTTTATAGGAGTGAGCCACTGTGCCTGGCCTCCCTTCAGTTTTTGAGTCTTAAATGGCTCAAAACGTTTGACACATGTATGTTTCAGGTGTCAGCCAGAAATGTGGGCAGCTCATACATACAAATAGTTGTTTGGTTTTCCTTCTCTCTGACTTCTTTCCTTTTTGGGGGATTTCCTTTCTTGGATTTTCCCCCACTTTCCAGATGTGCTATGTATCCCAAATTCTGTCTTCTGGTTTTTGAAGCCAGTAAGATTGAGAGTAACAACTGGGCCCCGTACTCAAGCAGAAAACCCATGACAATGGGAAACTCCCTGGGTCCTATTCCTTTCTTCCCAGCATCAACTTCCCTCTGGTATCTACCTTCTTAGGGTGTTCTCCAGTATCTTCATGTAGTTATTTTTTTGTACTTGGTCCAGAGTTTTTAGTTTTTATCTATGGGAAGATAGGTCCAATAGGAGGTACTCAGTTGTAACCAGAAACAGAACTCCTTATTTTTCTTCTAATGTCTCTACTGATCTCTCCTGATTTCTCTTCTTTCATTCCTGATATTGGTAATTTGTGTTCTCTCTCTCTTTCTTTTGACTGATCGGTTTAGCTAGAGGTTTACCAATTTTATTGGTCTTGTGGGCGGAGGATCACCTAGGTGCTGAGGCAAGAGACTGAAAGCACAAAGTGTTTCAGTATAAAAAGGAAAATAGTTAGAATGAGAATAACCATAATACAAATTAGATATAGAGATGATCATGGACAATTATCAATCATTATTATAATCATTAGCTTTTAACATTACTCTTTGTTGCATTATTAATATAATCTAGGAATAACCGGTGGGTATAGGGTCAGGTGCTGAAGGGACATTGTGAGAAGTGACCTAGAAGGCAAGAGGTGAGCCTTCTGTCATGCCCACATGAGGGTCGCTTGAGGGCTCCTTGGTCAAGCGGTAATGCCGGTGTCTGGGAAGGCACCTGTTACTTAGCAGACTGCGAAAGGGAGTCTCCCTTTCCTTGGAGGAGTCAGGGAACACTCTGCTCTACCAGCTTTTTTTGGAAGGCTGGATATTATCCAGGCCTGCCCGCAGTCATCTGGAGGCATAAATCCCTCCCTGTGGTGCTGTGCTTCAATGGTCATGGTCCTTGTCCACTTTCATGTTCCTCCCGTACTCCTGGTTCCTCTTTGAAGTTCGTAGTAGATAGCGGTAGAAGAAATAGTGAAAGTCTTAAAGTCTTTGATCTTTCTTATAAGTGCATAGAGGATGCTGATGTATGCTGCCTTCTCTTTTTTTCTCTGCTTCGGTTACCTAAGAAGGAAGGGCCCCCTGTACTATGATCATGTGACTTGCTTCACCTTGTCAATCACTTAGAAGATTCACCCTCCTTACCCTGCCCCCTTGTCTTGTATGCAGTAAATGTCAGCTAGCCCAGCCATTCGGGGCCACTACTGGTTTCTGCATCTTGATGGTAGTGGTCCCCCCGGCCCAGCTGCTTTCTCTTTATCTCTTTGTCTTGTGTCTTTATTTATTATAATCTCTTGTCTCCGCACAAAGGGAGAACACCCGCTAAGCCCCATAGGGCTGGACCCTACAGGTCTTTAAAAAAAACCAGCTCTTTTAGCTGGGTGCAGTGTTGAGTGCCTGTAATCCCCAGCTACTCCAAAGGCTGAGGTGGGAGGATTGCTTGAGCTCAGAATTTTGTGACCAGCCTAGGCAACGTAACAAGACTTCATCTCAAAAATAAATAAATAAACTGAAAAAAGAACTAGCTCTTTTATTTAATTGATTTCCAAAATTATCTTTATTATTTCATTTTCTATTATTTTTAGTTTTCCCCCTAATTTCTTAAAGTGGAAGCTAAAATAATTTAATGTATACTTTTTCTTTTCTTATATTTTTATTCCTTATATTAAGCATGTAATGCTATAATTTTCCTCTCTAAAGCACTACTTTAACTGGATTCAATGCTTTTTGACATATATTTTTATTTTTATTCAGTTCAAAATATGCTTGTTTCCTTTACCATTACTACTTTGACCCATGAGTCAAAGTGTGTACTTAATTTCAAAAGAAGTGTGTTACTTAATTTCAAAATATTTGGGTTTTCCACATATCTGTTACTGATTTATAATTATGGTAAGACAACATACTTATACAATTTCAATCTATTTATCAATGTTTATTTTATGAACTAGCATAAAAATATTCTACACACTTAAAAGGTGCATTTAGCTATTTATGGAGTGTTCTATAAACATTAAATAGGTCAAGTTGGTTAGTAGTGTTGCTCCGGTTTTTTATGCACTTACTGATTTTTTTTTGTCTAGTTTTTCTACTAATTGCTGAGAGATGAATGTTAAAATCTCCACTACAATTTTCAATTTTTCTTTTCTTTTTTTCTTTTTTTTTTTTAGATGGAGTCTCTGTCACTGAGGCTGGAGTGCAGTGCTGCGATCTTGGTTCACTGCAACCTCCACCTCCTGGGTTCAAGCAATTCTCCTGCCTCAGCCTCCTGAGTAGCTGGGTTTACAGGTGCGTGCCATCATGCCTGGCTGATTTTTGTATTTTTAGTAGAGATGGGGTTTCACCCTGTTGGTCAGGCTGGTCTTGAACTCCTGACCTCGTGATCTGCCCACCTCGGCCTCCCAAAGTGCTGGGATTACAGGTGTGAGCCACCACCGCACCCGGCCTACAATTTCAAGTTTTTTGAATTGTCCTTTAGATCTTTGCTTCACATTTATTGAAGCTCTGCTATTAGTTCCAAACAATTTTTTTTTGAGACAGAGTCTTGCTCTGTTGCCCAGGCTGGAGTGCAGTGGTGCAATCTTGGCTCACTGCAACCTCTGCCTCCCAGGTTCAAGTGATTCTCCTGCCTCAGCCTCCTGAGTAGCTGGGATTACAGGTGCGCACTCTGATGCCTGGCCAATTTTTGTATTTTTAGTAGAGATGGGGTTTCACCATGTTGGTCACACTGGTTTTGAACTCCTCCTGACCTCGTGATCCACTCACCTCAGCCTCCCACAGTGCTGGGATTACAGGTGTGAGCCACTGCGCCTGGCCAGATTCACACAAATTTAAGAGTGTTATATCTTCTTGATGATCTAACCCAATTATTATTATAAAATGTCCCTTACTTTTTGCAACCAGCATATCTGAATAGCTACAATTTCTTACAACAAAACTGTAGGAGGTGCACATGATTTTCTATAACAAACATGTAGAGCATGTACTTGGAGTACATGTAAAAGCAAACACAAAAGCAAAAAACAAAAAACATGGAGAGCAAGCATTAACTTTACATTAAACAGGACATATTGTAAGAGATAAATAACTTTTTCAGGGTTAAAAATCAGGATATCACAGGTGAATTTCTTGTAAACAAACTAGGCAGGACTGAATTTCATGCTGGTAGTAAGATAAGCAAGAAAGGACATTCATACCAACCTAGCTAATGTTAATTTTCTTAGTGTCTTTGAGGTAAATACTGTCTAACTTTTACTTATTTTTATGTCAGGACATTATGGCACGCTCAATGCTTTGTTTTCTCAGAGCTCTTATGCCAAAATTTTCTTCATTCTCTCAATAGGTGGATAGTTCCTTAACATGATAAAAGATATCTACTTCGGTCCTTAAAACCAGCATCACGCTTAATGAGAAAATTCTAGAGATATCTCATTAAAGATAGGAATAAGACATAAAAGTCTACCGTCATTATTATTATTAAATATTTTACTGGAGCTACTAGCCAAAGCAATTAGATATGAGAAAGTAGAGGTATAAAACTTGGAAAGAAGTAGGTAAAACTATTTCAATGGTAAGATTGTAATCCTAGAAACTCTACGAGAATGAACTCCAAACAATAAAGCAACTTAGTAAGGCAGTGGATCACGATATTAATATGCAGAAAATGATACTTTCATGTATACATACAACCACGATGTGTAGTAACCCCATTCAGATTTGATAGTTCTAGGATCCTGCTGCTCTTGAGTGAATTTCTCAAAGTGGCCATTTAACCACTTAACAGTATCCCTCATATGGCATTATAGTCAGTCCCTCCTCTCTCCATCTCCTACCCCTTCCCTGGCTCCTTAGAAGTTGAGAAGTATCAAAACAGACCCTTTCTTTAAATATATAGAAAAAGAGGAGTAGACTGTGTATTTGATGGGTACTTCTGGCTATAAGAAACAGAATCCCTCACTTAAGGTGAGTTAATAATAACTAAAATTTATTAAGCACTCTTACAATACTTACAATATGATCAGCACTATTTTAACTCATTTAATCTTTATGGCATCTTTATCAGAAAACAGTAAGGATCCCAGCACTCTGGGAGGCCGAGGTGGGTGGATTACTGAGGTCAGGAGTTCAAGAGAAGCCTGGCCAACATGGTGGAACCCCTTCTCAACTAAAAATACAAAAATTAGCCAGGTGTGGTGGTGCATGCCTGTAGTTACAGCTACTTGGGAGGTTGAAGCAGGAGAATCGCTTGAACCTGGGAAGTGCAGGTTGCAGTGAGATGAGATCGTGCCACTGCACTCCAGCCTGGGTGACAGAGTGAGACTCAGTCTCAGAAAAACAAGAAACAAAAACAATAAGGAAACTTATTAGACATCCCTACAAGGCGTTCAGATACAGAGTGAGCTCCCGGTTTGGAATGATGTCACCAAGGACATCTTTTTATAACTTTGTTCAGTTGTCCTCAGCATTGGTCCATCAGTTTTATTCCTCGTGATGGGCAGGATGGCTGTTAATGACAGTGTGGGATAGATGTTTCCACCTCAAGATGACAGTTTATCAGAATTCTCCTGAGCATGAAATAGTGGTCTTTTCCTTCAGTCAGATTGAGCCAACTTGGGTCATATACTCATTCCTTGATCAGCAACTATTTCCAAAAAAATTCTGTATGATGACTGGTTTAATCAGTATCATTTTGATTCTGGAACAGGGCAGCTATCTGAATGAAATAAGGATTTTAGTACAAAGGAGTTAGAGGAAAATGAATATTGGATAGGTAACATTATTCACCATAGAGTTTTGTTTTTAATGTAAAATTTAGACGAAAACTTTAGCAGATTTAAGTCCAGTGATAGAAATGCTAAGTTCTGAGTTTTCAAGCAAATGGTCAGAAAAGCCTCTTTAATGTTTTATTACTTACAAAGTAAACATATTTCTCTGTCTGGTACAGAACAGGAGCTAACTGATCTGGGGTTCATTTTCATGAACGTTGTATGAAATGCACATATACCAAACCTCATAAGCTTTTTATTAGTTGATTTATTCTTTGAAATATTAAGCTTGGTGTAAGGTTATACTCAGTCTCTTTCTTTGAAAATGTAAGAAGTCAATAGTCAATGTTGCATCCATGAATATTACTCAGCGGATGCCTATTTTTATTTCTTCTTTTTCTCTAAGAACCATTTAAATAGTCCTTATGGTTCAAGCATCTCACAATCTGATTAGTTTCTATTAATTCTTTGGAAAAGAAACATTCTGGGAACTCAGAATTTAACAGTAGGTTGCTTTGATAATGTGCTCATTTAGCTAGTGGATTCCAGAGTGATAGAATGTATGTTTGGCAACCTAATTGTGTAGGAAGAAAAGAACTTCTGTTAGAAGTTTTAAAAAAAGTTTAAAAATTGTTTTTACCTCACTTAAAAAAAGTTTGATGTCTTGTGAAAGTTTTATAGCATGCATAATATATTAATGCCATACATGATACATGTAAATAATTTTTTTTTTTTTTTCTGATAGGGATGTGTGATCAAGAGTTTAAGAATGCCTTAGTCTAAAGTTAATTAGTCTTGGAGTCATGGCTTCGCAGAGGAAAGATACTGGATTTCAAGCTTGACATTAAGATGATAATAGTGGTGACTATGAAATAATCAATATAAAAATAATAACAGCTAACATTTACTCAGCGCCTACAAAGTGCCAGACACTATTCTAAGCGCTTTACATCCTCATAACAAACTTACGAGGTAAATGCTATTATTATCCACCTGACTTCTGAAATTTTCTTACCCCGGTACTCCCTGGTGTTAACTGGGCACTCAATTTGTCGAATAAAATAAAATTTAGTGCTGCCAAATTTGTCAGCTGAACGGGGCGGCATGGATTTCAGTGTTGGAGTGGGGGTCAGACGGCTCGGGGCTTTGTGTCCTTAGAGGCCAGCGGAAACGCCGCATACCTGCGAGAAGCAACGTGAGCCGGTGGCTTAAATTTCCTGGGCTAGTGCTACTGGACTGAATGCATTTGCAATAACCGGACGCAGAAAAAAAAAAAAGCGGGGACCAGGGGAGGCGAACCCCTTCCCAGCGCGAGTCCGAGCCTCTGAGAAGCAGAAGCCACACGTCCCGGCGACCTAAGTCCTGGATCAGCCGTCCCAAAGACCCGCGTTAGCATTTACAATCCGGGGTGAGCTGAAGCCTCCGGTTGCCCCGGTTCGACGCTCTAGCCCTGCGAGCTGCAGACGCCGGAAGTCTCGACTGCTCCCCGCTGGCGCGACGGACCGCGGTCATTTACCCGTGCTCCCCCAACGCCTAAAAGAACTCCTCACACTCTCCGCAGCGTGGTGCATCTGTTGCTCACAGGTTAGTCTCCCGGGGCGGTAAGAGTCTTCGTCTTCCTCCCCAGCAAGAAGCGTTTGTTCCTGCAATCCGGGCGGCCGCCTTGGCGCGCGGGGTGCGCTGCTGCTTGGAGAGTTCCCTCACGGGTCACATCGCGGAGGTTCGCGCCGGCTCCGAGTAGCGACCTCCCTCTGCGCTGCTTCTTTGGCTCCTGGTAACCCGCGCTGTGTCGAGCTAACCTTGACTTTGTCCTGCAGTTTTTGCTGGGCATCCCCAACAGCACACTGTAAAGAGTTGGGGTCCTGGGGAAGAGTTGGGACTGGGTACTTTTGTTGATAGTCCTAAATTTCAACACCTGGGGCGTACGCTGCCCAAATTATTGTAGGAAAGAGTTATCTGGTTTAGTGGTTATAATACTTTTTGTCCCCGCCACATTTGAATGACAGAAAAACCCTCCCAACAGGAGCTGACTACAAAAGTGATATTCTGTATAGGGGACATTGGATGTATCAGTGCCTGTCAGTCTGTATGTGTGTTTGGGGTGGATGCTGTGTGATTTTTAAAAATCTATGGAGATTCTGATAATTTGATAACCTGTTTCTCCAGTCTTCCCCTAATTCCTCCCCATTTTCCCCTGGGGGATATTGCTCTGTTTCTAAGGTGGCTCACTTTTGGATAGAAGTAGCAACTCTTCGCTTACACTTGCACGTTTAAAACATATCTGATTGTGTTATTTCTGTCCTCAGAATCTTCCTGGACTTCCCGTTGCCTTCAGGGTAATACACATTTCTTAGCCTAACTTCAGGGGCCTTCAGGGTCTTGATTCTGCTGAATTTTTCAGTCTTTGCTACTTTCATGGAAAACACACCTGCAGGTACACTCATATTATGCTCCCACTATGCCAGTTTACAGTAATTTAATAACTTTAGATATGGCAAAGTTTTATATGGTTTACCCAAGTTTTTATTTTTGTTTTAACATTTAGCCAAAATTGATTGAATTCATAATATTGCTAGGCACTGTTTTAAAAAACGGGATAAAATGAAAACAAAAGTCTTCAGTCCTTTAAAAAAATAAAACAACTTTCTGACACATAGTTCACCCACCATAGAATTCACCATTTAAAATGTAGTGGTGGCTCACGCCTGTAATCCCAGCACTTTGGGAGGCTGAGGTGGGCGGATCACAAGGTCAGGAGATCGAGACCATTCTGGCTAACACGGTGAAACCCCGTCTCCACTAAAAATACAAAAAATTAGCCGGGCGTGGTGGTGGGCGCCTGTAGTCCCAGCTACTCAGGAGGCTGAGGCAGGAGGATGGTGTGAACCCGGGAGGTGGAGCTTGCGATGAGCGGAGATGGCGCCACTGCACTCCAGCCTGGGCGACAGAGCTAGACTCCGTCTCAAAAAAACAAAAACAAAAAACAAAGAACCAAACCTAAAAGTAATTAGTACATTCGCAAGGTTGTACAACCATCATCACAAAATATGCTGTAATCTTCTTCAACTTCATTAGTTGGTTTAATTTTCTATTCCAGACAGACTCCAGTAAATTATTCTTGTATTCTTTTGTTCATGTTTAATATGCTGCATTCAGTTTGTGAGAACCATATTGGAACAATTTTCGAACATTTTCATCACCCCAAAAAGAAACCCTCTACTTATTAAGCAGGCTCACCTGACTTCCCCATCCCCACTCCCCATTCTAAGCCCTAAGCAACTGTGAATTGACTGACTGTATATTTGACTATTCTGGATTATTCATGTGAGTGAAATCATACAGCATGTGGTCTTTTTCAGCTGGCTTCTTTTACTTAACATTCATGTTCGTCTGTGTTGTATTTAATAGCATGTGTCAGTACTTCTTTAATTGCTGGTTAATCTTTTATTTTATGGGTATTACCACGATTTATTTTACATTAGTTAGTGGACGTTTGGATTGTTTCCACCTTTTGGCTATTATGTATAATGCTGCTGTGAACATTCACCTACAGGTTTTTGTGTGGACATATCATGTTTTCATTTCTCTCGCATATGTGCCTAGGAGTGAAATGGCTGGGTCATATGGTATCTCTGTTTAACATTTTAAGAAACGGTCAGACTGTTTTCCAAAGCATCAGTGCGCATCTTTTTAACATTCTCACCAGTAGTGTATTAGGGTTTTGATTTCTCACTACTTGCTAACACTTGTCATTATCTGTCTTTCTGATTCTGGCCATTCTAGTGGGTGTGAAGTGTGTGTCATCGTGTTTTCATTTTTTTTTTTCATTGACATGTAATAATTGTACACATTTAGGTTCTACAGAATGATATTTTGATAAATGTATACAATGTGTAATGATCAAATCAGGTAATTAGCATGTCCATCACCTCAAACATTCATACTTTCTTTGTGTTGCGACCATTAAAAATCTCCTAACTTTTTGAAAATATTGTGATTTCAAATAGCATTTCCCTGATGGCTAATGATGTTGAGCATCTTTTCAAGTGCTTATTGCCCATTTATGTTATCTTCTTTGGAGAAATGTCTGCTCAGATCCTTTGCCCATTTTTAAATTGGGTTCTTTTTTGTAAGTTAGTTGCAAGAGTTCTTTATATATTCTAGATACAAGTCATTTATCAGATATGTGACAGTCTTTTAGATTATGCTACTGTTCTTTTAAATGAAAAGCACATGAGATTAACTTTTAGTAGCCCTGGAGACCTCCTTGTGGGTGTGTGACTGTAGTTTAGAGAGTGATGGTTTTCCGACAGCTACGTGGGAGGCCGGGCCCAGGAAAAATGCTGTGAAAGAACCTGTGAGGAGCGTTTTAAGACTCGAAAAATGAAGCAAGGGGAAACTTTGTAATTTGCCATTCCGTATTGAGTTTTGTCTTTCTTTATTGATTTTTAGGAGTTTCTTTGTGCAGGAATATTAAGCCATTGACTGTTAGGTGTGTGGCAGATATCTTCAATCTATTTAGTTAACTTTGTTTTATCTATACTGTTGTTTTACATTTTTGTGTAGTCAGGACTTTTCCTCTAAAAGCCTTCTGGCCAGTAGTTTAGGATGTTGTTCTTTAATTACAGGAGTTAGAGAAACTGACATAGTACTTCCCAGTTAGTGTGACATCTGAGTCCCTGGTGTTATGTTTAGCCTAATAGTGTTCATTGTTTCAGACATTGGTGCCTCCCTGTCTCTCTGCCTCGAAAAATATGCCATGATCTGCTTCAACTTTGTTCATTTAACTCTCTACTTTAAACAGACTCCAAGAAGTTATTCTTTTATTCTCTTGTTCATGTTTCATATACTGCATTAGATTTGTGAGAGCCGTATTGGACAGTTGGTCACCAAATATTAGGTACTTTTTTCATACTAGCAGGTATTTATTTGAAGATTTAATGTATGCAGAGGTTGAGTGTAACTATTGTGTTCTGTTTTGTTTGGGGCGTGTTGGAAAAAGTAGTTTTATAAAATCCTGTTAACATTGTAATTTTTTAAAAATTTTACTGGTTAAAAGGCAGTAGTAGTAGTTATATATATGTGTGTGTATATATATATATATTTTTTGAGACGGAGTTTCGCTCTTGGTACCCAGACTGGAGTGCAATGGTGTGATCTCAGCTTACTGCAACCTCTGCCTCCTGGGTTCAAGTGATTCTCCTGCCCCAGCCTCCTGAGTAGCTGGGATTACAGGAGGCTGCCACCACTCCCAGCTAATTTTTGTGTTTTTAGTAGAGACGGGGTTTCACCATGTTGACTAGGTTGGTCTGGAACTCCTGACCTCACTGCCTTAGCCTCCCAAAGTGTTGGGATTATAGGTGTGAGCCATTGTGCCCAGCCAGTAGTAAAAGTATTTTTAGCAACTGAGTATTTTGACAATCTAAGGAAAGTGATGTACAATAGCTTCCAGAAAAAATTACATCTCTCTGTTTACATATAATGGCCAAAATTTCATTCTTTCCCCATGGCTTGATTCCAGTTAGAACTCTGTGCTTCTTGTTTCAGTCTTTTCTTTTTTAAAATTGTGATAGAATATACGTAACATAAAATTGACCATTTGAACTATTTGTAAAGGTACAGCTCAGTGCCATTAAGTACTTTCTCATTGTTGTGTAACCATAACCACCATCTATCTCCAGAATACTTTTTTCTTTGTTGCCCTGGCTGGAGTGATGACGTGATCTTGGCTCACCGCAACCTCCACCTCCCGGGTTCAAGTGATTCTCCTGCCTCAGTCTCCCGAATAGCTGGGATTACAGGCATGTGCCACCATGCCCAGCTAATTTTGTATTTTTAGTACAGATGGGGTTTCTCCATGCTGGTCATGCTGGTCTTGAACTCCTGACCTCAGGTGATCTGCCCACCTCAGCCTCCCAAAGTGCTGGGATTACATGCGTGAACCACTGCACCCGACCCAGAACACTTTTATCTCCACACGCTGCACCCATTAAATGATAAATCTCTGTTCCTCCCTCTCTCCAGCCCCTGGCAGTTACCATTATATTTTCTGTCTCTATGAATATGACTCTTCTAGGGTCCTCATAAAAGTGGAATCATAAAATATTTGTCCTTTTGTGTCTGGTTTATTTTACGTAGCATGTCTTCAAGGTTAATTCATGTTGTGGCATGTGTTAGAATTTTCTTCTTTTTAAAGACTGAATAATATTACATTGTATTCCATAGAACACATTTTGTTTATCCATTCATTAGTCGATAGATATTTGGGTTGTTGCCACCTTTTGGCTATTGTGAATAGTGCTGCTATGAACATTGGTATACAAATGTCTGAGTTCCTGCTTTCAATTATTTTTTTTTTTCTTTGAGATGGAGTCTTGCTCTGTCTCCCAGGCTGGAGTACAGTGGTGTGATCTTGGCTCACTGCAACCTCCGCCTCATGGTTCAAGTGATTCTCCTGCCTCAGCCTCTTGAGTAGCTGGAACTACAGGCATGTACCATCATGACGGCTAATTTTTATATTTTTAGTAGAGACAGGGTTTTGCTGTGTTGGCCAGGTTGATTTTGAACTCCTGACCTCAAGGGATCCGCCCGCCTCAGTGTCCCAAAGTGCTGGGATAACAGGTGTGAACCACCATGCCTGGCTGTGCTTTCAGTTCTTTTAGGTATATGTACCCAGAAGTGGAATTGCTGGATTGTAGGGTAATTCTTTTGATTTTTGAGGAACTGCCCGTATGCTTTAGTGTTTTTGTTATTTACATAAAAGATGAGATTTAAAAGAATTGTGTAATTTAGCCATGGATTATCACATTTACCTTTCCAAAGGGCCATTTCCTACTTGAAGGGATGTAGGTGTTTTTGTATTAGGACTTGGAGATCTTTGAGTTTTAAAATTATTGCAGTTCAGACTAAATAAAAGGTTTATCTTGGATAGTTTTCCAAATCCTAAACATCTCTATGATCCAAGATTTTTTTTTTTGTTGTTGTTGTTTTTTGAGACAGGGTCTCACCTTGTCACCCAGGCCGGAGTGCAGTGCCATGAACATAGCTCACTGCAGCCTTGACCTCATGGGCTCAAGTAATCCTCCTGCTTCAGCCCCTCCAGCAGTTGGGGCTACAGGCACATGCCACCATGCCCGGCTAATTTTTATATTTTATGTAGAGATGGGATTTTTGCCATGTTGCCCAGGCTAGGCTCAAACTCCTGAGCTCAAGCAATCAACCTGCTTCAGCCTCCCAAAGTGCTGGGGTTACAGGCGTAAGCCACCTCGCCTAGCCTCTTTTTTTTTTTTTTTTTAATGCTTTCTGTATTTTTAGTCTTTTTGGGGAAATTACCCATCATGACAGACTCTAAAAGGGAGGTGAGTTTGCAAACTTGCATAGTTCCAAAAGTCTGTGAATTGTTCTGGTATCATACTACTGCTCCATTTGGATGCTTTGGCAATTACCCTGGTGTGCTGTGACTATTGCTGCTTCTGACAGGCAAGTTTACCTTCCTCAGTGCAAAGATAACCATGTCATTAGTTAGTTGAAGATTAGGAGATGACCAGCATTATTCTCTTTTACGACTGTATCATTCTTTTTTCAACTATTCTCCTGTTGTTGGAACTGCAAATTATTGTGGGTACTGCAGTCCCTTTGAATAGCTGTGACCTCCCAGGGATCACTGGAAAATGTAGAAAAACAGACAACAGTATGGCTCAACCAAAACTTAGAAAACTAAGATTGCGTGTGGCTGCCAGATCCTGGGAACAGGATGGCTTAAGGGCAGCCCTAAGGGATAAAGGGTAGAGGATTTTTATGTGTTACACCTTCTCTACCAACCTCTCCCTCCCATTGCAACATCTTTCATAAGGTCTCAGTTTAATATTCCATCATTGCTGTTACAACCGATATCATTTTATTAACAGCAAGTGTATTATCAGGAGAGATGGGAGGAACTGATGTGTTAATGTGACTTTTGCTCTTAGTTTGGGTCTCTTTGTCATTTGGACTCTGATCTGATGATCTGTTATCTTGTGGGCTCTTGGTGCCTTAAGACATTTGACATTTGCAAATGCACTGGAAAGGTCCCCAGATGGATTTAGATGTTCCAGATATCATGGAACTTTGATGTCACTTACATTCATAAGTGATCTAGCAAATACCAAGATTACTTAGATGCTAAGCACCCAACTTTCCCTGTTTATGCACCAGCTTTTTGAGGGAGATGAAACATAATCACATAAAGAATGTACTAGATGGGTGTGGTGGCTCATGCCTTTAATCTCAGCACTTTGGGAGGCCAAGGCAGTCGGTTCACTTGAGGTCAGGAGTTCAGACCAGCCTGGCCAACATGGTGAAACCCTGTCTCTACTAAAAATATAAAAATTAGCTGGGCCTGGTGGCAAGTGCCTATAGTCCTAGCTACTCGCAGGCTGAGGCACCAGGCAAAAGAATCGCTTGAACATGGGAGGCAGAGGTTGCAGGGAGCTGAGATTGTGCCATCACACTCTAGCCTGCGTGACAGAACAAGACTCTCGTTTTGTTGTAGGGAAAAGCATTTCCTAGCCAGGTGTGATGGCTCATGCCTGTAATCCCAGCACTTTGGGAGGCCAGGGTGGGCAGATCACTTGAGTCCAGCAGCTTGAGACCAGCTTGGGCAAAATGGCGAAACCCCATCTCTCTACTAAAAATACAGAAGAACTAGCTGGGCATGGTGGTGCACACCTTTGGTCCCAGCTACTCAGGAGGCTGAGGTGGGAAGATCACCTGAGTCTGGGAGGTCGAGGCTGCAGTGAGTTGCAGTGGCACCACTGCACTCCAGCCTGAGTGACAGAGTGAGACCCTGTCTCAAAAAACAAACAAACAAACAAACAAACAAATAAAAGTTACCAGAATCAAAGGTGAATACTCCTAACTTTTGATTATAGATTGTTCCTTTCGTTGAAATGTTATATGCTAGGGGCAAAGATTGACTTCTGATGTGCAGTGGTAGCCTTTAGAAACACTTCTATTCTACATCCATATTTAAGTATGTCATCATGCGGTATTATATTAGAATTTTTCTAATGTTTTTTGGGCCTCAAGCCTTTGAGCTGTAAGTAGCAAAACTTTGAAATTTATGTGAATACTTTCACATTATAACTTATGATTTTTCCCATGGTACTGAGTATTTGTATTGTCTTACCCGGTTTTTTTTTTTTTTTTAATTACCATACAGTAAAATAAACTTCTTGTATTATAAATTTTAACCCATGTACTGATTTGTATAACCACAACTATAGTCAAGATGCAGAATAGTTGCCTCACTTCAAAAAATCCCTAGTGCTATCTCTGCATGGTTAAACCTTCCCTTCATCCAAGTTACCAAAACCAACAAGTAAATACCATTTTGTGTTTTTATTGTGGGAAGCAGTTATGTTGCGTCCTTGCTTTTCCTCTTTATTAGGGATTTAATCTAAGCATAATGGGCTAGAAAGGAGAAAGTCAACATAGGCTCTTCATTTTTTTTCAGAAATTCATAAACTTTTTCATGCATTTAGTGTTTAGGAATAAAAACATTTGGCTAGCAATGTCTTCCAACAGGTGGCAGTGTTGTGCTATATAATAGGACTTACTACTAAAGATTGTGCCTTTTTGTCAGCTGGACAATAATTGCTGTACATTTTTATGTCAGAAAATCAAGATGGTTAATTAAGAACTGACATTTAACTATTGAAATTATTTTTTAAAGTCTATTTCAAAATTCATCTTATCCTTATAATGTTACTAGTAAAGCAGTGTATGGATAAAAGTATTCCTTAATACATTTGTATTTGTTTTCAGAGTTTGCAGAATTATGAATTAACTCTTTCTTTAAGGTTAACCTTTGTGGCAGGAATAACTCTAGTGTTGTGGATGAATCTGTGAGTCATAGAGTCTTATCAGTGCGACTTCAGATGTTTTATGTTTCAGCCTTCTCTATCACATGTAGGAATCCCTTTATAACATCTCTGGTAGTTGGTGGCATTGATCAGTAAATGGAGCAGACATGGAAGAAAGATACAGGTTCTAATTGCCAACTTCCTGATTGTGAAGCCTTAATGGAGATGTTCAGTGAGAAATGATGAAGTGGAAGCTTGTGAGACATTTGCACTTGGGTGACTCAGGTTTTCAAAGCTAACCCAACCAAAAAATGGATTCTCTTTTTCTTTATACTTCCAGCAACTTAATGTCTGGCAGTATATACTTCCCTAGGGTCTGGGGCTGCCATTCATCCAGATGCTCCTGAGTAATATTCAGGGTCACTTTAAGACCCCTCAGTGTTCTCTAAATTCTACCTCCTAAATATTTTCAAATATGGCCACTTCATCTCTACCTCTCTCATTGAAAAGAACAATGATTTTTCACCTAGATATACCGCTTCCTAATTGATTTGCCAGGATATATTATTACCCCCATTTTTCACACAATAGCCATTTTTAAAAAATGTAAAATCTGATCTTGTCACTCCCTATGTTTTTATTCCTAAACAAGTTTGTGAGAAAGTTTGTAAGTTTCTGAAAAAAAAAAAAAAGAAAAAGAAAAGGGACTGTGTTGATTTTATCCTTTTTAGTCCGTCATGCTTAGATAAAACCCTTAATAAAGAGGAAAGGCAGGGATGCAACGTTACTGCTTCCCACAATCAAAACTCAAAAATATATTGAGCATTGAAACTCTTTTTTTCCTTTTCTTTGACAGAGTTTCATTTTGTTGCCCCGGCTGGAGTGCAGTGGTGCAATCTTGGCTCACTGCAATCTTGCCTCCTGATTTCAAGCAATTCTCCTGCCTCAGCCTCCCGAGTAGCTGGGATTACAGGTGCCTGCCACCATGCCTGGCTAATTTTTATATTTTTAGTAGAGGTGGAGTTTCACCATGTTGGCCAGGCTGGTCTTGAACTCCTGACCTCAAATGACCCGCCCACCTTGGCCTCCCAAAGTGCTGGGATTACAGGTGCCAGCCACCACGCCCAGCCTTTTACTTTTTATTGTACTTAGAATAAACCCTGGGAGGCTGAGGCGGGAGAATGGCATGAACCCGGGAGGCAGAGTTTGCAGTGAGCTGAGATCCGGCTACTGCACGCCAGCCTGGGCGACAGAGCGAGACTCCGCCTCAAAAAAAAAAAAAAAAAGAATAAACCCCGAATATTTAACTTGACCCACAACATTCCTCCCTCCCCCTGTTCTGTGATCGGGCCGCTCTTCTTTCATAGCCTCATCTCATGCTAGTTTCCCCATGTTCACTGTGCTGCAGCTTCTGTGGTGTTCTCTTTGCTCCTTGATTGGAGGAGGTGGGGAGAATAGATGCAAGGAAACCTGTTTGTAAGCAAACATACATTTCAGGTAATGAAAAAAATGCTTAATAGTATATTGAAATTTGTGGGTCAGGGGACATTTTCATAGTATTCAGGAAGCCATCCATCCCTTTGTCACTTTTCAACTCCTCAGGTTGAATCTAGGGATAAATGCACATTTGAGTACAGATTCTGTGTGGGGAAAGTTATGTTCTAATAGAAAAGGAAATTTAGAACTCGACAGTGATTACCTGTAATACTGTTAGCTGTGGATAATCCTTTATATTTGGTAGCTCTCGCTTAGTTTGACTTTATTTTTGTAATTTCATTCTTCTAGCATTTCATTATTTATTAACTTTGTTTTTTCTGTGTGACAGCCTTGCCTCACCAGCCAGTTGGACTATACAGCCATCTGGGGCTTAGATGCTATTCGTGGCATCCCTAATAAGTGATAGTTGTGCAGTCTGTGCTTGAGTTTCTTGTTTCACAAAGCAGTTCATTCCTGCTGGAGTTAGTTTTATTTATTAAGAAGCTCTTCTTGGCCAGGTGCGGTGTCTCACGCCTGTAATCCCAGCACTTTGGGAGGCTGAGCTGGGCAGATCACTTGAGGTCAGGAGTTCGAGACCAGCCTGGCCAACATGGGGAAACCCGATCTCTACTAAAAATACAAAAATTAGCTGGGTGTGGTGGCGCATGTAATCCCAGCTACTTGCGAGGCTGAGGCAGGAGAATTGCTTGAACCTGGGAGGTGGAGCTTGCAGTGAGCTGAGATCGCGCCACTGCACTCCAGCCTGGGCGAAGAGTGAGACTCCATCTCAAAAAAAAAAAAAAAATGAAAAGCAAAGAAACACGTAGATTCCTGGTAGATTGAATCTGTACTTCTAATCTTGCTCCCTGTTGAAACTCCATTAAAACTGCAGTAAAAACCCAATGGACATGGAAAACAGACAACATCAACACAGTGTAGATTTCTGAAAAGCCTAAGAATGAGTTGAAATTACCTGACACCCAAGACTTATGAATCCTGAGTTGCCAGAGGGAAAAACTATGAACCAATCAGATTTATCCTCTAAATCCTCATAAAGCTCAAGAAGTAACAAAGCCAGGTGTCTCTGAAAATTGGGGTGCAAAAGACATGAAATAAGAAAGATTGGATAAATGTTGCTAAGAAACAACTCTCCCAATGCATGCTATTCACCTTGGGACAGATTCTGGAGGTTCAGAGCAGGTGATCTCTGGATAAAGTTGTGTTTCCATATGGGAAGTCACTCCCAGAATTTCTCAGGAAATTTGTATGTTATTTTAAATCCCAAACGCTGAGGAAAGTTACTGGTAATTCCAAGTTGGGAAAACAGAATCATTTTCATAAGAATTAAAGATCAGTAGTCAATACTATTAGATATGATTGGCTCTTAGAGCTCCACTAATGTCAAGTGGAAAGCAAGAGCAGGACATGCTGACACCGACTAAAACCTTAAGGTTTAGTCTGGGAGCTGAGACAAGAGCATCTAGGAGATAAGCTTGTGATCTAAACAACCAGTCTCATAGCTGTTACCATCTTATAAATAAATGTGTTTTTATACTCATCTGCTGCTAACAGTTATTCTTACAAATAAATAATAATACATTTGTATCCATAGTCCACTTCATATAAATCCTATTAGTGGTGTTTCAAGAAATAAAAAATCTGAAAGCAAAATAAGTCCTAAAGTTGGCAATACAATATATTATTCTGTATGGTAGTATATTGGTCCGTTTTCACACTGCTGATAAAGACATACCTGGGACTGGGCACTTTACAAAAGAAAGAGGTTTAACTGGACTTACTCATGTGGCTAGGGAAGCCTCATAGTCATGGTGTAAGGCAAGGAGGAGCAAGTCCTGTGGTGGTAGCAGGCAAAGAGAGAATGAGAAAGATGCAAAGTGGAAACCCTTGATAAAACCATCAGATCTTATGAGACTTGTTCACTACCACAAGAAAAGTATGGGGGAAGCCGCCCCCATGATTCAGTTATCTCCCATTGGGTCCCTCCCACAACACATGAAAATCATAGGAGTACAATTCAAGATGAGATTTGAGTAGGGACACAGAGCCAAACCGTATTGTTCCTCCCCTGGCCCCTGCAAAATCTCATATCCTCACATTTCAAAACCAATCATGCCTTCCCAACAGTCCCCCAAAATCTTAACTCATTTCAGCATTAACCCAGAAGTCCACTGTCCAAAGTTTCGTCTGAGAGAAGGCAAGTCTCTTCTGCCTATAAGCCTGTAAAAATCAAACACAACCTAATTACTTTCTAGATACGATGGGGTTACAGGTATTGGGTAAATACAGTTCCTAATGGGAGAAATTGGCCAAAACAAAGGGGTTTCAGGGCCCATGCAAGTCTGAAATCCAGCGGGGCAGTCAAGTTTAAAGCTCCAAAATGATCTCCTTTGACTCCAGGTCTCACATCTGGGTCATGCTGATGGAGCTGCCTATGGTCTTGGGCAGCTCCACCCCTGTGGCTTTGCAGGGCACAGCCTCCCTCCAGGCTGCTTTCACAGGCTGGGGTTAAGTGTCTGTGACTTTTCCAGGTGCATAGTGCAAGCTGTCAGTGGATCTGCCATTCTGGGGCCTGGAGGATGGTGGCCCTCTTCTCACAGCTTCACTAGGCAGTGTCCCAGTAGTGACTTGGTGTGGGGGGGTCCAACCCCACATTTCCCTTCCGACTGCTCTAGCAGAGGTTCTCCATGAGGGCCCTGCCCCTGCAGCAAACTTTTGCCTGGGCATCCAGGCATTTCCATACATCTTCTGAAATCTAGGCGGAGGTTCCCATACCTCAGTTCTTAGCTTGTGTGTGCCTGTAGACTCACCACCATGTGGAAGCTGCCAAGGTTGGGGCTTCCATTCTCTGAAGCCACAGCCCAAGCTCTACATTGGTCCCTTTCAGCCACAGCTGGAGTAGTGGGGACACAGGGCACCAAGTTCCTAGGCTGCTTACAGCGTGGGGACCTTGGGCCTGACCACAAAACCATTTTTTCCTCCTGGGCCTCTGGTCCTGTGATGGGAGGGGCTGCCATGAAAGTCTCTGACATGGCCTGGATACATTTTCCCCATGGTCTTGGTGATTAACATTGGGCTCCTTGCTACTTTTGCAAATTTCTGTAGCTGGCTTGAATTTCTCCTCATAAAATGGGCTTTTCTTTCCTATCACATTGTCAGGCTGCAAATTTTCTGAAATTTTATGCCCTGTTTCTCTTTTAAAATGGAATGCTTTTAACAGCACCCAAGTTACCTTTTGAATGCTTTGCTGCTTAGAAATTTCTTCAGCCAGATACCCTAAAAATCATTTCTCTCAAGTTCCAAGTTCCACAAATCTCTAGGATGGGGCAAAATGCTGCCAGTCTCTTGCTAAAACATAATGAATCACCTTTGCTCCAGTTCCCAACAAGTTCCTCATCTTCATCTGAGACCACCTCAGCTTGGAACCTTGCTGTTCATATCACTATTAGCATTTTTGTCAAATCTGTTAAACAAGTCTCTAGGAAGTTCCAAACCTTCCCACATTTTCCTGTCTTCTTTGGAGCCCTTCAAACTGTTCCAACCTCTGCTTGTTACCCACTTCCAAAGTCACTTCCACATTTTTGGGTATCTTTTCAACACCCCACCCCTGGTACCAATTTACATTATTAGTCCGTTTTCATGTGTTGATAAAGATATACCCGAGACTGGGCAATTTACAAAAGAAAGAGGTTTAATTGGACTTACAGTTGCATGTGGCTGGGGAAGCCTCACAATCATGGTGGAAGGCAAGTCCCATCTTACACGAATGGCAGCAGGCAAAGAGAGAATGAGGAGGATGCAAAAGTGGAAACCCCTGATAAAACCATCAGATCTCATGAGACTATTCACTACCACGGGAACAGTATGGGGAAAACTGCCCCCGTGATTCAATTATCTCCCACTGGGTCCCTCCCACAACACGTGGGAATTATGGGAGTACAATTCAGGATGAGATTTGGGTGGGGACACAGAGCCAAATCGTATCAGGTAGTAGTATTCTTGCTATGTTGTGTATTTAAATGCTACCCAATAATGTTTGTTGGTGTTTTTGAGTTTAAATATTCACTATAGACTGTCATCCTTTGTAAATACTTTAGGAGAGGAATTGCAAGAGAAACAGATATGAATGTTTTTGTGGGATACTTCAACATGAAATGAGAACTTGATCTAAAATTAGTGAAAGCAATATTCAAAGGCAAAACAGAAATGAGAGGAGGCAGACAAAATAGTTATTCATTAAGAAGGTAAACAAGCTTATATGAAGCAATGTACTCTTTATTTATTTATTTATTTATTTTTTTGAGGTGGAGCCTTGCTCTGTCGCCCAGGCTGGAGTGCAGTGGCACGATCTCCGCTCACTGCAAGCTCTGCCTCCCAGGTTCACGCCATTCTCCTGCCTCAGCCTCCCGAGTAGCTGGGACTACAGGCACCTGCCACCACACCCGGCTAATTTTTTGTATTTTTAGTAGAGATGGGGTTTTACCAAGCAACATACTCTTAACATTCAATTTAAAGATGCGTTTTGATGCACTTAGATTAGTTTGATCAATGTCAATGTTAAATAGATGAATTTTTTCCTGTATCAGGCATATTATGAAAGAAAGATCAAGACTATTAGAAAAGGCAAGTAATACTTGGTGTGTTTCAAGCTTTTATATTAAGAATAACTTCTAAATATAGTATTATCTTTCAGTTTTTAGAATGATTTTTATTTGGCATTTATTTTTGTATTAAATGTTTCTTTTTTTTTTTTTTGTTGAGACAAGAGACTTGCTCTGTTTCCCAGGCTGGAGTGCAGTGGTGCAATCTTGGCTCACTGCAACTGCTACCTCCCAGGCTCAAGTGATTCTTGTGCCTCAGCCACCTGAGTAGCTGGGATTATAGGTGTGCACCACCATGTCCAGCTAAATTTTTTGTCGTTTTAGTAGAGACCCGATTTCACCATGTTGGCCAGGCTGGTCTCGAACTCCGGACTTCAAGTGATCCATCCGCGTTGGTCTCCCAAAGTGCCGGGATTACAGATGTGAGCCACTGCACGCAGCCTATTGTTTCTTTTTTAATTTCTTCTAGTATCCCGTGTCTGTGTTGGATGCAAATTATTTTTATACATTTTCTCAATATATATATATTTTAGTTTGTTTGAGATGGAGTTTTGCTCTTGTAGCCCAGGTTGGAGTGCAATGGCACTGGCTCAGCTCACTGCAACCTCCACTTCCTGGGTTCAAGCGATTCTTCTGCTTCAGCCTCCCAAGTAGCTGCGATTACAGGCTTGCACCACCATGCCTGGCTAATTTTTGTATTTTTTGGTAGAGATGGGGTTTCACCATGTTGGCCAGGCTAGCCTCGAACTTCTGACCTCAGGCAGTGCACCCTTCTCGGCCTCCCAAAGTGCTGGGATTACAGGCGTGAGCCACCATGCCCGGCTTCAATATATAATCTTTATAGGGTATTGGTTCATACTAGTAATAAGCCATAGGTTTATTATTATATCTTTATTTTTTAAGCAGAAAATCTTTCAAAGTTTTAGTATAACTCTATTACAGAAGGATGATTCACTATTTATTTTTATTTTTTATTTTTTTAGAGGCATGGTTTTGCTCTATCACCCAGGCTAGAGTGCAGTGGCATGATCCTACCTCGTTGCAACCTAGAAGTCCCGGACTCAAGTGATCCTCCCTCCTGAGTAGCTGGGACTATTGGTGCATACCACCATGCCTGGCTAATTTTTTTTCCTGCCATCTGTGTTTTAGTATATATATTTTTAAACAGAGTGCAGTCATGTGATCTCGGCTCACTGCAACCTTTGTCTCTTTGGTTCAAGGAATTCTCCTGCCTCAGCCTCCTGAGTAGCTGGGAGTATAGGTGTGTATAGGTATAGCTACCATGCCTAGCTAATTTTTGTGTTTTTAGTAGAGACAGGTTTTCACCATGTTGGTCAGGCTAGGCTCGAACTCCTGACCTCAAATGATCTGCCCACTTTGGCCTCCCAAAGTGCTGAAATTAGAGGCCTGAACCAGTGCACCCAGCCCCAGACCCCCAGTCTTAATCATAAGCAAATACTCGAGGATTACCAATTATTTGAGGAAAGCATCCAACATCGAAGGTGGATGGTGAGAATTAAGCAAAACAGAAAAGCAACTTAGAAGAAATACAGACTTTGCAGGGAAAAAAAGCAATTACCAACAACCTCCTACCCCAATTAGGGAAATAATTCAGAGAGATGAGATGAAGATTAATAAAAACAGGATGCTGTGTAAAAGACTAGCCATAAAACTTACCAGAGACTTGGGCAGGGAGAAGGGAAGGTAGGTAGGGAGAGGTCGTTCAAATGAGTACAAAGTTACAGTTAGGAGGAATAAGTTCTGGTATTCTATTCCACAGAAGGGGGATTATGGTTAATAGTAAGGTATTGTAGCAAAATAGCTAGAAGAGAGGCTTTTGAGCGTTCTTACCGGAAGGAAATGATAAGTGTGTGAGATGATGGACATGCTAAATACTCTGATTTGATAATTATGTAACATGTATATGTATTGAGGCTGGGTATGGTCGCTCATGCCTGTAACCCCAGCACTTTGGGAGGCCAAGGTGAGCAGATTACTTGAGGTCAGGAGTTCGAGACCAGCCTGGGCAACTTGGCAAAACCTCGTTTCTACTAAAAATACAAAAATTAGCCAGGCATGGTGGTATATCCTGTAATCCTAGCTACTTGGGAGGTTGAGGCAGGAGAATTGATTGAGCCAGGAGGCAGAGTTTGCAGTGAGCTGAGATCATGGCACTGCACTCCAGCTTGGGTGACAGAATGAGATTCTGTCTCAAATAACAAAAGAAAACAAAACAAAAAAACCATATATATGTATTTACACCTCAAATTTTACCCCTCAAATATATGTAATGATAATGTGTCAGTAAAAAAAAAAGTCCGGCTAGAAAATGAAAAAAGTTTAAAACATAATGGTGGAAATGAAAATCTTTGGAAGGTTGAATGTTCAGGAAATCCCCTAGAAAGTAGGCAAAACGACAGAGGACACTTAGCTGACTATTCCTGAGATTCAGTATTTATACAGTTGAGTTGCAGATAAATTAGGAGGAAATGAAAAGATGAAAATAATTCAAGAAAATGGCCAACAGTGGAAGATTGAAGTTTGCAGATTGGATGTGCCTGCCATGTGTCCAGCCTAATAAATGTACCCATGCTGGGGCCCATCACTAGGAAATTCCAGGACACCGTGTGGTAAAGAGATGATTCTGGAATGAAAAAAACCCAGATCACATATACAGGATCAGGAATCAGAATGGCTTTGGATTTCTCTGTAGCAACCTGGAAGTGTGAAAGCAGTGAAGCAATGCCGCCTTCAAAATTCTGGAGGAGACTGAGTGCGGTAGCTCACAACTGTAATCCCAGCACTTTGCGGGGCTGAGGCGGGTGGGTTACCTGAGGTCAGGAGTTCAAGACCAGCCTGGCCAACATGGTGAAACCCCATCTGTACCAAAAATACAAAAATTAGCTGGGTGTGGTGGCAGGTGCCTGTAATCCCAGGTACTCTGGAGACTGTGGCAGGAGAATCACTTGAACCTGAGAGGCGGAGGTTGCAGTGAGCCGAGATCATGCCATTGTACTCCAGCCTGGGAGACAGAGTGAGATGCCGTCTCAAAAAAAAGAAAAAAAAAAGAGAGAAAAGAAAAGAAAAGCCGCTTTTTCCCTAGAGGGATAGAAGAAAAACAAAAAAGGAAAAGCAAAGCAAGGGAATGATTAAATCAGGATAATAGCTACCTTGGTGGAGGGAAGGGGGTGGAATCAGGGTGTCTTTAATGTCTTGGTAAAAATCTGTGTTTTAATAGGGGTAGTGGACTCTTGGGAGTTTATTGTATTTCTCTTCATATTCACATATATATTTTATATATTCTTAAATGTGCAGTCATGTGCCACTAGCAACATTTCAGTCAACAGTGAACTGCATATATGACCCTGGTCCCATAAGATGATAGTACTATATTTGTACTGCACCTTTTCTGTGTTTAGATATACAAATGCTTATCATTGTATTATAATTGCCTACAGTATTCAGTACAGTGACATGCTGTACATGTTTATAGCCTAGGAGCAGTAGGCCATACCATACAGCTTAGTTGTGTTGTAGGCTGTACCATCTAGGTTTGTGTAAGTGCACGCTGTGATGTTTGCACAATGATGAAATTGCCTAACTATACATTTCTTAGAATGTATCCTGATTGTTAGGTGACACATGACTATTTGATACACGTGAAAATACAAACCTTTTAAAAAGCAGATTCCCACCTTTTGTCTCAATGGATCAGAGACTTTCTTTCTTTCTTTTTTTTCTGAGATGGAGTCTTGCTCTGTCGCCTAGGCTGGAGTGCAGTGGCGTGATCTCAGCTCACTGCAACCTCCACCTCCCGGGTTCAAGCAATTCTCCTGCCTCAGCCTCTCGAGTAGCTGGGATTACAGGTGCGTACCACCATGCCTGGCTGATTTTTGTATTTTTACTAGAGACGTGGTTTTACCATGTTGGCCAGGCTGATCTTGAACTCCTGACCTTGTGATCTGCCCGCCTCAGTCTCCCAAAGTGATGATATTATAGGCGTGAGCCACCACACCTGGCCAGAAATTTTCTAAATAATGGTCAGGAATCTGCATTATAAGTCTTACTCTTTGGTAAGAATATTACTGTAGTTGATCTGTTGTTCTTATTGTGTTACCTAGTATTACTGATGTGGTATGATGAGCACATAATAAAGTGGGTACATTATTTCCCTACATTGAGTTACCATTCTCTCTTATATATGTATATGTGGAAATTTTTGGTCTCTGATTAGTTACACCGAGGTATATCCTAGTGATCCCTTATTTTTTCATGAGCCTTTAATACCCTTATTTTAATTTCTCTCGGAATATGTTAAGAACCAAACCACAAGATTTCTGCTGTCACTGCACTAAAATTGTAAAAAATGTGGGATGGGATATTACATGTGCTCTAACATGTATTAAGGATCCAACATCTTTTTACAAAAATGAAAAAAAAAAACATAAACAAATACAGTGTCGTTCTTAAAGATTGCTGGTTGGGGCAGTTATGTCAAAAGGCTCCCATGTAATTTGCTACATTTAATCACAGTGAAACCCTGGCAGCTGCTTATTGTTTTAGTGTCCCTTATATATTCCCTGGTGGAAAATTTAGTTTTTCAGCTCAGTTATGAAGCAAATATCACAGATATCAGCACTATGGTGTTTTGGAAAGGGCTTAGCACCTGAGGTTTCAGTTAAGATCTGATATCCAGTAATTTATTTTTCACTTTGGACAAGTTTACCTAACCTTTCCAAATCCTTTTGTTTGTAATTTGGGTCACCAATAATACCTGCTGGAGTTGGGAGAATAAAATGAGATAGTTTATGTCAAGCACCTGCTACACTGCCTAGTTGTTAAAGAAATATTATTTTCCTTCTGTAAACATCCTTTGCTCAAGCTAGACATCTGGGAATCATCCATAAATCTTTTCTATTATTTGCTTACCAAAGAGCTATCCATTTCATCTTCTTAGTAGCTGTAGAAAGAGAATGAGACATGTCCCACATTTTATAACATTGGACTTTAGGCAGTAACTATTAATAAATCAATTCTTTAGGACATATATTAAAATTGCCCATCATATATATATATATATATATATGTATATGTAATTTTTTTTTTTTTTTTCTTTTTGAGACAGAGTCTTGCTCTTTCACCCAAGCTGGAATGCAGTGGTGTGATCTCAGTTCATTGCAACCTCCTCGCAGGTTCAAGCGATTCTCCTGCCTCAGCCTCCCAAGTGGCTGGGATTACAGGCGTGTGCCACCACACCTGGCTGATTTTTGTATTTTTAGTAGAGGCAGGGTTTTGCCGTGTTGGCCAGGCTGGTCTCAAACTTCTGACCTCAAGTGATCTGCCTGCCTCAGCCTCCCAAAGTGCTGGGATTACAGATGTGCGCCACTGCGTCTGGCAACTCATAATAATTTGAGTTGGTGTTGGAATAATGCTTCATTGTTATTTTTACTTTCATATATTTTTATTTTTAGGCTTAACATTTTCATGTGTGAGTTTAGCCCTGCAGGATGTTATAGTGAAAAAGTGTGCACTTTGCACAGAGACACTCCTAGGTTCAAATCTAAGTTTTGCAGTCTTAGGACCTCAGGCAAGTTAGATACCCCTTCTAGGCTGGCTTTATGATATTTTTTAAGTATGTTAGTAAGATGTAGTTACGGGCTATCACATCATTAAAAGATAAATTTATATGGAAGTGCAGAAGGCCAAGAAGAGCCAAGATACTCTTCAAGAGTAAAGTGGAACAATTTGTTTTATCAGATATGGAATTAAAAAAATAAAACTAGATTAACAAAGACAGTGTTATATTGGTGCAGGGATGCACAACAGTCTTGGTTAGTATAGTAGATCAGTGGAACAGAATAAGAAATACAGAAATAGACATGTGCATATGTAGATAATTTATTGTAAAGATAACATGCAGAACAGTGACAATATATTTCAGTAAATAGTGCTGGAGCATTTTATATATCTGCATGTTCATGTGTACACACATACACACACACACACACATATATAATAAAACAAAGTGAATCAAGACCTGTATCTCATACTACACCACAAATGAATTCTCAGTGGATTGTGGATCTACCTGTGAAAGGCAAAACAGTAAACGTTATAGGAGATAGGCCGGGTGCAGTGGCTCACACCTGTAATCCCAGCACTTTGGGAGGCCAAGGCGGGTGGATCACGAGGTTGGGAGATCGAGACCATCCTGGCTAACACGGTGAAACCCTATCTCTGCTAAAAAAAATACAAAAAATTAGCCAGGCATGGTGGTGGGCGCCTGTAGTCTCAGCTACTTGGGAGACTGAGGTGGAGAATGGCATGAATCCAGGAGGCGGAGCTTACAGTGAGCAGAAATCGCGCCACTGCACTCCAGACTGGGAGAGACAGTTGGACTCTGTCTAAAAAAAAAAAAAAAAAAATTATAGGAGATAATATAGGAAAATATCTATGTGACCTTACAGTATGAAGAGTTTTCTTAAATGGACACAAAAAAGAACCATAAAAAATGATATATTGGAATTTATTAAAACCAAGAATTTCTGCTTATCAAATCATGTTTAAGAGAGTGAAAGGGAAGCCAAAGAATAGGAAAAGATGGTTGCAACTCTGTGACAAAGGGATTATGTATGTATAGGATATGGGAAAGACTACAAATCAGTGAGAAGAAGGCCAGTAGAATAATGGGTAAGAGAGAAAAAGACAAGCCAATAGAATAATGGGTAAGAGAGAAAAAGATAAGCCAGTAGAATAATGGGTAAGAGACTTGAATAGGCACTTCACCAAAAAGAGTATCCAAGTGGCCAGTAAAAATAAGAAAAGGTGCTAAAGACCACAAATCATTAGAGAAATGCAAATTAAAATCATAATGGCATACAACTGTTACACACCTGCCAGAATACTAAAATTAGAAGGATTAATAATGCAGAGGGATTGTGGGAATATGGAGCAATGGAGCAAGGAATTTTTTTTTTTTTTTTTTTTTTTTTTTAGGAAAGGTCTTGCTTTGTTTCCCAGGCTGGAGTGCAGTGGTAGGATCTCAGCTCACTGCAGTCTTGACCTCCCAGGCTCAAGCAATCCTCTCACTTCAGCCTCCTGAGTAGTTG
>NC_045441.1:32099203-32319034 GCF_002776525.5 Piliocolobus tephrosceles | reverse complement strand
CCCAGGCTGAGGTACAGTGGCGTGATCTTGGCTCACTGCAACCTCCATCTCCCAGGTTCAAACAATTCTCCTGCCTCAGCCTCCTGAGTAGCTGGGATTACAGGCGCATGCCACCATGCCTGGCTAATTTTTGTATTTTTAGTAGAGACGGGGTTTCACCATATTGGTCAGGTTGGAAGTGTTAGGATTATAGGCATGAGCCACCATGCCCAAGGAAATTTTTTTATACTGTTGGATATAACCACTTTGATAACCTGGCAGTGTAGAAGCAGAATATGTGCATGCTCTATGACTGTAATTTTTACTTCCAGAATTTCCCTCCTTAAGGGAGTGCCCACAGAAATGGTGGGCATGTGTGCAACAAAGTAGCGTGTATAAGAATGTTTATAGCACCGCATTTTTTACCAGCTCCAAATTGTTGTGTGGGGAGATTTCCATCAACGGTATAGTAGGTAAGTAAATTATGATACATTTCAAACTTGGACTACTATACTGTAATGAAAACGAACAAACTCAATTTACGCAATATAGATGAACCTTAAAAACATGATGTTGAACAAAACCCACACACAAGAATCCATACTACTGTATGTGATTCCACTTAAATAGATTTTAAAATCAGTACAAAACTAGAATGTTAGAAGTCAAGATGGTAGTTACCTTTGGAGAGGAGGGAGGGGTTAATGATTGGAAAGAAATGGGAAGGAACTGATGGGCTTCTGGCAGTCCTCAATTTCTAGGACTCTGGTGGTTACGTGGGTGCTTGCTTTGTTTTAGTTTATGGGGCTGAACATTTATGTTTTGTGCATTTTTCTTTGTGTGATAGACTTTTTTAAAAAAAGAACCACTCAGTTTTTAATACCCAGCGAATATTCAATATGAGATCTTCCTCCTCCTCCATCTAATTTGTAAGTATTTGCATATGCCTTTTGCCCATTAATCTGTTTCAGTCTTGATGTTGTATTTATTAATTTGACTGAACTCTTTAAAAATTACTAGGGACAGTTTTAGCCAGCACCCATGAGGAGGCTTCGCCCTTGAAAATTCACTCAGACTGGACGTGATCTTGGCTCACTGCAACCTCAGCCTCCTGGGTTCAAGAAATTCTACTGCCTCAGCCTACCGAGTAGCTAGCTGGGATTATAGATGTCTGTCACCATGCCCAGCTAATTTTTGTGTTTTTAGAAAAGATGGGCATCTCCATGTTGGTCAGGCTGGTCTCAAACTCCTGATCTCAAGTGATCTGCCCACCTCAGCCTCCCAGAGTGCTGGGATTACAGGTGTGAGCCACCATACCTGGCTTTTTCTTTTTCTTCTTCTTCTTCTTCTTCTTCTTCTTTTTTTTTTTTTTTTGAGACAAGGTCTTGCTCTGTTGCCCAAGCTGGAGTGCAGTGATTCCATCACAGCTCACTGCAGCCTCAACCTCCCGGACTCAAGCAATCCTCCTATCTCAGCCTCTCAAGTATCTGGGACCTCAGGCGTGCACCACCATGCCCAGCTAATTTTTGTATTTTTTGTAGAGACAGGCTTTCACTATGTTGTCCAGGCTGATTTTAAACTCCTGGGCTCAAGTGACCTGCTGACCTTGGCCTCCTAAAGTTCTTTGACTATAGGTGTGAGCCACTGCACCTGGCTAGATTTTTCTTTTTTCTTTCTTTTTAAGATATGTTCTTGTTTTGTTACCCAGGCTGGAGTGCAGTGCCATGGTCTCGGCTCACTGCAACCTCTGCCTCCTGGGCTCAAGTGATTCTCCCACCCCAGCCTTCTAAGTAGTGGGGACCAACAGGTGTGCACCAACATGTGTGGTTGTGGTTAATTTTTGTATTTTTTTTTTTTTGTAGAGATGAGATTTTGCCATGTTTCTTAGGCTGGGCTCAAGTGATCTGCCTGCCTCAGCCTCCCAAAGTACTGGGATTGCAGGCGTGAGCCACTGTGCCTGGCTTGGATTCTAATATTAATACATTTTTTTTTTTTAGCTTTTGAATCAAAATAAGCATTTGTGTAAAAGAGATTTTTTTTCCAGCAGTGTAGGAGATGAAAACTTTACTTTTATTCAAGTTATGAAAATTGCTTTCATACTTTATTCTTTAATAATAATTTTGGACAAATAGCAAGATGGCTAACTAGAGGCAACTAGGAAGAGCCTCTCTCACTGAGAGAGACCAGACCATCAAGTAGGCCAGCATACTCTGAACAGATCTTTGGAAAGAAGGCATTGAGAGTGGACAGAGGGAGGATGCAGATGCCAGGCCGAAAGGGGAGGAAGCTGGAAACCCTACACAGGGTTGCGAAGCACCACGGTTTGTCCCTGGCCCTGAGTGGCTCCTAGGGAAGGGGTGAGTGAAATAGATGTGGAGTGGCCCACTCTTGCCACAGACCTCTGGGAACCTAGCTGCGGTAGACCCCATGATTCTCATCAACATCTGAGATGGCAGGGAGAACTTCCTGGAGAGTTGGCAGAGATGGAACTCCAGCCTGTGTGGAGCCCAGAGGGTTTGTTGTGGGAACAGCTGCAGTGGAGCACGGCTATGGATATGCATAACCCAAGGCCCACCATACTCCTCTAGGCAGCTCTAGCCTTTGTTGGCTGCCAGACCTGGACAATACAGGGCTGGCTGCTTGTGGAATGGTTTCAATCTGATCTGAGGACCTCCCCCAACTCCCCATTGCTGGCCTCTCCTAGGGTCCCTCCCTGCCTGGCTGTACCTGCTTGCAGCATAGTGTCAGCTTGCCAGCGATCATCGCCATAGATTTTTGCTGTAAGACCGTGTCTGTCCATTGGAGTAGTTTTGCAAATGGACCCAGACCCCTGCCAATATGCATCTGCCAGTAGCCTTCCCCTGCTGGCATGTGCCCACTTGCAACCTTCTCCTGCCAATGTGCATTTGCCCACAGCTTCCCCGTGCCAGTCTGCAGGCATGCATGTGCATGGGAGCCTACTGCTGCCCCACCAGAGTGCTTTTGTTGGCAGCTGCCATTGGAGTGTTGTTGCCAGCGGACTGGGAACATTTCAGCTCCTCCAGAGCAGCAGGTACTTAACCTCAAGGAGCCAGAAAACAAAGCCACAGGCCTGGTCCCAGCACCACAAGGATTAGAGCATGTAGCCCAGGAGTGCTCAGTTGAGCCTTGGCCTCCTGAAAGCATCCACAATGAAGCCAGTTGACTAAACCAAACAAATATTAATCAAACTTTCAAGAGCATCAAATAATATAAAAGCAAGAAGGCCCAATGCAAAAAGTAATAACTTCAAAGATTATAGGGTATCAGCCCACACAGGTAAGAAAGAACCAGTGCAAGAACTCTGGCAACTCTAAAAGCCAGAGTGTTTTTTTTAACCTCCAAACGACTGCACTAGCTCCCCAGTAATGGTTCTTAACCAGACTGAAAAGACTGAAATGACAGACATAGAATTCAGAATCTGGATGGCAAGGAAGCTAGTCGACATAGAGGAAAAGGTTGAAACCCAATCCAGGGAACACAGGAAGAGTGCAAGAGTTGAAAGACCACATAGCCATTTTAAGAAAGAACCAAACTGAGCTTCTGGAAATGAAAATTTACTACAGGAATTTCAGAATGCAATTGGAAGCATCAGTAACAGAATAGATCAAGCGGAGGAAAGAATCTTAGAACTTGAAGACTGCTCCTTTGAATCAATGCAGGTAGACAAAAAGGAAAAAATAGTTTAAAAATGAACAGAACCTCCAAAAAATATGGGATTATGTAAATAGACCAAACCTATGACCCACTGGCATTCCTGAAAGAGATGGAGGGAGAGCCGTGTCTTGGAAGACATAATTGAGGATATTGTCCATGAAAATTTCCCCAACCTTGCTATAGAGTGACATGCAAATTTAGGAAGTTCAGAGAAGCCCTGTAGCATACCCGCATACTATACAAGGTGACCTTCCCCAAGACACATAGTCACCAGATTGTCCAAAGTCATCATGAAATAAAAAATCTTCAAGGCAGCTGTATAGAAGGTGCAGGTCACATAAAAAGGTAGCCCTATCCAGCTAATAGGAGGCCTTTTGGCAGAAACCTTACATGCCAGAAGAGATTATATTCAGCATCCTCAAAGAAAAGAAATTCCAACCAAGAATTTTATATCTGGCCAAACTAAGCTTTATAAGTGAAAGAAAAAGAAAATCATTTTCAGGCAAGCAAATGCTAAGAGAATTTGTTACCACCAGACTTACAAGAGGTCCTTAAGGGAGTGCTAAACATGGAAATTAAATACTGATACCTGCCACCACAAAAATACACTTAAGTACATAGCCCACTGACACAATAAAGCAAGTATATTATCTGCGTAACAACTAGCTAACAACATGACAGGATGAAATTCTCACATAGCAATATTAACCTTGAATGTAAATTACCTACTTAAAAGAGTGGCTAACTGGATAAAGAAGCAAGACCCAACTATATGCTGTTTTCAAGAGACTCCTCTTGCATGCAGTGACATCCATAGGCTCAAAGTGAAGGGATGGAGAAAGACCTGTCAAGTAAGCAAACAGAACACAAACAAACAAAACGGAGCGGGGATTGCTATTCTTATTTCAGACAAAACCGACTTTAAACCAACAATAATCAGAAAGGACAAAGAAGGGCATTACATAGTGGATGATAAAAGATTCAATTCAACTAGAAGACTTAATGATCCTAAATATATATGCACCCAACACTAGAGCACCCAGATTCATAAAACAAGTTCTTAGAGACCTGCAAAGAAAGTTAGATGACCACACAGCAATAGTGGGAACTTCAATACCCTGCTGACAGTGTAAGAGCATCGATGCAGAACACTAATAAAGATATTTGGGACCTAAACTTGACACTTGACCAAATGGACCTAACGGACATCTACAAAATACTTCACCCAACACAAACAGAATATACATTCTTCTAATTTATACATGGTACCTATGCTAATATTGACCACATGCTTGGCCATAAAGCAATTCTAAAACAAACAAAAACTAAAATCATGCCAACCACACTCTCAGACCGCAGTGCAATAAAAATAGAAATCAATACCAAGAAGATCCCCAAACCAGGCAATTATATGAAAATTAAACAACCTGTTCCTGAATGACTTTTGGGTAAAGAATGAAATTAAGGCAGAAAAACAACTATTTGAAACTAATGAAAACAAAGCCACAACATACGAGAATCCTTGGGACACAACTAAAGAAGTGTTAAGAGGAAAGTTTATAGTGCTAAATGCCTACATCAAGAATTTAGAAAGATCTCAAATTAATGACCCAGTGCCACACCTGGAGGAACTCTAGAAAAACAAGAGCAAACCAAACTCAAATCTGGCAGAAGAAAAGCGATAACCAAAATCAGAGCTGAACTGAACAAAATTGAGACATGAAAATCTATACAAAAGATCAATGAAACCAAAAGTTGGTTCTTTGAAAGAATAAATAAGATTGATAGGTTGCTAGACAGTTTGATAAAGAGAAGATCCAAATAAACACAATTGGATATGACAAAGGTGACATTACCACCAAACCCACAGAAATACAAAAACCCTCAGAGACTACGATGAACACGTCTATGCACAGAAACTGGAAAACCTAGGATAAATGGATAAATTTCTGGAAACATACAGCCCCCCAAGATTGAACCCAAAAATGGCGAAAGCAATCCTAAACAAAAAGAACAAAGTTGGAGGCATCATACTGTCCGACTTCAAACTTTGCTACAAGGCTACAGGAACCAAAACAGCGTAGTACCTGTAGAAAGACAGACACATAGACCAATGGAACAGAGTAGAGAGCCTGGAAATAAAGCTGCATACCTACAATCATCTGGTCTTCAACAGTGTTGACAACAGTAAGCAATGGGGAAAAGACTCTCCTATTCAATAGATAGGGCTGGAATAACTGGCTTGCCATATACAGAGGAATGAAACTGGAGCCCTGCCTTTCATCATATACAAAAATAAACTCAAGATGGATTAAAGACTTAAATGTAAAATCTAAAACTATAAAAACTCTAGAAGAAAACCTAGGACAGTTATGTCATAGGTTTTGTCATAGGTCCAACATTCTGGACTTAGATCTTTGCAAACATTTCATGACAGTCTTCCAAAGCAATTGCAACAAAACAAAAATAGATAAATGAGACCTAGTTTAAGTAAAGAGCTTCTGCACAGTGAAAGAAACTGTCAACAGAGTAAACAGACACCCTACAGAGTGGAGAAAATGTTTGCAAACTGTTCATCTGACAAATACCTAATATCCAGAATCTATAAGGAACTTAAGCAAACTTACAAGCAGAAAACAACCCCATTAAAGAGTGGGCAGAGGACATGAACAGACACTTTTAAAAGAAGACATATATATGGCCAACAAACATGAAAAAATGCTCAATATCACTTAATTATTAGAGAAATGCAAATGAAAACTACAATGAGATACTATCTTACACCAGTCAGAGCAGCTATTATTAACAAGTCAAACAGTAACAGATGCTGGCAAGGTTGCAGAGAAAAGGGAATGCATATGCACTGCTGGTGGGAGTTAAATTTGTTCAACCATTATGGAAAGCAGTTGTGAACATTCCTCAACTGAAAACGGAACTACTAACCCCATTACTGAACCCCAAAGGAATGTAAATTCTACCTCTAAGAAGACACATGCATTTGTACATTTATTACAGCGCTATTCACAATAGCAAAGATATGGGCACCCAGGTGCCTGTCAGTGGTAGACTGGATGAGGAAAATTTGGTACATTTACACCATGGAATACTGTGCAGCCGTAAAAAAGAACAGAATCATGTTCTTTACAGCAACGTGGATGCAGCTGGAGGCCATTATCCTAAGTAAATTAACACAGGAATAGAAAACCAAATACCACATGTTCTCACTTACAAGTGAGAGCTGAACACTGAATGCATGAAGACACAAAGGGGAACAACAGACACTGGGGCTGTTGATGGAGGATTTGAGGATGGTGAGTGGGAGGAGGGTGAGGGTTGAAAAAATTACCTATTGGGTACTATGCTTACTGTCTGGGAAATCATTTGTTCACCAAACCCCAGTGACACGCAGTATACCCATGTAAAAAATCTGCACATATACCACAGACCTAAAAAGTTCAAAAAGATTTTAAAAAGTGAAAAAGATAATTTTGTGACAAGGAGGTATTTCAACTTTGTTATGGGAAAAGAATCTTCAAAATATATTGCTGTAAGTCTACGTAAACTTTTTGGTTTTGTTTATAGCTTGCTTGCTTTTGTAGGAGGGAAAGCAGGTGAGATAGGCAGGATTTATCAGCATAAGCTTATTGCCACTGTTGGCAAAATGCTTTGTTTATGGCATCATTGCTGTGAGTCAAAGGAGGTTTCTGTGTTTCCAGTAATAGCCTGAGATGTACCTACTTCTTTACAGAGCACCTAGTAGGGAGGTGTTTGTTTTGGGTGCGGTGGCCAGTGTTGCTATGGCTTCATTTTCTTAACTCACTACACTTGTAAACTGTAAAGAACATTTGCCAGGTTGTTTTTTCTTTAAAGTAGGACTATTGTAAGAAAATGCAGAAAGGTTAGTGTGAGCATTGAATATTAAAGTAGCCATTTAGATACCTTACCCTAATATATGTATATATAAATCTACCTACATTTTTATAAAAGCTGATTACAGGGCGTCTTTGTCAGTTGTTTTCTGTGATGGCAACATATTTGAAATCTCAGGCCGGAATGAGTCAGAATATGGGTCTAGAAGAATTTTCTATGAGACAAATCAGACTACTTTCAGAGACTTTGCTTTTTTTGTTCCTTTGTCCTAGAAAACTTTATGTATACACAGATTTAAAGAGCCTGTTAGATAGGTAGTGGATACCTGCGTTAACTATCATGTGTATTCAACAGCTATCAAAAGCATTAATTTGTACTGATGTTGAAATATTATTACTGATTGAGGTTTTTCAATACTTATGATTGTGGTCCATATTTTTTCTCCAACCTAAAAAATAGATTTGCCACTAGATGGTGCTAAATATTAAGACGCCAATTTGGACAAGCTCCATTAAAGCCATTGAGCATCCCGGATTTGCTGGTATAGTCTTGATTTTTGTTTTTTTTTGCCATAAGTATACTTCACTTCATGTTTTTATTTTTTAAGGAGGACACTAAAGAGGTTGAAGTTAAGTTTTCACTTGTCCTTAGAGTGTTTATAGAGCGATGATAAAGATATATATATATATGTATATATATATATGTAATAGTTACTAGATAAAAAGTCAAAGGACAAACCAAAAACATACCTGAAATAATCCCAAGCCCTGGCATTTGTGTATCTGACTCTGTTTTTGTAAGACTGACTCTAATCATGCCTCAAGAATTCCGCACCTACTGCTTAATTTCTCTTTCAACATATTTCTCAAGTGCCTTTGGCCATAACTTCTAAGATAGCTCTAGTTCTGAAATGATACTGTTTATGATATGCTAATTAGGTATTGGGCTGTTGACAGCATTCTAAATATGCTTAGTGTCACTATGAAGCCATCAAATAAGCTTCTGTGTAGGACATACTGAAACAAAACATTCTTTATCACAATTGTTTTACATTTGCTTCTCATGTCTGTGTGGCAGTTTTGCTGTCTGTGTTAGAGAGTCAAGTGGAAATCTAATCTTTCAAGACTGGAAACTGTACTAGGAGCAAATATAAAACATACCCTTGCTAATTGGTACTTAAAACATATTCACTTTTTAAAAAATACAAATAGTAGGTTGGCTCTGCAAATCCCACAGATCACTTTAAACAGACATAATTAACTCTGTAATTAATAAAGTGAACAAGAACTTCTAATTAAATCATAATAAGTGCCTTGGTTACAGCCGGAAGGATGCATGAATTTCTCCTCTCAACGAGTTATGAACTAGGTACTTCTTGTTGCTGTGCTGTCTGTAAAATTCACTAAGTGAGGGGCATATGTGTGTGTTTTTTAAATTTTTATTTTCTGGATTTAATCCAGAAAAAGTGTATTGGAGTACAGGGTTCACTTTTAAGGGTGTGTTCTTTTATGAGTGTCTCAGTTAATGTCTTTACCGCCCACTCCTGTAATTTGGTGAAGGCAGTCAAGATATAATTGCAGCTTTCCTAACCCACGCTGTTCTGAGTTTTCCCAAGCCCTAGATGTCACTTCAGTGCTAAAATAAAGTACTGAGAAATGTAAAACTTTCTGGTTGACAATTGCAAGAATATTTATGCTAATATAAGGTGGTGGCAATGAGGGCTTGTGATTTTCAAATGTTCATTTTTCAGAATGGATTTGTCAGTCTTTATGCAGATACATAATTTGTGTGGTGGAAAAATATGTGCTTGATGATGTAACCTTCAAGCCATATCTAATTGTTAAATGATTTAATCAGTGAGAACTGATAATGGACTTTTAAAACATATTCTAGCTTAGATTAGTGTCCTTTAAAACTGGGAACCAAAGATCATGTGTAAGTATGGTATGCTATTTATGATTCACATCTCACAGCCACTAACAATTTATACAAATGATTAGCATAATAAAGTCGGAGCTAGTTGGCCGGCATCATTGTTGGCTCATGGAAGCCTACTGCATCAACTTTAAACCTTTACTATGGTTATGTATAAGAGGCTTTGCATTGCCTTTTGTCCTATGAGTCTCAAAGGTATTATGTAAAAATTAGTGGATGGATGGCAAGTTTTCAATATCTGTATTGAATTATAACAAGGAAACCTTGAATTATAATAAGGAAACCATGGCATTGAGAGGTTTGTCATTTATACCAATGAGCTGGGCTTATACCTCTGTATCTGTAAATTGTGTATCAGTTTTCACATTTGAGATTTAAAAAAGTAGTCTTGCCTGTAAGAACAAGTCGGTTAGCAAACAGTGAGATTCTGGAAAAAAAAGAGTTTAAGTTGGTTATATTGACATCACTGAAATTAATTATCACTGAAATTAACCTTTCTGATTTACCTACTGGCTGAACATTTGTTTTTCATATTGTCTGTGATGCCATAAATGTGTTTTGACTTTGCAAAGTCAATTTTTCTACATAGATTATGCTTTAATGTTTCTGGATTTTCATCCTGTATTAATCTAATTAATAAGCGATCTTGATAATTTTTCTACTGATTTGAACTAACATAGGCGCTTTCTGGTTTTGGTAAAATGTCTGAGAATGCAGAAGAGATTATCGTTCTCTTGCTGTGATTAAAAAACTCATGTCCCTAAATGAAAGAGCCGCTATCTATCTTTTTATTAGTCATCCGTGGCAACTGGTGATTTTAGATTCTCACACGAGTCTTGGTGCCTTTTGCTATGGTGTCTGCTTCAGATTGCATTTCCATTTCACAGCCCTTGCCTAGAGCAGTGCATTTATGTGGGAATGTTTACAAATGATTAATATTTAAATAGAAATGTGCCATGGAAGGACTTTTTAAGGAAAAGAAGCTGAGGTGGAATACTGAGTGAGGGCGACCAGATCTTTTCTTGTGGAATTCCAGAATTTTCTGGAAAGCCCTGACAGCTTTACCATTCATTTCAATTAGAAGAAGCTGGCAATTGCCATTTATGAAGTTTGGAAAGAAATTTTAATTAAGTAAGTTTCCAGCTGGGTGCAGTGACTCATACCTTAATCCAGCACTTTGGGAAGCCAGGGCAGGCGGATCACTTGAGGTCAGGAGTTTGAGACCAGCCTGGCCAAATGACGAAACCCTGTCTAATACAAAAATTAGCTGGGCGTGGTGACACGTGACCCTGTAGTCCCAGGTACTCGGGAGGCTGAGACAGGAGAATCGCTTGAACCAGGCAGGCAGAGGTTGCAGTGAGCTGAGATGGTGCCATTGCTCTCCAGCCTGGACCACACAGTAAGATTCTGTCTCAGAAATAAATAAGTTTCCATGTGATGTAATATGCTTAATTAAAATTATGAATATGTTAAGCATACAGAAGAATTTAGAGAATAACATAACAAATACCCATGTACCTATCATGTACTGATACCAGATTCTTATATTTTTCCATATTTGCCAGGCTTTTCTTTTTTTTAATTTTTTTATTTTTTGACACGGAGTCTCACTCTGTCGCCAGGCTGGAGTGCAGTGGCATGATCTTGGCTCACTGCAGCCTCTGCCTCCTGGATTCAAGCGATTCTCCTGTCTCAGCCTCCCGAGTAGCTGGGACTACAGGTGTGCATCACCACGCCGAGTTAATTTTTGTATTTTTAGTAGAGATGGGGTTTCACCATTTTGGCCAGGATGGTCTCAATCTCTTGACCTTGTGATTCACCTGCTTCAGCTTCCCAAAGTGCTGAGATTACGGGCATGAGCCACTGTGCCCGACCAGGCTTTTATTTTTTGTAAAGAAAGAAAATAAAATGGATGCAGTTGAAACACACTGTGTAATCTTCCCTGATTCTCTTTTTCTGCCTTCCTGCTCAGAAATAACCACTGTGTGTGTGTATATATATATACACACACACATATACACACACACGTATATATAAACATTTCTATTTTTATTTTATTATATATGGATGTAGCCTACACACACACACCATCATACCTTACATATCGTTCTGCAGTTTGCTTTTTATTAGTTTAGCCTTGTAATTTTGAACTACAGTCATGTTGGTATTTGTAGTTTGGTCATTCGTTTTAGCTGCTGTGTAGTATTCCATTGTATGCTTCTATTATAGTTTATACATTTCCTGATGATAGTCAAGTTTCTGGTTGATTTGCTTTTATAGACAATGGCAGTGAATATCTGATATGGTTTGACTCTGTGTCCCCACCCAAATCTCACCTTGAATTACAATATTCCCCTTATGTCAATGGTGGGGCCAGGTGAAGATAATTGAATCATGGGGGATAACTGAATCATGGGGGCAGTTCCCCCCGTACTGTTCTCGTAATAGCGAGTTCTCACAAGATCTGGTGGTTTTATAAGCATTCGGCATTTCCCCTGCTGGTTCATTCTCTCTTTGCCTCTTTACTGTTCATTTCGATTAGAAGAAACTGGCAATTGTTATTTATGAAGTTTGGAAAGAAATTTTAATCAAATAAGTTTCTGGCCGGGTGCGGTGGCTCATACTTTAATCCCAGCACTCTGGGAAGCCAAGGCAGGCTTCCAAGATGTGACTTGCTCTTCCTTGCCTTCCACCGTGATTGTGAGGCTTCCCCAGTCCTGTGGAACTGTATGTCGATTCAACCTCTTTCTTTTGTAAATTGCCTAGTCCTCGAGTATGTCTTTATTAGCAGCATGAAAATGGATTAATACAATATTCTTGCAAAAGTTTCCTTTCGTATTTGTGAGGGAGTTGCTGTAGGCCCTAGGGTCTAGGATGTATATGCAGAACTGCAATTGCTAGGCTGAAGGGTATATGCATTTTCAGTTTTACTAGTATTGTCAAATTGTTCTGTAAAGTGTTTGGATTAATTTACACTCCCAACAGTGGCATATAAAACTGTGTTCCAGATTTTGGTCACTCTTGGTTTTATCAGACTAAATTTTTGGCATATGATTGGTATGTAATGACTTTTTATATTTCTCTAATTTGTATTTGCCTTAGTATTAATGAGTGTAAGCACCATTCATTCATTCATTCAACAGATGAATTGAGTACTGCTCAGTGACATGCTAAGTCCCATATGCGTACATTCTAGTGAAGGGAAATGGAAAATAAATAGATGTGAAAATGCATAGTATCTTAGATGGTAATAAATGCTGTGGCTAGAGACAGTGAGTAGAGAGCATGTGCCATGTGGATAACTGGAGGAAGAACATTCCTGGCAGAGAGAATACCAAATAAGACCCACATGTGTGACATGCTCATAGAACTGCAAGGAGATCAGTGTGACTGGATTAGAGGGAGTAAGGAGGTAGGAAGAAGGAGATGAGGGGAGACAATAGAGAGGCCATAGTAAAGACTTCGTCTTTTACCTTAAATGTGATTCCATCTGAAATTTGAGGGTTTTGAGCAGAGGAAACAATCTTATTTAGGCTTTAAAAGGATCACACTAGTTGCTTTGTTGAGAGGGGACTGTAAGGGAGGAAGCAGGAGTTTATTAGGAGGCTGCTGTTACGATTCAGGGAAGAGATGATGGTAACTTAGTCTAAGAGTGTGGACAATGAAGGTGGCGAAAAGTGGTCAGTCTAGATCTAGATATATTTTGAAAATAGAATCAACAAAATAAGCTGATGTATTAGCTGGGAAGTGTGAGAGAAAAAGTACAAGGTTTTTGGCCCGGCAGATAGAAGGCTGGAGTTGCCGTTCATTGAAAGGGATCTGTGGCAGAAGCAGGTTTGAGGAAGAGGGAGAAACCTGGAGTTGAATCTTGAACAAGCAAGTTCCAGGTGCCTGCTCAGCACTCAGGTTGAGCTGTGAATTACGTGGGTGATAACATGAGCCTGGAATACAAAGAGGCCTCAGAGGAATAAATATAAATCAGTATAGAGGAGTGGCTTAAAGCCATGAGACAGGATGAATGAATGAGTGTAGAGAGAGAAGAGAAAGTCCAGAGTGAGCCCTGGGCTATCCCAGTGTTTAGAGTTGGGAGGATAAAGCTTACCAATAACAGAGATTGAAAGAATTGCTCAATAAGGAGGAGAACCTAGAGTGGTGTGTCTTGAAAACCTAGTATAGATGCTGTTTCAAAGAAAGGACTGCTCAGCTGTATGGAATGCACTGATAGATTGAGTAAAATGAGCGCTGAGAATTGACCTTTGGTTTTAACAATGTGGAGGTCATTGAAGACTTTCACAGTTGTTTTGGTGGAGTGGTGAGGAGCTAAAAGTTAAGTTGGTGGTGTATTCTCAAGAGAAAATGCAAAAACAGGAATTGGAGATGGCAAAAATAGACATCATTTGTGAAGAATTTCTTTCCAAAGGGGAGTAGAGAAATGGGACCATTGTTGGAGGAAGATATAGGATTAAGAGTGTTTTTTTTTTTTTTTTTTTTTTTTAAAGGGGGGGCTCTTACAGTGTTTTTGATGCTGATGTGAATAATATAGCAGAGAGGGGGAAATTGATTCATGAGATGGGAGAATTGCTGGAATGTGGCTGAAGAGAGGAAAGGAACTGGGATCTAGTGTACAATGGCGGGGTTGGTCTTAGTAGGAGCACAGAGCATGCATCCATAGAGGCAGACGGAAAGAGTACTTTGGCAGGTGAACTGGTAGATCCTTGTTGCTGTTATTTTCTTAGTGAATTAGTAAGCAAAATCATCTGCTGAGCCTGAGGAAAGCAAAGGAGATGTAGAGGTAAGAAGAGGAAAAGTTGTGACCTTGTCAACCAGGAGACTAAAATGGTGTGTGATTACAAGGCTGTACCAAGGCCCACTTGGAGTCAGCTGTCCTAAGTGCACAGCGAGGTCAGTCAGTAGAGTTATGTTTGTTTTTTTCCTCCAGCCAAATTCACTTCTGTGGATTAGTTAGAGAGTAGGATTTATCCAGGATTGGGGTTCCTGGTGATAATGATAGAGGAAGATGAGGTACGATAGTTGACAGTATATTCAAAGGAGGGAAACTTTGAGTCTTAACGGTGGATCTAGACTCTAAGCTGGATGAGGGACCATGAAAAGATGGTAGGATCAGTGGATTATGGAACTTTAAAAATTATGGACTTAAAAAATGTTGGAGTGAAGACATTTGAGGAGGGGAATTGAAAAGATAGGGGATGCCAGGAGAGTGGGATGCTAGAAATTGAGATTGTGGAGGGTGTCAGCTATTGGTAATGACAAGTTCTGGGGCATGATTGTGGGAATGAACCACCGAGGTCAAGTGGAGTACTAGATTATGGGAGGAGAGGTTGAGGTCTAGGATGATCTCTAGAGATACTAAAATCATTATGCATTTTGACAAGAACAACATTGGAGAGAGTGTCATAGCCAGGAGCTAAAATCTTTAAGGATTGAGGTTGAGGGTATTCTAATCCTGCAACAAGGAGGATTAGGGATGGATGCAGTGATACTAAAAGACTTGAAGCTGAGATCTTAGGCAGGTAGATGAGATAGTGATTTGGAAATGGCAATGAGAAACAAGAACACCTGCCCTGTCTCGAGGCCTGCTGGGAAGAGGGATGTGAGAGAGAAGACAGCCATGACTGAGTAAGGCTGCAGTGGAGAGCCAGATTTCAATTGGAAGTGGCTCTCAGCCCTGGTTGCACATTAAAATTGTAGGGGAGGGCTTGTAAACATACCATTTCCTGGTCCTAGCCCCTGGACATTCTGACTCAGTCTGAGGTGGAGCTTGGACATAGGTAATTTGTTTAAAAAAAAAAAAAACAAAAACCCAGGTGATTATAATATGCCATTACATTTAAGTCTGGGTTGTATCCCAAGCGAGAACCTTCAGAGAAGAGGTTGAGTAGTTGGGAATGATGGATATGCATTTCTGAGGGTATGGGGAAAGGGGTTTGGGAGGGGTGGGGCATCATTACAAAGTTTATTGGTCCTTTGGATTTCCTATCTTGTGAATTGCCTATTCATACTCATGACTCTTTTTTCTGTTGGTAAATGTTTGATTTGTTGTTTGTTTTGGTTTGAGCTTTTTACTGAAGTATTACATGAGGGCTGAAAAATACACATCTGTATACTGTGAAATGAGAACATTTCTAATAGCCAGAAGTTGCACTTGTGCCCCTTTCTATCCACTGTCCCTTCTGCTGGGAAAGGTGTATTGTTGTTGTTTTGTTTTTTTTAAGACAGGATCTCGCTGTGTTGCCTAGGCTGTAGTGCAGTGACGTGATCATGGCTTGCTGTAGCCTTGACCTCCTGGGCTCAATTGATCCTCCCAGCTCAGCCTCCTAAGGAGCTGAGACCACAGGTGCCTGCCATCATGCCCGGCTAAGATTTGTATTTTTTGTAGATACAGAGTTTGTCACCATGTTGCCCAGGCTGGTCTTGAACTCCTGGTCTTAAGTGATCTGCCTGCCTCAGCCTCCTGAAATGTTGGGATTATGGGTATGAGCCACTGCGCCTGGCCCAGGAAAGTTTGATTTTTAAAAGGAACTTTTATTAACTTGGTGATTATCAATTTTTCTCAGAATCAAATGTGGGACAGAGGCTGGCGGGTCCATCACAGAGGATCAGATGGTTGGATAATTCCCAGGCTGTGAGATACGGGGGATATCTCTCTCCATGCTAAGCTGGGGGGGCCACAGCTAAGGGGAGCTTGAACCAAGTTACAGGGTAACTTCCAGGTCCACTGCTGAGACTGATGGTGGTATGCAGATGAGCCTCTCTGCTGAGGCACAAGTGGGTGCGATCCTGGACACCTGGGCAGATGATTTTGGTTGCAGGCTCTGGGCCAAATGGCTGTAACCAAACCCTTTGGGAATGGGGCTGTTTCTGAGTTTGAACCCGGGAGCACAATCAGCAGGTCTGCTACCTGAGTGCTGGCCTACACTTTAAGATTAGGCTTCCTAGGTGTTGAGCTTTACCTTGGTTTTATAAATGCCTACTTGAATCCTGAGGCTCTTTTTTCTGTGGATGGATGCAGAATTCTTGTTTGCAGGGGATAGAGCAGGTGTCCTCTTATTCTGCCATCTTGCTGTGGTCCTAGTGTAATTTTTTATGTGACTGGGAGGCTTAAATTCACCCAAAGTTTGTCTCCTCAGCAGACTGTATGTTAGAGCTGTCCCTTGTGCTATTTGTCACATATTTTATTTCTATATGTTATAAACCCCATAATACATTACCAGGTTTGCTTTAGTCAATTAACTTTTAAAGAGCTTAAAAATGAGAAAATATGCCTTTAACATTTATCCACATTTCTCATAGTACAAGTCTGCTTTCAGTGAATGCTCTGAGCTTTTGTTTGTCTGGAAGTATTTATTTTGCTTTCATTTTTTGAAGGTATTTGTGGCGGGGCATAGACTTCTGGGTTGACAGTTAAAAAAAATTCTAGGTCAACATTCTGCCTGCTGGGAAGTGTTCTTTTGACACAGAGACTGATTTCCTGCCCTGTGAGACCCCTCATTTCTGACCACTGAATGCCAGCAAGATTCTCCACAAACACACAGACACCAGATTACAGTCAGTCTCTGCCTTGCCTTAATACACTTACATGGATGAATGGAGAGTTCCTCCTTTGCCAGTATGGCCTATGTGAGCCTGAAGGAGAAGGCATGGTGCCTCCCACTTACATGATTCTTTCCATGATTAAGTCAGTTTGTATTGTTCTTGAATTTCTGTGCTCAAATGGAATCACTCATTTCTGTCTGGGTCAAGGAGATCAATTAGGATGCTATTATCCAAGCAAAGGTGATGGTTGTGTGAATATAACTTCTTATTGGGTTGGTTTAATTAAATTATGATAAAGCACTGAGAAGGTTTAAATATGTGGGGTTAGAGAGAAATAACACAGACTGTGAGCCAATCTCAGCTTCCCTTTTCTTCTTTTTTATTTTCTGTGTAATAGAATCGTAATTTGTAGCTGAGCACATTGTTGCTCTGTTAAAAAAAAAAGATTACATTTTCAAGTTCTTTTTGTAGCAAGATGTAGCCATATCACTGTATTAAGATTAGTGAAAGTGGAAGCTTTGTGAAAATTCTAGAAAGCAAAAAAAAAAAAAACAACAACAACAAAAAAAGAAAATTCTAGAAAGCATTATCGAAAGGACTGAACCCTGCTTTACCTCTTTCCTACTGGCTATTAAGTACATTTGATGGCAGGAGCTCAAACAGCCATTTTGGGCCTGGAAGTGGAAGGTGCATTTTGAGAATGACAGGTCATTAAGATGGAAAGAGCCCCTGACATTATGAAACTATACACTGGACTGACTACATCTGGACTACTTTTTTTTTTTTTTATGACGATACATTCACTTTCTATCTTGCATAAGCCATTGCTTTTGTCTGTTTTTGTTCTTGTCATAAGTTGTTGCATGCAGCTGAACCTAATCCTGACTAATGAAGAAAATGTGATAAAGAGGTTTTTAATCCTAGAAGACTGAGCAAATAGTGATACATTTGATAAAGTTATGGAATACAGAAGAAACAAACAGGTTGGGGCTTCTGAGGGTACATAATACTTACTGTAAAACAACTATAGGCCGGGCGCGGTGGCTCAAGCCTGTAATCCCAGCATTTTGGGAGGCGGAGACGGGCGGATCACGAGGTCAGGAGATCGAGACCATCCTGGCTAACACGGTGAAACCCCCGTCTCTACTAAAACCTACAAAAAACTAGCTGGGCGAGGTAGCGGCGCCTGTAGTCCCAGCTACCCGGGAGGCTGAGGCAGGAGAATGGCGTGAACCCAGGAGGCGGAGCTTGCAGTGAGCTGAGATTGGGCCACTGCACTCCAGCCTGGGGGACAGAGTGAGACTCCGTCTCAAAACAAAAAAAACAAAACAAAAAAAAACAACTATATACTATTAATATGGAAAAATCTCTTCAATTAGTTTTTTATCATAAAAATATTCAAGTTGTATTTGAATCTTTTGTTTTCTGAGGCATAAGCATTAATTGCATACATTAATTACTTTAGGAATTTGATGACTTAGTCTTATGTCCTAGAGGAGCTTTGAAATATCAAGGTTTCTTCTGCTTCATCTTCCTGTCCATATTAGTTTGTTTTCATGCTACTGATAAAGACATACTCAAAACTTGGAACAAAAAGAGGTTTAATTGGACTTCAACAGTTCCACATGGCTGGGGAGACCTTAGAATTATGGTGGGAGGTGAAAGGCACTTCTTACATGGTGATGGCAAGAGAAAAATGTGGAAGAAGCAAAAGTGGAAATCCCCGATAAACCCATCAGATCTCGTGAGACTTATGAGACTTATTGACTGTCAAGAGAATAGCACAGTAAAGACTGGCCCCCATGATTCATTTACCTTTCTCTGGGTCCCTCCCACAACACATGGGAATTCTGGGAGATACAATTCAAGATGAGATTTGGGTGGGGACACAGCCAAACCATGTCACTGTCTGTTAATGGAAGTACAGGTTTCAGCCACCTTCTTGAATTACAAAGAATTTTTTTTTTTTAGGTTTTGGGATATTCAAAAGATATGTTGAAATAAAACATGGAAGAACATGGTATGTTGGAACTATTTATAAAACACTATTTTCTTTTTGGATTAGGTCTTTTGCCTTAATCACTAACTATAAAATAACTTATCATGTGTTTTGAACATTAATGTCAATTTTTGTCAAATACATCTAGGGAAAATTAAATTCCATTTACTTTTTTTGCTTTATTTATCATCATAAAACTTTCAAATGCCAGTAATTTGGGAGTGTAGATTTCATAGTCCTTTTTTATTTAAGCTATTCAGAGAAGTTTTAGGATGCAGGTATGTGTTTATATATATTTACTCTCTCCCTCTGATCTTGCTGTCAGGACAGATATGTTGGATTTGTAATGGTAGTTTTAAGCTTGAAGCTATCGAGGAAGCACTTTAAAATGTCTTAGGCAAGCTTGTTTTTCCTATTTTCTTGTCTGATAGTAATGAAAGCTGAGTGTCTCTTTTTATGCCTTTTAAAAAATGTCTTCTCTAGATGCTGGCAAACAAGTTGGAATATGAATGAACCATGAAATCGTTCATGGCAATGACTGTGGGAGGGAATAGGAAACTCTAGGGCAGATTCTGAGCTAGAGCTGATGTAATGCATCCTGGGGAAGCACTGGTCAGTACTTAGGTAGCTTTGATGAGGTAAGTTAATAGCAGAGGATACTGCCAGAAACAAGCATGGATAAAGGAAGAAAAGAAATGAAAACAGTAAGACCATTGATAATAAAGTATAGGAGGGAATAGGATTTGGGGCTTCTGTGGAAACCCTTAGAGGCCAGAGGCTCTAAAAGCTGGGACTGCTTCATTTTTCCTTTGATATAATAGTCATTAAAAAATAGTAGTAAGGCACAGCTAGTATCAACATAGAAACTCACTATATCAATGTAGATTTTTAAAGTACTTATAGGATAGTGTCATATAGAGAGACCTTTTCTCATTGACAACAAAGGCAAGCATGCTTTGACTGAATTGACAGCTTTGTGCCTGTACAGATAAATATAACACTTTTCAGGTAGTTAATTCATGAATAGTCAATGAACCAGTAAAGGACAAAAAGTGACATATGGCAGCCTGGTGTGGATTAAGTGTGACTGTCACATTCCCCTCCCCACCTTTTTCCTTTCTGTAATTTATTAAAAGAAACAGAGCCAGAACACATAGGCAGAACACAGTACCTCTGGAAAAATTTACTTAAGGGAAGTCTTAACAGAAAATAGTTTATTCATTAAATTTCTCATCTACTGTTTGGTTGTTAAGTTGTTTGTGTTAATTGAAATTTTATTCAAAATGAAAATTTGACCTAAAGTCTTCAAATAAAGTTAAACTGGTAAAGCAGTTTTTGTTTTTTAAAATTATTACTAAACCAGTATTTCCAAAGAAGTAATATTTAGCCAGTTATGTTAATTTTGCCAGAATGTTTCTCTGTAAATAAACTACAGGTGTAGCCTGTTTCTGTGCATTTTAGTACATAAACCAAAATAGAAAGCATTCTTGATTTTTCTTTTTGTATCAACCAAGGATTTGTTAAAGATAGTGATTTTATTATTTTTAGCAAATAATCAGATTTAATAGAAATTTCTTGGTGACTTTGAGGTGTTTACAGCAGTGTTTGGAAGAACTCTTAATGGGGAGGTATTTGTTCACAACCCACTTAATAACCCTACCACTTAAAAAACATCAGTCTCCTTGGCTGTTAATGAAGGTTGTGGTGTTTAGTTTGGTGAGACAGTTTGCACCTTGCTTTTGTCTGGCTTTGTTCCAGGACTCTGATTCTGACAGATTTAACGTTGGAGAGGGTCTTCATAGCCTGATTCTCGAACTCTCTCAATTCTACTCTAGTCTTTCCAAACCATTTGAAATCAGCAGAAGAATTAGCAGTAAGTTTTGATTAAGTACTTGTGATATAATCAATTAATATTTGTTTGGAGTAGCTCCCCAACTTCCCCCACCCACCCCACCGCAAACCAAAAGATTCTGGAAACTTGCTCCTAGAATTGCAACTTTCCTTCTGATATGAGAAAATTGTTGATATATATGTAAAGCGTGTACATCTTGTGTTGTTTTAATGACACATCAGAAATTAAAATCTCATTTGGGTTGGATCTGTAATATTGAACACCAGGTGATGGTGAGATACTGGAAGTCAAGTCTGTGAGAGTAGGATGTCTATAGGGCACCCCTTTCCCTCTTCCAGAGCATTTACAATGATTTTTGTGACGGAATTTGCCACCACTGGAAATAACCATGATGGAGAGGTTATAAGAGACACATATTTTATTTATTCTTTTCCTTTTTTTTTTTTAAAAAAAGAGATGGGGGTCTTGTTGTGTTGCCCAGGCTGCTGGATTGTAATGGTGCAATTATGAATCTCTGCAGCCTCAAACTCCTGGGCTCAAGTGAGCCTCCTGCCTCAGTTTCCCAAAGTATTGGCATTACAGGTGTGAGCCACTGCTCCCAGCCTTGTTTTTCTTGGTAGAGAATCCTCTCACTGTCTTCACTGATGGCTTCCAGAGGGAGATGAATGTGAAGATACTACAGTCTAAAGAAGTTTCTTTGGCGCTCAGTCTCTCTCTCTGAGGTCCCATTGCCTATTTCATATTCTGAATGGTATTTCAGGCCACCCCAAAACTGTCAGATCTGGTCAAGAGTATAGTTGTTGTGTACTATAGAGTGTGCCACTGTTTGAGCAAGCAGTCAAGTATGGTAGTTAAGAGCATGCACTGTGAATCTTTGCTATAAGATGGTGGCATGTTATACTTTCCAGACGTGTATTTTCCACTTTCAACCCCTTGCTCTCTATAGTCTCCATTGAGAAGAGGGGTGTCTATCCTCTACTCTTGAATCTGCACAGGCTCACGACTAGCCACAACTAGCTTATGACCAATAGAATATGGTGAAAGTACTGCACGATGACTGAGGCTAAGTCAGAAAAGGCAGTGCAGCCTTCACCTTGTTTTCTGGGACACTTGCTTTTGGATCTCTGCGCTGCCATGTACGATGCTTGACTATTCTGAAGCTGCCTGTTATGAAGAAAGCTCAGGCTACAGAGAAAGGCTATCTGTAGGACCGTAGTTCAGGGGTCCCCAATCCCATCCTCCCCATCCCCCCACTCCTGGCTGCACAGCAGGAGGTGAGCTCTGCCTCCTGTTAGATCAGCAGCTGTATTGAATTCTTACAGGATCGCAAACCCTATTGTGAGCTGTGCATATGAGGGATCTAGGTTATGTGCTCCTTATGAGAATCTAATGCCTGGTGATCTGAGGTGTAAAGTTTCATCCCAAAAGCATCCCCCTGCCCTCCTCTGTGGAAAAAAATTGTCTTTCTTGAAACCGGTCCCTGGTGTCAAAATGGTTGGGGACTACTGCCCTAGTTGACAGCTCCAGTTTAGATTCTAGCCGACAGTAGCATCAACAATCACACATGTAAGTGATTTCCTCAAATGACTCCGGTCCCATTGAATCATCCCTAATTGTTGTGTCATTTCAGTTGTGGCCTCAGACGTTGTTCCTTACCTTTGTGTTTGCTCTAAATTTCTGACCCACAGAATTCATGCGTAAGATAAAATTGCTTTTTCAAGTTGCATTTTGGTGAATTTCTTATGCAGCAAGAATAAAAACCTTGGCAAATTCTTGACTTTTGTGTCCCCTAGTTTCCAATCTTTAAAATGGGGATAATAATAGTACTTCTTCAGAGAAATCAGTTAGTACGTGTAAATCTCTTAAAACAGTATCTGGCACATAGTAAAGGTTCACTGAATTTGAACTACTTACTAAGAGAAATTCATTAGGCTACTGAATTTTTTTTTTTTTTTTTTTTTTTTTTTGGAGACGGAGTTTCGCTCTGTCACCTAGGCTGGAGTGCAGTGGTGTAATCTCAGCTCACTGCAAGCTCTACCTCCTGGGTTCATGCCTTTCTCCTGTCTCAGCCTCCCGAGTAGCTGGGACTACAGGAACCTGCCACCATGCCCGGCTAACTTTTTGTATTTTTTTGGTGGAGATGAGGTTTCACCGTGTTAGCCAGGATGGTCTCTATCTCCTGACCTCGTGATCCACCTGCCTTGGCCCCCCAAAGTGCTGGGATTACAAGTGTAAGCCACCATGCCTGGCTGAGTACTAAATGTTTTTGGCAGCATAGTTATGTTAGAAATAGTGAGCTCAGGGTTACTTTACTAATGAAATGATCATTATGATATGTAAAAAGGAAAAAAACACAATTATACGACTTTTCTGAATTTGAAGTTATTTTCCACATTTGAGGAGTTACGATTCTGATAATTGTTCTCAAGAATATCAGCTGGTGGCTGGGCATGGTGGTTCATGCCTGTAATCCCAGCAGTTTGGAAGACTGAAGCGGGCACATCACTTGAGGTCAGGAATTTGAGACCAGCCTGGCCAACATGGTGAAACCTCGTCTCTACTAAAAACCCTGTCTCTACAAAAATTAGCCAGGTGTGGTGGTGGGCACCTGTAATCCCAGCTATTCAGGAGGCTGAGGCACAAGAATCACTAGAACTTGGGAGGCAGAGGTTGCAGTGAGCCAAGATCGTGCCATTGCACTCTAGCCTGGGTAACAGAGCAAGACTCTGTCTCCCCACCCCCCACCCAAAAGAAAACCCTGGAAAAAACAAACAATATCAGCTTGTATGGGTAGGCTGTCTCCTCAAAATTACCCTGCCTTTCCTTGCTTGCCTGTTTATAGCTACCTATGCATTAAATGCTTTTGAAACACATTTATGTCATTTCCTTGATTATCTAGAATGACAAATTCTGTTTACTCAATAGAGTAGAATTTGTCTAGAATGATAAATTCTGTGTTTACTCGATAGAGTAGACATCCTAAAATATCATGTTCAAACTTTAAGTGACGTGGAAAAGAAATCAGTGTTTATTTTGTTATGTGTAAAATCATTATAGACATTTATAATTTTCAGATGTTTACAATAATTATGTCTCAATTTTCATCTTTCTGTTGTGAAATAATTCATTCACTTTCTGTAACAGTCAGCACCTGTCACCATGACATTTTAGTTGACTATGTTCAAACATAGAGATTAATATCAACTTCTTTGTTTAAAAAATGTACCTATCGAAAAATATTTACTTTAGGCTTGCCATGTGTGATATTCTTTCTTTCAGTTTCTCATTAAAATATGCATATAGTTCCATAATGGCATTGGGAAAAGTAGTGATCAATAATTTCTCAGTTTTAGAGTTGTTTCTACTAACTACTTACTACATTGGAGTAGACTAAGAAAGTCTTAGGTCTGTTTATGGTTTGATTTCTAAAACAGGAGATTAAGGTGGGAAGTGGATAGGAAGAGGCTTTGATCCATTCCTGTTGTTTGTTCATACCTTGGAGACACAGGTTACCATGAATGACTATGGGAACTTGCACTATTTCGTTCATATTATATATTTTATTACCTATTAAAAGCCCATTAACCTCCTCAGAAATTTTTCTCTCTCCCAGCTCTTCCAAATCCGCATGTTCCACACTGTTTTTTATACATCTATTCAGAGACTAAATTTCCAATGTGCAATATGGAAGAGAATGAAAGGAAAGTGTTAGGATATTACATTCCAGGGATGTGATGTAGCAGTAGATGTTGTGTTTAGAAGAACCTTAAAAGGAGTGTGCTTTTGGGTTTTCAGGTTATCATTCATTTTCTGTTAAAAAACAAACTACAGAGTGTTCCTGTTGATGTAGGAATGAATTCTCATAATATGAGAAGAAAGGAATAATAGATTTTAAATCAGCCCAACTTGGTTGTACTGCCTGCTTAGTACTATAAATTCAGCCATGGACTGTGTATATCAGCCTGTACACTGAAAACCCAACCAAATTAAGTGTGAGCATTTTTCACCATCCAAATTGATAGTGATGGGAATCAAGGGCAATCTATATACCCTGCCATTAAAAATTATATCTTATTTTTGCAAGGATAATTTTCATGGGGACTATGAAAGAAATCTGCATGAAAGATATCTGCATAAAATAAGGGAACCATTACCCCAAAGATGAGGAAGAAAGTCTTAAAAATAATATTGAATATCATTTATTATGATGTACAAAAGATATTTGTGAGAAGTGTCAGATTTTATTCTTAGTAACAGAGCAAAAAGCAAGACCTCTAGGAAATCAAAACATAAAGTTATAACAAAAAATCAGAATGAGATTTTAAAAGAAGCTGGAATAAAGATGACCAAAAGAAAACAATGACAATAATCTGAAAATGCAATAGCCAAAATCTGTAATGGCAGTTGCACACAGCAGAGCTGATCCTGCATAAAATGGAGTCAATCCTATATACGATGAATGGGTCAATCCTGTAGTATTTATTTGAGATTTTTTTAGGAGGAGAAAATAATGATGGAAATGATGAGGGTGAAAATGACAGATACTGAAGACAGAGAAGTACCATACTGATGAATAAGTTCCCAGTGGAGAAACCAGAATAAATGGAACAGAAGCAAAATATAAAAGCAGTAGAAAACTTTCTTGACCTGAAAGTGTTTTATTTTTTGTTTTTTTTGTTTTTTTTCCTCAGAGACAGGTTCTCACTATATTGCCCAGGCTGGAGTGTAATGGCACAATCTTGGCTCACTGCAACCTCTTCTTCCTGGATTTAAACCATCCTCCCATCTCAGCCTCCCGAGTATCTGTGACTAACAGGTACACGCCCCCGCACTTAGCTAATTCTTTTGTATTTTTTGTAGAGACGGGGTTTTGCCATGTTGCCCAGGCTGGTCTCGAACTCCTTGCCTAAGTGATTCTCCTGCCTCCATCTCTCATGGTGCTGGGATTACAGGTGTGAGCCACCATGCCCAGCTACTTGAGCTGAAAAGTTCTGAAGCTGTAGTTCCAAAGCGTAGGCTTCATCGTAGGCAAAATTAATGAAAATAAATCTCCATCTGTCTCAATTCTGGTAGCATTTATAATTTTTGGAGATAAAGGGAAAAACTCATAGATTTAAAAACACAAAGGCTACTCTAGTGATACAGAAGTCAGTCTTACTTCATTGCAGATTTCTTTTTATCCTGCAATGCATTCATTTGGCTTCTTAAATCTATGATTTGGTAATTAGTTCTGGAAAAAGCTTAGCCACTAACTGATAAAGTGTTTCTTTTCTCTATTCAGTTTTTGAAACTTTAATTAAATATGTTTTGAGCCCTCTTTTATACCCTTTACATTTCTTACCCTCTCTTCCCTACTTACTTTTTTTTTTTTTGGCTCCCTTTCCCAAATTCTGTATAGTAACTTCCAAATGTGTGCTGGCAAAATGGCTCTCCGGGGAAAAAGGAGCCCTGATTTGTAGTATTTGTTGATTTCCGTAGTATAAATATCCTTATCAAGGGTAGTTTCAGGCAACCAATTTGGCTTTACTGATGCAGAATTAGGAAGAGCTACACATAATTGGTTCTTGCAAGCTGATTCAGACTACTTCCAGCATATCTCTAGACTTGCCTTTTGTCTTTTATTATTAATTATCTGTGAAGGTGAATCTAATCTGTTAAACCTTTCCATTCAGTTCTTAGTTGGAGTTATATTTTTTTAGTTCTAGAGTCTCTATTTTTTCATGTAAAAATCTATTACTATTTATAGTGTTTAGTTCTCTGCTAAATGTTTCCAACCTGTCATTTTATTTCTTCTATCACAGAAAACACATAGAATCTGCATCTGATAATCCACTTTCTAAGGTTCTTTCCTGACCCCTTTTCCTTTCTGCTGCTTATCCCTACATTTCTTGCATACTCCGCTATCCTTGACTGGGGCCTGGATATTGCATTTGAAGAACTATTTGTAAGAGTAATTTTAAGTCCACAGCGTAGGTACTTAGACAGTGTGCACTTCTGTCTGACCGACACTTGGGAGTATTCTAGTCCAGGGGATGATTACAGACCCAAGTTTGAAGTTTGAGAAAAGCAGTGTGACCTTAGACCATAATCTAGTTCATGTCATTCTCACTGTGAGGACGTGCCCCTTTAGGATTCCAGCTTATTGTGAGGAGAATCTCAGATTAGATGGCCCTTGTTGTGTGACCCTCAGCTTTATTTCCATCTTGGTCATCCTGAGAATCTTTTAAAACATAGGTTCTAGTTTCCCATGACCGATAAAGATACTTTAGAGGAAATGTGGTTTCAGAACTTGCTTTTCATGCTGAGTTTTCATTCTCCTTTTACTTTTTTTTGTGGTAAAATATACATAACATAAAATTTAGCTTTTTTTTTTTTTTTTAATGGAGTTTAGCTCTGTTGTCCAGGCTGGAGCGCAGTGGCGTGATCCCAGCTCACTGCAACCTCTGCCTCCCAAGTTCAAGTGATTCTCCTGCCTCATGCTCCCGAGTAGCTGGGATTACAGGCACATGCCACCATGCCCAGCTAATTTTTTTGTGTGGGGTTTCACCATGTTGGCCAGGCTGGTCTCGAACTCCTGACCTCAAGTGATCAACCCGTGTTGTCCTCCAAAACTGTTGGGATTACAAGCGTGAGCCACCACGCCCAGCCCTCAAGATGCTTTAAAATTTTCCTTTTGATTTTTCTTTGACTTAAAGGTGGAATTGGTGGATCATATGGTAATTCTGTGTTTAAGTTTTTTTGAGGAACTGCCATATTTTCCACAGCAGCTGCACCATGTTATGATCTCACCAGTAATGCCGTAATGGTTACAGTTTCTCCACGTTCTAGCCAACATTTGTTATTTTCCGTTTTTGTTTTTGTTTTTTGTTTTAAATAATTGCTGGCTGGGCGTGGTGGCTCACGCCTGTAATCCCAGCACTTTGGGAGGCCGAGGCAGGTGGATCAAGAGGTCAGGAGATTGAGACCATCCTGGCTAACACGGTGAAACCCCATCTCTACTAAAAAAAAAAATACAAAAAATTAGTCAGGCGCAGTGGCGGGCGCCTGTAGTCCCAGCTACTCGGGAGTCTGAGGCAGGAGAATGGTGTGAACCCGGGAGATGGAGCTTGCAGTGAGCTGAGAACGTGCCAGTGCACTCCAGCCTAGGCAACAGAGCGAGACTCTGTCTCAAAAAAAAAAAATTGCCGTTCTAATGGGTGTGAAGTAGTGGTGTCTTATTGTGGTTTTGATTTGTGTTTTTCTGATGATGTTGAGCATCTTTTCATATGCCTATTGGCCATTTCATATCTTCTTTGAAAAAACATCTATTCAAATCCTCTTCCCATTTTTGAATTAGCCTATTTTTTGTTGTTGAGTTTTAAGAGTTCTTTATAAATATTCTATATAGTAGTTCATTATCAGATGTATGATTTGCAAATATTTTTTCCAGTTCTGTGAGTTGCCTTTTAACTCTGTTGATAGTATTTTTAGTTTTGATGTAGTCCAGTTTTGTCTATTTTTTTATTTTGCTGCTTGTGCTTTTGATATCATATCCAAGTAATCACTGCCAAATCAAATGTGACAGAAATTTCCCCATACGTTTTCTTCTAAGATTGTTACATTTTTAGCTCTAATGTTTACGTATTTGATCCATTTTGAGTTAATTTTTGTGTATGTTGTAAGGTAAAGGTCCAGCTTCATTCTTTTGCATGTGGATATTTATTTTCCCAGTGTTATTTGTTGAATTCTCTTTTTAGTTTTTACTTGGTAATTTCTTACTATCTTGTAATTTTTCAATTCTTTTGAAAAGATGTTTTAAAATAAATTGCTGAGTTGTTTTCAACAGGCAGGTTGATCTCTCAAACCCAACTCACTGTTATTAGTTATAGGAAAAATTATTAATGTTTTAAATAAACTTGATGAGAACACATGTGATACCCTAAATCCTACAGAAGGGAAATTGCCTGTGGTCAGTGTTGTTAGTTTTTAAATACTGTTTGGTTGCAATTTTCATGGGAAAAAGGTACAGCTAATTAGCACATATCTATATCTATATATTTATATGTATATATTTTGTATAACTAAATTCAGTAGTCTGAATTTCATCTTAGGTTATAAAGCTTTTTAAGTATTAGAAGACTAGTTAAAGGAACAAAGTACATTTTTTTTTTTTCCTTTTTGAGACAGAGCCTCCCTTTGTCACCCAGGCTGGAGTGCAGTGATATATGATCTTGGCTCATTGCAACCTCCTCCTCCCAGATTCAAGCGATTCTCTTGCCTCAGCCCCCTGAGTAGCTGGGATTACAGGCACGCACCACCACACCCAGCTAATTTTTGTATTTTTAGTAGAGGTGGGGTTTCACCATGTTGGCCAGGCTGATTTTGAACTCCTGACTTCAGGTAATCCACCCGCCTTGGCCTCCCAAAGTGCTGGGATTACAAGCGTGAGCCACTGCGCCCAGCTACAGAACAAAGATACAATTTTTTGTCAAGGATATGGGAATCATTAAAGCATCCTGTTTCTCTCTTTTATTTGGTAAACCTGTTTTATTATCCCAAAACTTCCTAAAGAACAATTTTTCCTTTTTTGGTCATTAAATAAGTTCATACACCACATGTATTACATAAACAGTGTTGAGAGTTTGTCCTTCCTTTTATGTTGTTAACTGAAATTACGTTTCTTTCCCAGATGCTTTAAAAGGGCCTTTCTTGAGGAATAATGTAGTTTTTAAAGACTCCACAGTTTCTTTACCAATGTTGTAAAACTTATGTTTAGAAAGAATTGAGTATTTTTCTCTGTGGTATTTCCATGAACTTTCTTCTAATATTCAACATGAGAAATTTGAAAATACTTACAAGAAAAACATATAGAAAGCAAAGAAAATAAAGAATTCTTAAGGCCAAGAAAGTGGAACATTAAGCATTTTTATCTGTTAGGCATCGTACAAAGGATGAAGAGACCCACCCCAAGGGGACTTAACAGTTGGCAAGGACAACCATAGTATCATAAATAAATTAAGCTAGAAAAAAATACTAATGCGTACCATACCTCTATTATTTTAAGAGTGTAGAGCTTTCTCACACAATTCTTAGTGATAAATTCTCTTTGCTACCATTGATCGTATAGTTTAAAATTTTCAGTTATTTTTTTCAGCCAACTTTGGATGTGTTCTGAAGATTTTTTAAATTGACACGTTAATTGTACATATTTATGGGGTACAATGTGGTATTTTGATACATGTGTACAATGTGTAATGATCAAGCTGTGGTAATTAGCATATCCATCATCTGAAACACATCATTTCTTTGTGTTGGGAACATTCAGTATCCTCTTTTTTGCTGTTTGAAACTATATATTATTGTTACCTGTAATCATCCTACCATGCTTTAGAACACTAGAACACTAGACTCTTCTGTTCTACTTTTTACTTCTATGAGATCAACTTTTTTTTAGCTTCTGCACATGAGTGAAGATGTGGTGAACTTTCTGTTCTGGCCTATTTCACTTAATGTCTTCTTGTTCCATCTGTGTTGCTGTGACTGACAGGAATTTCATTCTTTTTTTTGTGGCTGAATAGTATTCTATTGTGTAGATATACCACATTTTCTTTACCCATTAATCTGTTTTTGGACATTAGGTTGATTCCATATCTTGGCTGTTGTGAATAGTGCTTCAGTAAACCTTATCTCTTTTTATTGTTTGTAGGTTTTTCCCCCAGTAGGAAATCTGTAAGACTTAGGTCTTCTATTTAAAATGTCACCTATTTAATCATGTTTAACTAGGTTGATGGATGGGCAACTTTTCTATTTTAAAAATTTTGAAAACAAAGTAAATACTAATCATACTTTCTTAAAATGGTATGCTAACATTTTAAATTTAATGTTTTAAATTGTATTTCTTTTAAGAGATTTCTTTATTAGTAGCTACTTTATGAGGGAGCTGGGCAGGATTCCTATAAGTGAGAATAAGAAGCAGTTATCACCGATGGGTAGTAATTTTTAGGGGTCTATTAAGGGTCTCTTAATATTAAAGGAATCAACAGAATAATGCCATAATTATTTTATTCAAATAGTACAAGTGAGCCACTGATTAACATCTGGTTTAGATGTTAATCTAATGTTAGAATTAGATGTTAGATGTTAGAATTCAGTATAGGATCCCTTGATAAGATTTTTAAATGTCAGTTCTCTTGAATTAGTAGCACCTTTTTCCCCTTCAAATTGTAATCTTGACATCTCTCTATAATTCAGAGTAGTGAATGGTCCTCAAGTGTTCAGCAGGTAATTGTTATATCTAAGAATTAAAGTTTGTAACTAATTTACCTCTATACTTCAAATTAGGGTGGATTTACACTTACTCTTATTTTGACTTGTTTCCTTGAGCAGAGGAGAAAGTGATGGTGTGACAGTGAGTACACTTATTTATTCTATAGACTGACAGAGTATTTGTGATTATAAATGTCATCTATTTGTGTTGGAGAAGAACAAAAAAGGAAGGGCTACTCGTGTGTTTGGGGTTTCTAAGAAAAACACAAAGTGTAGTATCTGTTGAAAACAAACTTGGATGATGACTTTTAACCTTTAAAATTACCTTCAGCCAAGCACGTCTATCAACTCTATCAGCTGTTTTGAAAATACCTAATACCCGTGCCATGGTTCAGCCGTGAAGAGGACAGAGTTGGTCTGAATAAGAGTAGTTACGGGAAGTTTGTCCTTAAAAGTCCTGAAGATAAGTCTTGATGCTGAATCATACATATTTACTCCCTCTGTGACCAACTGAATAAACTCAATTCGTCAAGGAAATTGTGTCCTTGACTCAGGTCCATTCGTCACAAATCACACCCTCCAGCTTTAGGATTACATCAGACTAAAATTATGGACAAAGCAAGTTCCTATGTTAATTCTTTTCTAACACAAGGAGTGGTTTATTATCATGTTGCCCACAGTAATATCATTGCAGTTTTATATGTTTAGGGTGATTTCTCCAACTCTTCCTGAAAATTATAGAGTTTTATAAAGCCATTTTCAGTTTTGGGGCATGAAAGAAGTAAGCTTTGTTGTGTATTAGATGATTACCACTTGCCAAACATTATATTATATTGAACACAAGACAAGTAACACAGTTTCTACTTGCAGGCAAACAAAAAGGACCCATATAACACTTGAAACAGAATGAAAGTTTACTCAGAGTTGAATTTTAAGAATAGTTTTGATTTTTATCAGACTATCTTAGTTATTGATATGTGTTGAAGATTTATAATCTGTAAATCTGAAGTGTTAGAGCTATTATTGGGTGGGGGAGGAAGAAGACTTAAAAATTCTACTTAGGAAGCTATTTGTAAATTCTCGTTGTTTTTAACTTTTATTTTAGGTTCAGGGGTACGTGTGCAGGTTTGTTATATAGGTAGATTTTGTGTCACAGGGGTTTGATGTACAGATTATTTTGCCACCCAGGTAATAAGCATAGAACCTGATAGGTAGTTTTTCTGTCCTTACCTTCCTCCCTCCCTCCACCTTTAAGTAGGTCCTGGTGTCTGTTGTGCCTTTCTTTGTGTCTATACATATCCAATGTTTAGCTCCTACTTAGAAGAGAGAACCTATGGTATTTGGTTTCCTATTCCTGTGTTAATTCACTTAGGATAATGGCCTCCAGGTCCATCTGTGTTGCTGCAAAGGACATGATCTTGTTTTTTTTTTTTTGAGATGGAGTCTCGCTCAGTCGCCCAGGTTGGAGTGCAGTGGCGTGATCTCAGCTCACTGCAAGCTCCGCCTCCCGGGTTCACGCCATTCTCCTGCCTTAGCCTCCCAAGTAGCTGGGACTACAGGTGCCTGCCACCACGCCCGACTAATTTTTTGCATTTTTAGTAGAGACGGGGTTTCACCGTGTTAGCCAGGATGGTCTTGATCTCCTGACCTTGTGATATGCCCGCCTCGGCCTCCCAAAGTGCTGGGATTACAGGCGTGAGCCACCATGCCCAGCTGATGTTGTTCTTTTTTATGGCTACAATATTATTCCATGGGGTATATATACCACGTTTTCTTTATCCATTCCACCATTGGTGGGCATTTAGGTTGATTCCATGTCTTTGCTATTGAATAGTGCAGCGATGAACATACGCGTGCATGTGTCTTTATGGTAGAGCAATTTTTATACCTTTGGGTATATACGCAATAATGAGATTGCTGAGTCAAATAGTAATTCTGCTTTGCGTTGAGAAGTTGCCAAACTGCTTTCCACAATGACTGAACTAATTTACATTTCTGCCAGCAGTATATAAGTGTTCCGTTTTCTCTACAACCTTGCCAGCATGTTATTTTTTGACTTTTCAATAATAGCCATTTTGACTGCTGTGAGATGGAATCTCATTGTGGCTTTGATTTGCATTTCTCTAATGATTAGCGATGTCGAGCATTTTTTCATATGCTGCTTGGCCACTTACGTGTCTTCTTTTGAAAAGTGTTCATGTCCTTTGCCCACTTTTTAATGGGGTTGTTTATTGATTTAAGTTGCTTATAGATTCTGGATATTAGACCTTTGTTGGATGCATAATTTGCAAATATTTTCTTATGTAGGTTGTCTGTTTACTCTGTTGATATTTTCTTGGCTGCACAGAAGCTCTGAAGCTTAATTAGATCTTACTTGTCAATTTCTGTTTTTGTTGCAATTGCCTTTGGCATCTTCATGAAATCTTTGCCATGTCCTATATCCAGAATGTATTTCCTAGGTTATCTTCCAAAGTTTTTATAGTTTTAATATGGTGTAAGGAAGGAGTCCAGTTTCAATCTTTGGCATATGGCTAGCCCATTATTTCAGCACCATTAATTAAATAGGGAGTCCTTTCCCCATTCTTTGTTTTTATTAACTTCATCAAAGAGTAGATGGTTGTAGGCGTGTGGCATTATTTCTGGGTTCCCTGTTCTGTTCCATTGGTATATCTGTTTCCTTCTCTCTCTCTTGCTCTTTTTTTTTTTTTTTTTTAGATGGAGTCTTGCTCTGTCACCAGGCTGGAGTGCAGTGGTGTGATCTTGGCTCACTGCAACCTCTGCCTCCTGGGTTCAAGCAATTCTCCTGCCTCAGCTTCCTGAGTAGCTGGGACTACAGGTGTGCACCACCACACCCAGCTAGTGTAGTAGAGATGGGGTTTCACCATGTTGGCCAGGATGATCTCAGTCTCTTGAACTCATGATCTGCTTGTCCTGGCCTCCCAAAGTGTTGGGATTACAGGCGTGAGCCACTGCACCTGGCCTGTTGAGGGTTTTTAACCTGAAGGATGTTGAATTTTATTGAAAGCCTTTGAGCTTTGAGATTATCATGTGGTTTTTGTTTTTAGTTCTGCTTATGTGATGAATCACATTTATTGATGTGCATATATTGAACCAACCTTGAATCCCAGGAATAAAGCCTACTGATGGTGGTGGATTAGCTTTTTATGTGCTGCTAGATTCGATTCACTAGTTTTTTTTTTGACGATTTTTGCATCTGTGTTCATCAGGGATCTTGGCCTGCAGTTTTCTTATTGTGTCTCTGCCAGATTTTGGTATCCGAATGATGCTGGACTCAAATAATGAGTTAGTGATGAGTTCCTCCTTCAGTTTTTTCAAACAATTTCAGTAGAATTGTTCCATACTAGCTCTTCTTTGTATGGGGTTAGTTATTTGTTTTTTGCCTGTTAAATTGTTTCAATTTCTTACAGATTCTGGTTATTAGACCTTTGTTGGATGCATAGTGTATTAGTCCATTCTCATGCTGCTATGAAGAAATACCTGAAACTGGGTAATTTATAAAGAAAAGAGGTTTAATTTACTCACAGTTCCACAAGGCTTGGGAGGCCTCAGGAAACTTAAAGAGTTATGGCAGAAGGCACCTCTTCACAGGGCAGCAAGAGAGAGAATGAGTGCAAGAGGGGAAATGCCAGACACTTACAAAACTGTGTCCGGAATTGGTGGGTTCTTGATCTCACTAACTTCAAGAATGAAGCTGCAGAGAGTGTTACAGTTCTTAAAGATTGTGTGTCTGGAGTTTGTTCCTTCTGATGTTTGGACGTTTTCAGAGTTTCTTCCTTCTGGTGGGTTTGTGGTCTCGCTGGCTTCAGGAGTGAAGCTGCAGACCTTTGTGGTGAGTGTTACAGCTCTTAAGGCCGTGCGTCTGGAGTTGTTCATTTCTCCCGTCTGGAGTTGTTCATTCCTCCCGGTAGATTTGTGGTCTTTCTGGCCTCAGGAGTGAAGCTGCAGATCTTTGTGGTGAGTGTTACAGCTCATAAAGGCAGTGCAGACCCAAAGAATGGGCAGCAGCAAGATTTATTGTGAAGAGCGAAAGAACAAAGCTTCCATGGTGTGGAAGGGGACCTGAGCAAGTTGCCCCTGCTGGCTGGGCAGGCTGCTTTTATTTCCTTATCTGGCCCCACCCACATCCTGCTGATTGGTCCATTTTATAGAGAGCTGATTGGTCCATTTTGACAGGGTGCTGACTGGTGCATTTACAATCCCTGAACTAGACACAGAGTGCTGATTGGTGCATTTACAATCCTCTAGCTAGACATAAAGGTTCTCCAAGTCCCCACCAGATTAGCTAGACACAGAGCACTGATTGGTGTGTTTACAAACTTTGAGCTAGACACAGAGTGCAGACTGGTGTATTTACAGTCCTTTAGCTAGACATAAAGGTTCTCTAAATCCCCACCAGATTAGCTAGATACAGAGTACTGATTGGTGCATCCACAAACCCCAAGCTAGACACAGAGTGCTGATTGGTGCATATACAATCCTCGGGCTAGACATAAAAGTTCTCCAAGTCCCCACCCCACTCAGGAGCCCGGCTGGCTTCCCCTCGTGGATCCTGCACCAGTGCCGGGGTTAGAGTTGGCTGCCAGTCCTGGGCTGCGCGCCTGCACTCCTCAGCCCTGGGGCGGTAGATGGGACTGGGCGCTGCAGAGCAGAGGGCAGCGCCCCTCCAGAGGCTCAGGCCCCCTGGGAGCCCACCACGGAGGGGCTTGGGCATGGCAGGGTACAGGTCCCGAGCCTTGTCTTGTGAGGAGGTGGCTGAGGCTGGGGGAGAATTCGAGCTTGGTGCAGGCAGGCCAGCATTGCTGGGGGACCCAGTGCCTCCTCTGCAGCTGCTGGCCCGGGTGCTAAGCCCCTCACTGCCCGGGCCGGTGGCGCCGGATGACTGCTCCCAGTGTGGGGCCTACCGAGCCCGTGTCCACTTGGAACGTGCGCTGGCCTGCCAGCACTGTGCACAGCCCGAGTTCGCCTCGGCACCTCTCCCTCCACACCACCTGCAAGCAGAGGGAGCTGGCTCTGGCCTCAGCCAGCCCAGAGAGGGGCTCCCACAGTGCAGCGGCAGGCTGAAAGGCTCCTCAAGCATGGCCAGGGTGGATGCCAAGGCCGAGGAGGCGCTGAGAGCGAGCGAGGGCCGCCAGCGCTTTGTCATCTCTCAAAACTATCAGATCTGGTGAGACTCACTATCAGGAGAACAGCATGGGGGAACCGCCCCCATGATCTGATTACTCCACCTGGTCTTGCCCTTGACACATGGGGATTACAATCCAAGATGAGATTTTGGGTGAGGACACAGCCAAACCATATCATGTAGTTTGCAAATATTTTCTCTCATTGTAGAAAAATATTTATCTCATGGCCTGTAGCCATGAGCATGGAATGTTTTCCCATTTGTTTGTTTCATCTCTGATTTCTTTGAGCAGTATGTTTTGTTGTTCTCCTTGCAGACTTTAACCTCCTTCATTAGATATATTCCTAGGTACCTTCTTTTTTTATTTTTTGGTGGCTATTATAAATGGGATTTTTTGTTCATTTTTGATTGGGCTGTCTTTTAATTATTGAGTTCAGTAGTTCTTTATATGTATTCTAGATACAAGTCCATTGCCAAATATATGATTTGCATCTTTTTTCCATTTCTGTGGGTTGTTTTCACTTTCCTCATGGTGTCATAAGTATTTTTAATGTTGTTAAAGTCTAATTTATCTATTTGTTTTTTGTCACTTGCGCTTTTGGTGTTGTACCAAGGAACCATTGTCTAATCCAAGCTAATGAAGACTTATTCTCGTGTTTCTTCTACGAGTTTTAGAGTTTAGTGCTTACATGTAGGTCTGATTCATTTTCAGTCGATTTTTGTGTATGGTGTTAGGAAAAGTTCCAACTGCATTTATTATTTTGTATGTGAATATCAAGTTGTCTCAGCATCGTATGTTAAAAACACTATTCTTCCTCTATTTTATTGTCTTGGTACTCTTGTTGAAAATCAAATGACCTTAGATAGAAGGCTTTACTTCCGAACTCTCATCAGATGTTTTTAAATGGAAGTTTTAATTTTAATAAATTTACCAATAATTTATTGGAGAAATGATTATGGAACATATCCTGTGAGCCAGGCACTGCCCTAGGTTGCAGAGTTACGGCAGCAAACAAGACAGAGACTCCCTTGACCTTGAAGATTACATTTTAGTGGAGAGTGAAAAGATACGTGAAGAATATAAAACATTTGGGAACATTAGAGAAGGACAAAAGTATATGTTTGTGGGCATTACTTTGTTTTCTTCTTCTATGTCTCTTTTAGTGCATTTAGGTCTTTCTGCCGTGTTTATAGTTAATATTTTTATATGCACGTGTAATATCTACCCGACCAGGCTAAACACTTCTTCAGGTCAAGGTCCGTCTTTGCCAGTCTGTCCCATCTAGATATAGTATGTGTTTAGTGGGTTTGTGATGAATGAATAGATTAATTACTTTTGGGGACTGAGTTTTTGAGTTTTTTTTTTTTTTTTTTTTTAAGATGGAGTGCAGTCGCTCAGGCTGTAGTGCAGTGGCACAATTTCAGCTCACTGCAGCCTGTGCTTCCCTGGTTCAAGTGATTCTTCTTTTTTTTTTTTTGAGACGGAGTCTCGCTCTGTCGCCCTGGCTGGAGTGCAGTGGCTGGATCTCAGCTCACTGCAAGCTCTGCCTCCCGGGTTTACACCATTCTCCTGCCTCAGTCTCCCGAGTAGCTGGGACTACAGGCGCCAGCCACCTCGCCCGGCTAGATTTTTTGTATTTTTTAGTAGAGACGGGGTTTCACCATGTTAGCCAGGATGGTCTCGATCTCCTGACCTCGTGATCCGCCCGTCTCGGCCTCCCAAAGTGCTGGGATTACAGGCTTGAGCCACTGCGCCCGGCCTCAAGTGATTCTTCTGCCTCAGCCTCCCAAGTAGCTGGGACTACAGGTACCCACCACCACACCCAGCTAATTTTTTTTTTGTATTTTTAGTAGAGACCATGTTTCACCATGTTGTCTAGGCTGGTCTTGAACTCCTAACTTCAAGTGATCCTCCTGCCTCGGCCTTCCAAAGTGCTGGGATTACAGGCATGAACCACTGCGCCCGGCCTGAATGTTTTATACACATCCATTCATATATACATAAACCTTTAAAATATCCATGTTATTCAGAGCTGTTAGAATAGTTTGGAAATAAGAGTGGAATCCTTTATATTCAAGTTACGCTAGGTTACACTTTCTTTTTTAATCTAGAATCTCAGGCTAAGTCTCCCTGCTTCAGCCCGGATTTCTGTTTGGTACTTAACCTCAGCCAGGGACCTGCTTTCCTTTCCTTCCTCACTCAAGTAATTTCAGCCCTCACTCTGTCCATAATGAGTCACTGAGCACCTCTCTCTCTCCTCTGTTTCCATCAGGGAGTGAACCAATATTTTAAATTTTCACCCGAGAACAGAGTTGTCGGGCACATCCTGGGTAGGGTAAAGTTATTTGATGTGATTTTTTTTTTTTTTTTTAATCTGTTTGGTTTTAAGGAGTGAAAAGTTTAATAGGCAAGAAGGAAGGAAGAAGAAAACAGCTCCCCTGTACAAAGATAAAGGGAGGGGGCGATTCGAACTAAGAGAAAACCATGTGTGCAGCAGAAAAGTGTCTGCTTATATGAGGAGGCTGGAGGAGGTGGTGCCTGATTTACATAGGGCTCAGGGGATTGGTTTTACCAGGCATGTCACTCACGTAGCCCGCGGGAAAAAACTGGCCCTCCCATTCTAGCTTTTTAATATGCAAATGCAGGGTGCCTTGATGCTCTACACACATGGGGATATGTGGGGGCGGCCATGTTGCCAGGCACCTGTGAGCAAGGGCAAGAAGTCAGCAGGAATCACCATGTTTGGGTAGACCCAGTTTCTAATGGCCTGTATTTGCATATCAAAGGTTGCTGACTTGGCTGTAAGAGCTGGGGCTTTCTTACTAGACAAGAAGTGTTTCTGGAGCTGCTTTAAAGGAAATGAAAACTTCCCCAAGGACCCCTTTTCCTATCTGCCTGAAATAATTTCTTAATCAACTCCTATAACATTCCCCACTGTGGAGATGTCACCATCAAGGGGTTTTGGGCAATGACTCTTTCTGGCTATTTCCTGCTGAAAAGGGGCATCGAATGGGGAACAGCAGCTAGGGCTTCTCCTGGGGTTGATCTAAGGGTCCTCGGAAGAATGGCATGCCATGTGTGGTTCAGTTTGCAGCACTGTTTGGAGTTTGATTGCTTCTAGGTGAGAGGAAACAATTCAAGTTACAGTATTGAGTATACAGGGTCCAAATATTAATACAAGACATAAGCTTTCTGTCCAATATTTCAGTTAGAAGGTGCTACTGTGTATAACCCTACTGCAAATAGTAGAGTGAGTATAGCAATTCCCACAAGTGTGGTATAGTAGATAATTTTAATCTAAAATTTTACTTGCCAAGATATAGAATTTCCCTTTGGGGGTTTTCCTTGCTTTTATTTCCCAAAGAAACTTCAGGGTTATGAGCACCCTACTCATTTTCATTACCTGGCAGAATTTGCAGGATAATTGCCCAGAACTAGCATAGTGATCCAGATTTTTATGTTACCCATCTCTTTTTGTTTCTTTCAAGCTGCAGGAGATCACCACTTGATTCACAGGAATAAGCAGGGTTAGTCTAAAATGCAGGCAGAAAGCTTTAAAACAATTAGTGAGACTAGGATTTAATGACAAATCTACGATAAGCTTTGGAGCACAATTTTTCTCTCCAGCCCTCATTTTTGGTAAAAACAAATTATGATAGGATCATGTGTGTTGTTTGTAGAATAAACTTTAGTCTTATACTTGGCTTGATTATTTGCATAAAGTGCAGCAAGAATGGTTATTTCTACATAGGCCTTTTGGATTGGCTTTGATGGAACTCTGTTCCACAAGGAATCTCAGATAAAACCTTTAAAGCTGAGTCCAGCTATGAGTTTGTATCCTCAGAATACCTGTGAGTTGGGTGATCCTGTCCTCTTGAGGTCCCAAGATAAACTTGGAGCTCCTGGACCTGTTAGAAAGTGACATTCTTTACTGATAACAGGTTAAGATCTCTGATCGGGGACTCCGTAGACAAGGTATGAGGCCAGTACTCCCCAAAGGGCTTTTATTGGCTCTGCATGTCAAGCTTGATTCCTTAAAGGGAAACACACCGTTTCAGTCAAAGCCTTGGTAAAATAGCCAGTTTTTCCAATTGTGTCCTGTTGACAAAGAAAAATGGATTCTTATTGCACGATGCAAACAACTATATTGCCATAAGATAAGAGTACTCACAGATAGTTTCCAAATTCTGGAGGAACCAGGCAGAGAAAAACAAACATGCTCCAAATATTGTTCACAAGAGTATACTTTATTCAATTATTAAAGGCCATAAATAGTTCAAAATAAGTTTTCTTGACTCTGAAAAACAAAACAAAGATCAGCAGTATTTCAAACAAAAGTTTGAAAAGCTTGCTTTAACATTCTGATTTCAGTCCATTAATTAGCTCTTGTTTTGCTTGATATTTGTGAACATGTCTGTTCTTTGAGTCCTGTACATTCTTTCTCTATTCCAATGTTAACAATCTTCAAGGCTATTAAAAATCTGCATTTGAGAACATCTGTTAAAGTTCTTAATATAGCTTAATTGTAAACCATCTTTTGAGAAGGAACAAAGCAAGACAATTATCTGTGAATGACAAAATTTCTGGGATACAGTTAAAAACATGACTGACAAGTTTATCTCCGTGGTTTACAATAACTTTACCCTTAATTATGATTGATAGCATGTACTTAGACATTAGAATTTTAGAAATCCCATACAATTTTGGAACATATATTAGGATTACTCACCAAAATAGAACTTAAAGAAGATTGGACATCATTTTGGCAATCTCATGTGACTAAACATGTCAAATCTTGTTTACCTCTTTTCTGAATGTTTCAGGGACCCCCTGAACCATCCAAAAAGTCAGGCATCAGGAAGGACATTTTGAAACTTGAAGTTTGATTTTGGGAGGCCTGTTAAATGTTTGAGGTTTAGAACATTTGATGTTATGAAATAGAATTCCAGATTGCCAAATGATGACTCAAAAGGCAAAAACCTTTCATTAGCCTTTACCATGAATGACATGGAAGTCCTGTTCAAAGCCAAAGTTTACCCTTGCATTAATTTATTAATGTTAACCCCAGTTTGTTTCAGTGAAACCTTATAGATCATTGCATCTAATCATAACCAATTTGTTGAAATTTTTACAAACCTTTTATAATGCTTTTACTAAAGGGCAGATTAGTATCTTAAGACCTGCCTGCCATGCTTTTATTTCAATGTCTAATTTATGAAAAGACCATGTAATACCCTTTTGAGTTTAATTAATGTTCACTGTTAACTTCTAGCAACTTTTATTTTTGGTGAAAAATATGGTTAGTAAGCAGTTTTAATTATATACTAGGCGTGGATCCTAGGACCCAGAGAGAAGTGCAGATAAAGTTTGACTTTTCACCATCCAGCTCTGTATGTCCCAGCCTTACCTATCTGTAAAGCAGGCAGTATACAATCTTGGACCCCATTTGGCAAACCTGGTATCTAGGTTGTATGATTTAGACCACCTATTTGCATTTTGATGACACTTGCATTTTACCAATAATCCTTAAGACTATTATTGTTTTTTGAAGTCACGTGAACTAAAAAATACTTGATGTAAGTGCTTATTTTTCTTTAAGCCAATCAATTAGAGCTCTTTTTATAGACATTACACACAACGCATGTATAGCAACACAAACATACAGAAGATTGAGCACTTGTTAAGATTTTTCATTTGCCAGTTTCTTAATTGGATTACTGGCTTTAGGGTGGAGTCCTTGGAGAAATAAGGCCAGGTAGCATGCTTTTTAGGGCCTAATAAGCAGGTATAGCTGAAGGCAAAGACAGATCCCTAAAATTAAGGGTGCCATTTTTTACTGGATCTTGGGTCCAGTATAAACAGTGTAGTGCTTCTACCATGCTCTTCATTGCAAGGCAACCCAAAGCCAATTGGCTTATTTTGTAATTAGCCCATGTGATGGTTATTTTTATGTGTCAGTTTTAGTATAAGTATATAACTTAAAGAAGATTGGAGATCTTAAGTGGCTAAAAGATGTCCAGATGGCTGGTTAAACACAATTTCTGGAGGTATCTGTGAGGGTATTTTCAGAAGAGATTAGCATTTGAATCAGTAGACTGAAGATCTCCCTCACCAGTGAGGTGGGTATCATGCAACACATCGAGGGCCCCAAAAGAAGGGACAAATTTACTCTGTGATATGATTTGGCTCTGTGTCCCCACCCAAATCTCATTTTGAATTGTAATCCCCACGTGTGGAGAGAGGGAGGTGATTGGATCATGGGGTCAGTTTCCTTCATGCCGTTCTTGTGGTACTGAGGGAGTTCTCAGGAGATCTGGTGGTTTTATAAATGGCTTTCCCCTGCGCTTTTCACTTTGTCTCCTGCCTGCTGCCATGTAAGAGGTGCCTGCTTCCCCTTCTGCCATGATTGGAAGTTTCCTGAGGCCTCCCCAGCCATGTGGAACTGTGAGTCAACTAAAACTCATTTGTTTATAATTACTCAGTCTCAGGTGGTATCTTTATAGCAGTGTGAGAACGAATTAATACACTCTGCTTCAGCTGGGTTTCGCAGAACTCTTCTCAAGTTCTGTGAAACCACACATCTGAGTAGGGCAGTGCTTTTGTATTTTTTCCTGAAAAGTACAGAAGAGTGATGTATGTGAATGTTTACCTAAGCAATACCTTTCCTGTTTATAGCAGAAGGAGCCATTGTATTTGCTTTAAAGCATGGAATAGTAATGATTTATTTTCCTCACAGCGGCAGATCCTTGGATTAATAGTTGATTTTCTTCAGTTTTGATGCTCTATACTGCTTGTTAAATACTGTGTATAATTTGGGATGTTGAGCAGTATGTTTTGTGATCTCATATCAGGTTTAGATTGAAAGCTCAAATCTTTTCAGGAAAATGTCTGTTTTTTCCCATTTTAATGAAGTTGTAGTTCACAGTAGTAATAACGGTGTTATAGTGGATGAATCCACCCCCCCCGGCCCCAAAAGCCATTAACCTGTAAAACACCTAGCTCAGGGCCACTGTGCCAGGAGGTGCTTAGTACAAATTCATTTCTTCTTTCTTTTCTTGTTTCTGGATCATGGAGCAATTTCATGTAAGAATGGAATAAATGGCCGGGCGCGGTGGCTCAAGCCTGTAATCCCAGCACTTTGGGAGGCCGAGACGGGCGGATCACGAGGTCAGGAGATCGAGACCATCCTGGCTAACATGATGAAACCCCGTCTCTACTAAAAATACAAAAACTAGCCGGGCGAGGTGGCTGGCGCTTGTAGTCCCAGCTACCCGGGAGGCTGAGGCAGGAGAATGGTGTAAACCCGGGAGGCGGAGCTTGCAGTGAGCTGAGATCCGGCCACTGCACTCCAGCCTGGGCGACAGAGCCACACTCCGTCTCAAAAAAAAAAAAGAAAGAATGGAATAAATTTCATAGACACCTCTCAGAAGACTATTTTGAAATGAGCAATTTTCCTATTTGACTACACAGACATCTAGTATGCTTGCATAAAAGGAAAAGTCATATGAGAACATCTGAATTTAGAAGTACTTGAAAGTAAAAGACTGAAGACATAAAGGAAATGTTAGCAGGATGATAAATGTCCGTTGATTTAAACTGACGGGAGCTCTGTTCTGCTTGAGAGCATATTGTAGGGAAAGCTGATCCAAGCTGATGGCTAGCTCTGGAGCAGGCTTGTTGAAGCTGTTCATAAATTTATTTATTTATTTTTTAGAGACACTATCTCACTCTGTCACCCAGGCTGGAGTATGGTGGCATGATTATGGTTCACTGCAGCTTGAACCTCTGGGCTCAAGTGACCCTCCTACTTTAGGCTCCCAAGTAGCTTGCATAACAGCAGTGTGCCACCTGTTCATAAATTTAGAACAATATTTAGTGTCAAGTTCGTGATTTTTCTAAGGGCGGAACAGGGATTTCTACAAGGTGAACATGCTTCTGTAATCGCCACACAGGTCAGGAAATAAAACGTTATTTATATTCCATATTTCTTTATGTGATGTCTAGACACTATTTTCATATTCCCCAGAGGTAACTACTGTCCTGATTTAAAACACCATAGGTTTGGACTGGGCACGGTGGCTCACACCTGTAATCCCAGCACTTTGGGAGGCCGAGGCAGGCAGATCACAAGGTCAGGAGATCGAGACCATCCTGGCTAAAATGGTGACACCCCATCTCTACTAAAAATATAAAAAATTAGCCAGGCATGATTGTGGGTGCCTGTAGTCCCAAGTACTCAGGAGGCTGAGGCAGGAGAATGGCTTGAACCTGGGAGGCGGAGCTTGCAGTGAGCCGAGATTGTGCCACTGCACTCCAGCCTGGGAGATAGAGCAAGACTCCGTCTCAAAAAAAAAACAAAACACCAAAAAACAGATTTTACGTGATTTAAAAATATAGGGACACAGTATTATTTAGCCTAAAAAAGGAAGGGAATTTGGTCACCTTGATATTATGCTAAGTGAAATAAGCCATAACAAAAAGACAAATAATGAAGCTGGATGTGGTGGCACATGACTGTAATCCCAGCCACTTGGAAGACTGAGGCAGGAGGATAACTTGAACGTAGAAATTGTAGTATGCCATGATCACAGCAGTTAATAGCTATTACAATCCAGCCTGGGCAATATAGCAAGACCCTCTCTCTCATTCTCTCTCTCTCTCTAAAGACAAATACTAAATGATTGCATTTTATTTTTAATTTATTTTTTGAGACAGGGTCTCACTGTGTCACCCAGGCTGGAGTAAAGTGGCATGATCTTGGCTCACTGCAACCTCTGCCTCCTGGGCTTAAGGGATCCTCCATTTTTCTCTTTTTAGTAGAGATGGAATTTCACCATGTTGCCCAGACTGGTCTCAAACTCCTGAGCTCAAGCCATCTGCCTGCCTTGGCTGCACAAAGTGTTGGGATTACAGGTGTGGCCACTGTGCCTGGCCTAAATGATTCCATTTAAATGAGGTATCTAAAAGTAGTAAAATTCATAGAAAGTATTAATAGAATGGTAGTTGCCGGGGCTTGGGGGATGGGGAAATGGAGAGTTAATGTTCAGTGGATTTTTAGGTTTTTTTTCGTTTGTTTGTTTGTTTGTTTGTTTTTGAGACAGGGTCTTCCTATATGTCACAGAGGCTGGAGTGGAGTGGCATGATCATTGTTCATTGTAGTCTCAAACTTTTGGGCTCAAGTGATCCTCTTGCCCTGCCTCAGCCTGCTCAGTAGCTGGGACCACAGGCACGAGCCTGTAAGTTTTTGTCTTTAATTTTTGATATAGTAAATGTGTTGAAATGCAGTTATCGCAGATATCAAGAATTCGTATAAATCTAAGTAATTAAGGCAGAGTGGTATTGTCACAAGGATTGACAAATATATCAGTGGCATAGACTAGACTTGTATTAGGCTGTTTTTGTTTTCCTATAAAGGAATACCTGAGACTGGGTAATTAATAAAGAAAAGAGGTTTAATTGGCTCATGGTTCTGGGGGCTGCACAAGTGTGGTGCTGGTATCTGCCCAGCTTCTGAGGGGGAGCTCCTGAGGGGGGCCTCAGGGAGCTTTTACTCATGGCAGAAGGTGAAGTGGGACCAGGCATATCACATGGCAAGAGCAGGAGCAAGAGAGAGGGCTAGAGGAGGTGCCACATACTTCAAACAACCAGATCTCGCAAGAACTCACTATTGTGAAGACAGCACCAAGAGGATGGTGCCCACCTATTCCTGGGAAATCCACCCCAATCATCCAGTCACTTCCCACCAGGCCCCACCTCCAACATTGGGGATTACATTTAAACATGAGATTTTGGGGGACAAATACCCAAACTATATCAAGACTTTGGAAACAAACAGATCCACACTGGTATGACACTTGATTTATGACAAAAATAGTAATAACAGAGCAGTCGAGATAGGCCTGGGTTTTGAGAGCTTGGGTCTCTTGGTTCCTTGGAGAAGCAATTCTCAAATATTTTGGCGTCAGGGCCCCTTTACATTCTGTTGTTTATGTGGGTTCTATCTATTGCTATTACTGTATTAGAAATTAAAACTGAGAACTTAAAAAATGTTCATTTGGAGAAAATAAACCTAGGTCACATTAACATAAATGGTATATCTTTATGAAAATTTTAAGATTTAGTGAGAATGACATTGTTGTACATTGTTTCAAAAATTCTTTAATGTCTGCCTTGATAGAAGACCAATGTACCTGCTTCTGCATTCAATCTGATGCAATATATTTTTTTGGTTGAAATATATGAAAATAGGCTGGGCGCGGTGGCTCACTCCTGTAATCTCAGCACTTTGGGAAGCTGAGGTGGGTGGATCATGAGGTCAGGAGTTCAAGACCAGCTGGCCAACATAGTGAAACCCTGTCTCTACTAAAAATACAAAAAAATTTAGCTGGTTGTGGTGTCAGGTGCCTGTAGTCCCAGCTATTTGGGAGGCTGAGGCAGGAGAATTGCTTTAACTTGGGAGGCGGAGGTTGCAGTGAGCCAAGATCATGCCACTGCACTCCAGCCTGGGCGACACAGCGAGACTCTGTCTCAAAACAAAGAAATATGAAAATAATCTGTCCTCAAATAGATGCGTAGTTGGAAAAGGGAGGAGCATGTTCATAGTTTTTTCATGTTAATAGTTTTTTCACATAATTGTAGATCTTCTTTGATACCACACCAAAACTTGGCAAGTGGTAATTTTTTTTTTTTTTTTTGAGACGGAGTCTCGCTCTGTCACCCAGGGTGGAGTGCAATGGCGCAATCTTGGCTCACACTGCAAGCTCCGCCTCCCAGGTTCACCCCATTCTCCTGCCTCAGCTTCCCGAGTAGTTGGGACTACAGGCGCCCACCACCACGCCTGGATGATTTTTTGTATTTTTGATAGAGACGGGGTTTCACCGTGTTAGCCAGGATGGTCTCTATCTCCTGACCTTGTGATCCGCCCGCCTCGGCCTCCCAAAGTGCTGGGATTACAGGTGTGAGCCACTGTGCCTGACCTGGAAAGGTCTGTTTCTTAGTAGAATCCCATTCTTTACCTACCACAAATCTAGTAACATCCTGTTAGATTAATGCCACAAACATTTTGTTGAGCTCCTGTTCTATGTGTTAGATATGAGGCATTCTAAAATGGAAAACCCAATCCTAGCCTTAAAATAGTTAAATGTCTGTTGAGAATTAGGTAATTTAACACCCATAGCATACTGAAGTAACTATTGTGAAAGTGTAGATGAAAGAAAAATTAAGTTTGCCTTGGTAAGCCAAAGACCTCTTCTAACATTATAATTAGCATTTGAGCTGAGACTTAAAGGGTAGTTAGGGTTGCCAGGGTGGACAGGAAGTACCAGGGCCTGTGGCACTTACCGTGTTCTGCTTAGTGTAACTCAGGAGCGTGGCTGGGTTTAAGAATGTGGTGAGGAAACTGGGCAGTAGGACCATGTAATGCGAAGAAGCTTAGATTTTATTCTGAATAGGATGGGGAGCCACTGAAGAATGTGATACAATCAGTTTTCTGTATTAGAAGGAGTCTAGACTAGAGAGGAATGAGGCCAAAGGCAGAGCAGTCTTGATAACCCCTTGGTTGAAAGAGATACTGGGGGCCAAATTAGGGCATTTGGGGGATAAAGATGAGGTGGAAAACACCAAAAGATATTTAGGAAACAGATTGGATGGGTTTGAGGGGCTTGATTAGATTGGGGGTAATTTTGGTTAGGGGCATAGGCCCTGGAGTCAGGCAGACCTGGGCTCAAATCCTGACTCTCACTTCTTAAAGGAATGGCTCTGGACAATTAACCCAAATCTCAACTTCTTCACCTATAAAATAGGGAGAGTAATTCCTGCTTTATAAGACCCTTAAGAAGATTTGATAAGATACATGCAAAGCTCTTGCATGTTGAGTAAACATATGGAAGCTACTTTTGTTTTTGTGAGGATGACTCCCAGGTATCTATCTGATTTAGGCACCTGGGTAGGTTCCATTCACCAAGTAGGGAATGCAGGAAGGGGAGAGCTGGTGTGGAGTGGAGGAGGGTCAAGGCAGGAGCTCACCTGGGGACTTGTGGAAGTATTTACTAGGAATTTCAAGTGCAGAAGGGACACCTGGCCTGGAGATAGAGAGGTGGGAATTATTTTAGTAGACCTAGATTCATGCCCTTGAAGGAGATGTTCTTGGGTTCAGGGAGTAGGAAAGGGTATATAGAGTGTATCAATTTGCTAGGTTCGTCATTAACAGAATAGCACAGACTGGGTGGTTTAAATGTTTAAATGACAGGAATATATTTTCTCACAGGTCTGGAGGTAGAAGTTGAAGATGAAGGTGTCACCAGGTTTGGTTTCTTCTGAGGCCTCTTGCCTTGGCTTGTAGATGCCACCCTCTCTTTTTGTCTTCACGTAGTCTTTTCTCTTTGCGTGTGTATGTCTGAGTCCAGATTTCTTACTGGATTAGGATGCACCCTGAAAAATCTCATATTAATTTAATTACCTTTTTAAAAACCTTTTTTCCTAATACTGTGATGTTCTGAGGACCTGGGGATTAGGGCTTCAACATATGAATTTTGGGAGGACACAGTTCAGCCCCTAACACAGAATGAGGGGCTATATAAAACAGGCAGGGGAGGGGAGAGGACTGTCCAGAGAAGCAGAAGGCAAATATGTGAGTCTGTGAGAATAAAGGGAGGGCTCTAGGGAGGGAAGAGTCAACCGCAAACCTCCCAGATTCCTTTTGTGGTCACTGATACCAAATTGTTTTATTTTTTAAATGCTTGCTTTTTCTAAAATGGAGGCTCTTAATAGGAATGCTGAAGTAAATGTTTAATAGGGTTTGCCCTACTCATACTCATTTGCAAAATGGTTATGAATCAGAGTCCATTCTATGAAGTTTTTATGCTAGAAAGTACTGAATACCTTCTTGCTGTGGTTTAAAGTCTACAAGAGAATGGCCTTGAAATGTATTTGTTCAAGCAGATGAGATGTCATGACTAATGGTTTAGAAATCATGGTTTTCTGTTTAAAACTTTCCACCAAGACTCTTTATCATTACTAAGTTCCAACTGCATGGTAGTTTTGAATGCTTAAATTTTTTGTAAGGAGGTTTAAGGATAATATTGATACATTCAGAAATCACTCTGCTATGTGCCTTGTCCTTCACCCTTTCCCCAATTTCTGTTAATAATTTGTCAACACGTCCTGTTAATTCTGCTTCATATCTCAAGTGTATTTACTTCTTTGTAGGTCTGCTACTACCACCTAGTCCAAGCCACCACCAACTCTGCCATGGAGCCTTTTAATTGGACTCCCTCCTTCCATTCTTGTCCTTTCTAGAGAAATCTTAAAACAAGTCATACTGTGTCATTGCCTGATTGAAACCCTCAGCATCTTCTCATTACGCTTTGAGTAAAATCCAGACTCCCTACCATACCTGCAAAACCTGCATGATGAAGACCCTGCCCTCTTGACTGGCCTCCTCTTCCACACCTCATTCATGGCCTGCCTTTGGCTTCTTGAAGATACGGAGGCTGTGGCTGCCTCGGGGCCTTGGCGTGTTTGGCATGCCCTTCCCCTGGTTTTCAAATGATTCCTCCAGTTTCAACTTAAACGTCACCTTGGCAGTGGTGCCGTTCTTCACTGCCACGTTAAAATTGCGCCTTCTCCCTTTCATATTCTAGTATATGTCATGTGATTGATTTGTTTGCTTATTTTTGAGAGAGTCTTCACATGGCATTTCCCTCTTGAATATTTCAAGGTTTTGATAGCACTGGTGAGAGGTAGGAGTGACATTAGAGCAGATTTTAGAGGGAGAACAACCCTTACTATGTTATTTGGTCTTAAGAAAGTGCAGTTTAGAAAACAATTCGATTTCATTCAGTATTTGGATTTTATATTTCATTGTGAACATTAGCATACGTTTTATCAGGTGTTTATGTTATATCTTAGTTTCAAGAGGTTTGATTTATTCTCAGATGACATTTTATCACATCTTTGAGCTAATTTCTTTTCAGTGGTAACTTTTTTTCTTTTTTGAGACGGAGTCTAGTTCTGTCACCCAGGCTGGAGTGCAGTGGTGCAATATTGGCTCTCTGCAAGCTCCGCCTCCCATGTTCACGCCATTCTCCTGCCTCAGCCTCCCAAGTACCTGGGATTACAGGTACCCACCACCATGCCCAGCTAATTTTTTGTATTTTTAGTGGAGACAGGGTTTCACCGTGTTAGCCAAGATGGTCTTGATCTCCTGACCTCGTGATCTACCGCCTTGGCCTCCCAAAGCGCTGGGATTACAGGCGTGAGCCACTGCGTCTGGCCTTCAGTGGTAACTTTTTAAAAATAAATAAATAAAATAGACTTTATTTTTTTATTTTAATTTTTATTTTTTGACACAGAGTCACACTTTGTCGCTCAGGCTGAAGTACAGTGGCACGATCTTGGCTTACTGCAGCCTCTGCCTCTCGTTGTTTTAATTTACAATTTCCTAATCAACATATAATGTTGAGCACCTTTCATATACTTATTTCCTTCTGTATATCTTTGGTGAGATGTTTGTTTAGCTTTTTTGCCCATTTTTTAAATTAAGTTGTTTATTTTCTTATTGTTGAATTTTACAAGTTCTTTGCATATTTTGGCTAACAATTCTTTCATCAGATGTCTTTAGTAAATATTTTCTCCCAGTCTGTGGCTTTTCTTCTTATTCTCTTAACACCCTATTTTCTTTTTTTAAAGTACTTATTACTAACTGAAGTGATCTTATTTGTTTACTGTTTGTCTCCTAACACTACAGCACAGGGTAACATCTACAAATGACCTGTCTGTTTTGTTCTCTTTTTTATTTCCAGTGCCTAGCATGGTGCCTGGTTTTGTATGCAGTTGGCAAATATTTGTTGATTGAATGAATGGATAACAACTGTTAACATTTTCAGTTTGTTTTATTCTCATTGAAAACGGCATCAAACTGATTTGGCATCAATCTTCTATCTTCTAATTTAAAACTTAAATTTCAAATTTTTACTGTAATTTTCAAAAGTAGGAATAATGGTTAGCCACTTGCAGTAGTATGAGAGAAATTTCCACTGTGGTTCAGATGAAGTTGATTTAAGATATATAATTGCTAATCTGTACACTGGCTTTGCCCTCTCCAGAGTGGTTCAGATTTTCTTTCCAGGAAGTAGTCACAGGACTGGGCAGTGAAAACAGGATGGTTTATGTCAGTCCCACAAAGCTTTATGGGATGGGAGCTACCTACTAGACACTGGAAGGTCTCAATATTTACACATATATCACCACAGATAACACATATACACATGTTGTACATTGCAAGGTAAAAACTATATTACTCAAATTTTCTGTTCTTGACTGGTTTATTTTTATTTTATATTTTATTTTATTTCTTTTTGAGATAGGGGCTCACTATGTTGCCCAGGCTGGTCTTGAACTCCTGGGCTCAAAGAATCCTCCTGCTTTGGACTCCCAAAGTGCTGGGATTACAGGCGTGAGCCACTGCGCCCGGCCTTGACTGCTTTTTTGTTAGCTGGATTTGCTAAACCTGGAAAGCGATCTGTGATCTCCCTCTCTAGTTCTGTTCTTTTCTTTTTTAAATATTTGTGGTAGTTTTTGGCTTTATCTATTTTGGTATAATGATATTTGCTATGTTATGTTTGTAACTACTATATTATTGTTAATCTTTGTCTCAAATACTTTCTGCCTTTTTTTTTTTTTTGAGATGGAGTCTCGCTCTGTCACCATGCTGGAGTGCAGTAGCACAATCTTGGCTCACGCAAACCTCCACCTCTCGGGTTCAAGCGATTCTCCTGCCTCAGCCTCCCAAGTAGCTGGGACTAGGGCTGCACCACCATGCCCAGCCAATTTTTATATTTTTGGTAGAGACAGGGTTTCACCGTGCTGGCCAGGATGGTCTCGATCTCTTGACCTCGTGATCTGCCTGCCTTGGCCTTCCAAAGTGCTGGGATTACAGGCATGAGCCACCATGCCTGGCCTACTTTTTGTCTTAAATTCAACTCTTTGAATATTTCTACCCTCCTGTCGTTTGTTTGAATGTTCCAAGTCTTCTATTTTTAAGTCTTTCTTTGCTTTTTAAATTGCTGCTCTAAAAAGTAACATATTTGAAAGAGGTTTTTAAAAATTCTTTCAGAAGATATTGTAAAAGGTATTTTCATTTTCAATTGCTGGCGTAACAAATCATGTCAAAATGTAGTAGCTTATAACTAAAATAATTTTATTATCTTTCATGATTCTGTGGTTAACTTGGATCAGCTGATGGTTCTTTTGCCCCATGGATGTTCTGCTGGTACTGCAGTCATCTGGTAGTCCACTTAAACTAGAATGTCCACGACAGTTCATTCACATGGCTGGTGCCTTGGTGGGGATGACTGGGTTCAACTGGAATATTGGAACAGTGGGGCATCTCCCTCCCACCCATCTTAGGCCTCTTACTCACAAAGTGGCTTCTTACATGGTCTTTTTATGTAGCAAGAACCCCACCAGCAGGATAACCATAATTCTTATATAGTGGCTTAGGCTTCCCAAGAGTGCCAAAGTGCAAACTGCCAGGCCTCCTTAAAGTGGAGATATGGAACTGTTCCAGCATCAATTCTGTCTCCTCCTGTTGGTTGAAGCAAGTCATATGGCCAGTTGGATTAATTGGGGGAAGATATAAATATCAGGAGGTGTGGTTCACTGGGGCTGTCTTTACCTACATTTTATATGTTAATACTGGAGTTTTTTATTTTTTTTGAGATGGAGTCTCACTCTGTCTCCGAGGCTAGAGTGCAGTGGCGCAATCTTGGCTCACTGCAAACTCTGACTCCAGGATTCAAATGATTCTTCTCCCTCAGTCTCCTGAGTAGCTGGGATATCAGGCGCCTGCCACCACGCCCAGCTGATGTTATATTTTTAGTAGAGATGGGGGTTTCACCATGTTGGCCAGGCTGATCTCGAACTCCTGACCTTAAGTGATCTGCCCGCCTTGGCCTCCCAAAGTGCTGGGATTAGAGGCATGAGCCACTACACCCAGCAATATCTGGAATTTTAGGCTGTATTGTAAATTTAAATATTGTATGTCTTTTTAAAAAAAGTACTAGTACTTGGCAGGAGGATTACTGGAGGCCAGGAATTGAAGACCAGCCTGGGCAACATAGTCAAATTCTGTCTAAAATACTAAAAATAATTAAAATAATAAAAAGTAAAATAATAAAGCACCAGATGTTTCTGTTCATTTTATAAGTAAACAATAATTATTTGAATTAAACTAATTTAATTGGTCTCAGTTCATGCTGCTAGTCCTAATATGCTATTATTTTTAAGGAATTTGGCTTTTTTTTCAGTAAGTTGCAATATGTTTTCAAATAATGTTTTCAGGATGTCTGTATAGATTATATAGTATCTTGAGTTTGTCCCAAATTTATAATGTTTTCCTCTTCACACAGTGTGGTTGGGCCTTTATTCTCAGGAATTTGTAGTTACAGAGAAACCTAAGGCTACTCCAATATGTCATCCTTTGTTGGTATACCTTTTGGGAAAATGGTATGTAAAATTTTACCAGGAGGTGTTGGTGAATGGAACTGGAACATGCTCTACATTTTTGTCTTGTTTCAGGTTTTCTTTTAGTATCATTTTTGTTTTATCTCATCTTGCATTTACTCTAGTTATTTAACACCAGAAGCAATGATCTGTTGAGTAGATCTTAGTTTCTAAATCTCCACTTGCCATTTTCTTGCTCTTCATTTTGATATTCTTGTTCTTTCATTATACATTTGGATTTTTTCCAATAACTTCCTGAATATGACTTCATTATGAATTTGTCTTTCTGCTGTGTTAATTCTAGTTTGTGAGTTCCTTGAAATCACTCCTTATTTGAGTTTCTTCCCTTTCTTTCTTTAGTGTGTAGTGTCCTTTTTTCCCATCATGTGTGGTTCTTATAGGCAGTCTTTCTACAACCAGTTGAGTACCCAAAGCAATATTTTTCTCCATATTCTTTTATTTCTTAGAGTGAGTTTGTTGCATCGCTGCCAGTCCTGCGTCTCCTTACTGCTGGGTTTACTTAGGAGTGTAGTCTCTGAATGGGTATAGAAACAGAGTGGGGTGGGGAAATGACAATGGCTGTCCCTGGAAACAGGATTCATACCCAGTTTGGGGCTGGCCAGCCTGTTTCCTGATTGCTACAAACTGAGAAACTTTGAGCTGGGTGTGGAGAGAGGTGAAGGGCCAAACTATTTCCCCACATACTTTCTGGCCAGCCGTGCCAGGGTTCACTTGTCCATGGACATGTTTCTCTTTCTCTCTTCACTTACATTGTGGTTAGTGGAAATTTCCTTAGACTTTTGCAACTTGTTATGGTTCCAAGCAGGCCCTACTTTCTGTCTTTTCTTGTGTGTATCTTTATAGGTATTTTAAATGGAATTTGTGAAGTCATATCAGGAAATGGTAGCTTGATGCCCTCTTAAACTAAATGGCATCTTCCTTCATCTTACAGTTTATTAATCTTTAAAAAAATTGTTAATCCTTCCCATTGGCACAGGGACCCTCTCTCCAGGCAGTCTCGGTTTCCATGGGATGAGTAACAGATATCTCTGATATTAGGTTGGCGCAAAAGTAATTGTGGTTTTCGCCAGTACTTTCAATGGTGAAAACCGCAATTACTTTTGCGCCAACCTGTAGAAAGGTGTTGGACAGCCTTTTATTAACATCCTTAACTCAGCTCAACAAAGGGAGCTTACCTCGTGATTAAGAATAAAAGGTTATAGTAAGCCTTTCCTCTACAAGCATTCAAGTTATTCCATGATTTCAGAGCCAAAATGAGGTTAAAAAGTCAGCGCTAACATTTGTATGCTTAATTTTTAAAATGCTTAATTTCATAGTCTTTTACTTAAAAAAAAAAACTTTTATCATGTTTACTTGCATGCTTTTATCATTATGTTTTTTGGTACTATCCTTTTGTCTCCCTTACCTTACATTTGAGACATTTCATTCTTCAAAAAAGTTTAATCTTCTTTTATTTTGTTTTTGCCATTCATACTTCTTTTTCTTAAATGCCAAATTTTTAATCTTAATTTTCGGCCTTTTGGGTTTTGTTTCTTATTCTTTTTCATTTCAATTTATATTGCCTTACTTTTTTTTTTTTGAGACGGAGTCTTGCTCTGTCGCCCAGGCTGGAGTGCAGTGGCAGGATCTCAGCTCACTGCAAGCTCCGCCTCCCGGGTTCACGCCATTCTCCTGCCTCAGCCTCCCGAGTAGCTGGGACTATAGGCGCCCGCCACCTCGCCCGGCTAGTTTTTTTTTTTGTATTTTTTTTAGTAGAGACGGGGTTTCACCGTGTTAGCCAGGATGGTCTTGATCTCCTGACCTCGTGATCCGCCCATCTCGGCCTCCCAAAGTGCTGGGATTACAGGCTTGAGCCACCGCGCCCGGCGCCTTACTTTTTTTATTTCTGTTGTCTTAAGCATAATTCTCTGTACTATCTTTCTGCCGCCCCCAACCCCTCTACCATGGCCCTTGACAATTTTTCGATTTTTAAAGGCTGAACGATATGTAATCCGCGGGGTGGCAGTAGCAATGAGCTGTGCCCATTCAATAATAGGGAGGAACCATCTTTCCATTTCCTACCGGTAGTCGCTAAGTGATTTTGTATCTCTTTGTTTTACCTTGTTCCCTTAAACTATAACTTGGAGATATATTGATTAAAACTTTCCCAGTGTAGCAGTGATTTGCTTCTGGCAGATGGAAATGGCTTCTGGACAGCACATCCTACCTGTGTGAGAAGCTGATTGTTCTGAAATCCATGGTCTTGGCTTAGTGGAGAAACCATGGCCTCTGGAGTCAGATGCATGTAATAGTTCTGACAGGGAATAGCTGCATGACCATAAGCAAGTTTCAGAACCTTTCTTAAGGCTTTTTTTTTTGTTCAGAAAGGCAAAAATAATATCTACCTTTTATGATTGTTTTAAGAAATAGGAGTAGTGCATATAAAACATCCTGCATGGTGCCTGGCCCATAGTAGTTACCCAGATGTAGTTCAAGCCAGGCCAGCCATGTTACCCAGAGGAGCAGAGGTGAAGTGAATAGGTTATGCTTGGCAAAGCACTGCTTTAGAGGACTCTGGGTGTTAATAGGCCTAGTGGGAATGTCACATGGCCTGTGTTCATAGCCGGGCTTTTGACCCTGCTCCTGCTTCAGCTACCTGTAATGCTGCTTTATGTGCTTTGTTCCCAGTATACCACTGGTTCCCAAGCCCGGCTGCATATTGCAATTACTTGAGAAGGTTAAAAACCACCATTGCCTGGGTCTTGCCCCTGTCGATTCTATTTTAATTGGTCTAGATGTGGCCTGGACATCTGCCTTGTTTGTTTTGAAACAGGGTCTTGCTTTGTCGTCCAGGCTGGAGTGCAGCGGCATGGTCTCGGCTTATGGCGACCTCCACTCCTGGGCTCAAGCCATCCGCCTGCCTCAGCTTCCTGAGTAGCTGGGACCACAGGTGCACACCACTACACCTGACTGATTTTTGTATTTTTTGTAAAGATTGGGTTCTGCCATGTTACCCAGGCTGGTCTTGAACTCTTGGGCTCAAGTGATCTTCCTGCCTTGGCCTCCTGAAAGGTGGGGATTACAGGCATGAGCCACCGCACCTGGCCTTTTTTTTTTTTAAGCTCTTCCTGTGATTCTGGTGTGCTTCCCAGCTTGAAGTTGCACCACCTGCCTGCTTCCACCCTTCCCTTGTGGGATCCTGTCTATGGCTTGAACTCCCTGGCTGTTCTGTTGATCCCCCTGGTGATGCTTCCTCTGGTCCGGGCTGAAGGGAGGCTGACAGGATCCTCCAGCCTGTGCCAGCTCGAGCGTCTGCTGCATCTGTTCAGCATACTGTTCTTTGGCTCTAGAAAGGGTTTAGTACTTTGGAAAAGGTTTATAAACTATTTGCCTTTGGAGGCCAAAGTCACCCCTTTGTGTATCAGAGCAGAGCTAAGACTGCTTTCCTAAGAGACCTTGGCCAGTGCTTTGTGCCACCTTCCTGTGGCTAACAAGTTCCTTGATTTTCAATACAGATGCAACCCTTGCCTTTTGGTGAACTGTTAAGCAAATAAATCTGCCCTTATTTGGCAGCGTAGTAGACTGATTGAACTTGAGTTTATTGCAGAGAATGGCACATCACATTTTTAAATTTTCGCTTCTTACTAGAAGACTAGTTCTAAGAGGTAACATTCCTGCAGTTAGCCTGAAATCCATCTCTATTCCTCTACAGTGCCTTTTCTAATTTTTGTTTTTTTGTGAGGTCGGGGAATACTTAACACTCTTCAAAAGGCAACTGAAGGGGCAGGTAAACTGAAGCTGGTTGAAAAGGAGCTCTTGCTACCCCCGACTCACTCCTGAACCCATTTCCTGCCCACCACTCGCACCCCAACCCCTTCTTTGACGTGGAAGGGCTCTGGGGAGACTTGGTTGATCCTCACCGCCTAAGCACTCTTGAGTCCTCACTCTTTTGACTGCTTGTAAAATAATTCTTCTGTTTTTTTGTTTTGTTTTTTTGTTGGTGGGGGAGTATGAATGTGGCTTTCATAGTTGGATGTTATAAAACATAGTCATTTGGTAGTTGGGAACTTTTTATTTTTGTGATCTTGTTTTTAATTCTCAGGATGTTTGCGACACCAGTCACTCGAGAGAATCTCTGAGTCTTGGCGAGGGCTTTCTGAGGGTTCATGTATTCTTAGCAGCTGTTGTCTTCTGACTCAGTGGTAGATTTGCCTTTTCCCATGGACACTCTGGACCTTGTAGCTCCTCAAGCTTCCCTGTCTGCTGAGCAGATAGGAAGCCATGTCAAATATGTGGCACCTTGAGGAAATACCTAGTGAATAATAGTATGTCCTATTGTGCTCTAACTTTATTTCAGCCTTATTTCTTTTCTGAATATTATTTTTCATTTATCTTCATTTCCTCATCTATCTGTTTTCTTCTCTTCTAAAGTATGTATCTTTGTTAGCTCCATCATCCTTTTTGGAATGAGCAAGTATAAAAATAAGTAAATAAATAAATAAGACCCATCCTAAATATTTTAAGAAACCACCATTTTGCGGCACACTTGCTACCTTGGTCTTAGCTCTGGGCTCTGCTGTCCTCTGGCAGTACTGCTGCATTGCCTTCTCTCCCCGCATCTGCCCACCCCTCTGTCCCAGAGAGATTTTTCTGTAGCCCCTCATCTGCAGAGTCCCACAGCTCAGGGTCGAGGGTCTTTCTTAGCAGTAATCACCCCCTATGCTGCTGCCCCTCCGTTTCCGGACCTGTTTCCTGTGGCTCCTCTCCTGCACTTTACACTTCAGTTCTTGTTTCTGCCCACTCTGCCTTTGTCATTTCCTGGATCTGAAGCTGTTCTCCTACTCTTTCACCTCTCTCTTCTCGGTAAACTTCTGTGAAACCTCCGCTGATTCCCTGCAGCAGGGTTGACCACTTCCTGAGTGTTACTTCATCTCTTGGTGCATATATCTGGTTGCACTAACCAGGCTGCTGCTAGCCCGAAGGCACCTTTGTGCAAATTAGAAAAAGACACCCACCCCTTCTGCAAGATACTTCATAGTACTTCCAACTGCTGGCAAACCGTCTTAATAAAGACAGACATCTTTGATGTCTCTAATGTGCATGGTGCTCTACAAGGGTTGTGCAGTGCATAGCTGTGCAGTTGTATGTGATAGGTCTATGTTATAATTATTTGTTTAATTGTCTGTATTCCCTTCAGGACTAAGGAAAATTCCTTATATCTTGATACTGTTTTTATATTCTTACTGTCTGACCAGATCAGACCCTCAGTAACCGTTTGCTAAACGAAAGAAGGAATGAAGGTACAAATATGTATCTACCTTGTCTGGAAAAATAGCAGGAAAGGCATGCCTGCCAAGGACTTTTACACTGAACAGTAAGAATATATTTTAGCTCAGAGACACTGTTTTCACGTTTCAATATTGCTTTAATTAGATATCTTAAAGCTAGTGTACCACAGTGGGTGAAAAGCAGATGCTGGAGCTAGACTCCATGAGTTTGAATCCCCGTTCTATCACTTACTCACTTATTAGTGCACCTTTGGGCATATTACTTAACCTCTCTGTGCCTCAGTTTACTCATCTATAAAATGAGGGTGATGATAATAGTTCCTACTTCAAAGGCTTGTGAGAATTAAATGAATTATGTAAAGTGCTTAGAATAGTACAAGACACATAATAGTAAGAGAAGTGTTAGGTTAGGTATTGTCAATATTGTTAAAGTTCATATATGGATTTACTATACTATTGTTTGTTTTTAACTGTGAAGTGCTGTTTTCACTCTGTCATGTACAGCTTTTATTGCTAGCATCTTGCTTCTGCGGGTCCAGCCACCTGCTGATTGGCCCCGTGTTTGCGCTGTGGTCAAAGCACTTGCTGCCTGCGGTTCTCCCTCGCACACACGGGTTCTTTGGTTGCTGTTAACAAAAGTACATAGGACACAGACAGGAAACCCGCAGGCTTTGTTTTTTCTTCCTAATTTGGCAGAAGGGGGAAAAACCAGGGCCTTTCTCAGACAAGGCTTGTTTTAGAGTTTAAATTTAACTTCTTGTTCATGTTCTAAAGCTTGGGTTGGTAATAAATCTTGGCTGTACGAGACTAGAGAGAATTGGGCTTTAAAAAATGATTTTAATGTAAAATCTTTTCTAATTGCAGGACAACTTGCCTTTGCTGATTTTCAAGAGAGTTGTGCTATGATGTGGCAAAAGGTAATGGAATGTTCTAGGGCCAAGTTCCCCACTAGAACGTGCCAGGGTATTCTCGAGTTAGACAATAGAAGAAAGTCACTCCCCGAATAGTTACGGGCTTCTCCTGGTCTTTAGGGTTCACTTGTGCTTTAACTTCACAGGAGGGATGGGAGGGGCATTTTCTGCATTGTTTCCGGCTTTGTCTTTCTCTGGTGTCTCATGCTGGCATTGGAAGCTGTAACACTCTGGGAACGTCTGCATAACCCAGTCTGGCTGCCTCACCCTGTTGAGCTCTCTTCAAATTAAGCAAGATCTGACTAATACATTCTTCAGAGATGCTCTGACCGTTTTCATTATGAGAACTAAATGGCTTTTCCCAGATCACATTACTGTAATTGACTTTACACTCATTTTGATACTCTTACATATTATAGGGCACTAGCTAGAACTCTCACAGCAGTTGATGTACATTTGTTTGTGGTTTCAACAGCCTTTTCTTAGTTAAACAAAACAGCATATAAGCAGATAATACAAAGATAATCTAAAATGTCACCCTCCTTCATTTGTTAAATTGATCAAAGCCCTTTATATACATAAACCTGGATTAAATATTTTAGTATAGAACTGGTCACCCGTAGCCTGATTCAAGGGTATGTTTAGTTATTAGTTCTCAGAAAGAATGTCTCCCTGAGGAACTTCCTCCAACAGGGTTTCTATGGATTCCTTTACATTCAAGTTTTCAGAAATGATGAGTAGACAATTAGTTGTTACTCTGTGTTCTGGAAGGTAGAGAAGCAGATGGTGAGAATGTGTTCCAGCCAACAAAGGAACTCACATTATACCTAACTTTTCTGCACTGCATTACCTCTGACCCCTTTAGGACACATCAGAGGCTTTGTTTTGTGAAAGGAGCACAATTAAAATCTAAGGTTAAATCTTCAAGTAGGGGCACAAATACTTACGGAGTTTTTTCCTTTATCTAAAACCGGAATTTCCTTGTCTGTCCAAAATCTCTATTCGTTTTGGAGAAATGTCAGCAAAGACAGACAGGAATTTACCTAAATCTCACTTAGGGTTGGGATGCGCTGATGGTCAAAGCAAACTGAAAACCCACAGAAATAATTTGATTCACAAATGCATTTTGTTAGCAATTTTTAAAAATTGGTTGTCAGCATTTAGAATCCAGGCAATTTCACATTAAAAAAAAAAAAATCAGATTTCTGACCCCTCTTGAAAATGGAAAGATCCATTGAGACTGGGGCCACATAGCCACAGTCAGCTGGAGCCAGGTTGAAGCTGTCTTCTTGGCTGGGCCTTACGTCCTTGTCTTTGCAGTGTCTGCTGTCTTTTATGTGACCTGTTTGGCCCTGTGAGCATTTGAATTGTGACCCCCTCTCCTGTCCTTTCCTGTCCTACTCCTATAGCCCACGTCCTACTGTTTTATGGTCAGGTATCTTACACTTTTCAGAAAGCCTCAGGCCGTATCTTACACTTTTCAGGAAGCCTCAGGCCACTGTGAGCAGTGGTTAAATGGCCACCAGGAAGGAGGAGAGTTGGCTCCAGGGAGTCCACTGCTGCTCCCAGCCCCACCCAGGCCTTCAGGGGACAGGAGCTAAAGCCAGGGTGGATGTGGTGTGCTGTATTTGCTGAGCTGGCATCCCTCCATCTGTTCGTTCAGCCTGAAAGTCATAACCAAAGTTTCCTCATCCCAAGGGTGGGGCATTTTTCAAAATATGAAAGAATGGAGCCAGTGACAGCTCCAGCCCATTTGCAGGCTTATAAGGACCAGCCATTGCCACAAAGGATAAGCTTCCTGTTTACCAGTTGGCCTGAGACAAAGTGGTTGTGCTTCCTGGCCACGCGGGGCTTGGCACACAGTCTGGGCTCTGTCTGTCAGGATGGTGGGCTGAATGCTTGCTCTGTGCTGGGCCGGCTGGGGGCGGCAGGGCCCCCACAGCATGGGTCCTGGACATGGGCCACTCTTGAGAGGGCACCCTCAGAAGGGCACTCAGTTTGGCTCCAGAACCAACCCTGGCATTTGGAAAGGAAGCAAATGAGGGAGGGCAGTCTGGCCTCCTTGCTGACTTCCTTAATGCTTCTTTCCTTGAGGGGCCCACGCCAGGCAAATCCCCTTGGCACAAAGCAGGGAATCCTACAATAAATTTGTATCTTTTGTTTTTAAGTATCCAGGAAGCAGGCAGTCAATTCCTCTGGGAATAAAGGTCCTTTTCGGCGGTGTGTTCGGTGCTGGGGGCTTTGCCCTTGTGTATTACCTCATACAAAGTAAGTATCCTGCAAGCCACGTGCAGCCTGACCTCCTCCTAGCAATCCTGCTCCTGCTCCTCTATCAGAGGAAATACTTGAGATGTTTTCTTTAGATTAGAGAAGGAGGAGAGGGTGATTTTAAAGGCTAGTCCACCATTTCATTGGCTGTAGCTTCCTCTGTATCCTGTAATCTCAGTTTTTCCAGGAGCAACGAGTACAAATAAAAGGACCAGGACTCATTTGCATAAGAAGCCTAGCAAAGCACGGTGGGGTTTCAGTCCAGTGCACACACAGTGGCTCCATCAAGATTCTGAGATTATATAAAGAAAGTACAGAGGGAAGGGGAATACCAGATGGTTCACAGGTGGGGAAAGCTGTGAGTATGCGTCCAGTGTTGTCAGCCTTTGTTGCACTTTCATTCTTTGCTGTTGATTTAATGGAGGAGGGACCACAAGCAAGGGACTCTGACGGGCAGAAAATAAAAGCAGAGACCACGATGGCAAAATCCCGACACACGCAGCTTCCAGCCCCACTGCCCTCAAATTTGAATTTGTAAAGACAGGCCACAATTACTGTCACCAGCCAGGACATTTAAGGTCATTTTAATGCTACTGGTGGCAAAGCGGCAGCAGTTTTTTCCAGACCGACTTTTTTAAGGCTCCTTTATCCCCACCCAGCTTGGCTCCTCATCCACTCTGCAACATTTTCACTTCTTCCCAGGATGTGAGTGTCACCAGCAGACAAGCAAACAGGCTCCAGTGTCCTCTGCAGCCTCTCTGCACCTTCCTGCAGAGTTGGTGGAGTTGCTGAGTCTGGAGGGGGCTTGAGATGAGCATTCCCAGGAATGATTTAGACTGAATAATTTGGCCTCCTCTTCCCTCTGCCAAAGGACAGGGGCAGGACATGAGAGGAATGGGTGCATTTTTGGGTCAGGGTTCAGCCTTCTGGTGTGGCAGCCTTTCTCCCTTAGGAGGCTGCTAAGTCGGTGAGACCTGGGCACTGCAGCCGACTGCCTGGGTTGAATGGTTGAATCTTGGCTCCAGCTCTTGACCAGCTATGTGGCCTTATGGGGGAGTCCGTCACCTTTCTGGGCGTTAGTTACCTTATTGGTGTGATGTGTGGTAATATTAGTGCCTGTGCATGAGGTGAGAATTGAATCTCACAACACGAGAGCTATTGAACATTGTGAGATGTGTGAAGTACTGAGAACAGTGCCTGGCCATAGAAATCACTCAATAAAGATTACCTGTCTGGACTCTGCTTCTGTCCCTTCTTTTCCTGTCATGGCTGGCACCGTGTTCATTCCTGTGGCATTCCCTGTATCCCTGTTCCTGGGAAGCAGCCCAGGAGGGGGATTCCGTTGGCCTCTCCAGGGTCAGGTCACCTTTCCCTTCATTAGTGTGATGGGCCCTTCAGAAGGGAAGCACTTTCTGTGGCCAAACTGAACAGCCTGCTTGGGGAGCCTGCCTGTGCTCCCTCCTTCGGGCAGCTGATGATTAGAACGTACAGCTTCTGGGAGGTGCTGCCCAGAGTTCCCAGGTAGCCTGTGGGCTCAGAATGATTCCTGAGACTGAGAGCAGTTTGACTTGAAATGTTGGCTTAAATCTCAATGAGTGAACATTCTCATATCCTGTGTCTTGGCCTGAGGGTTTTGTTAATGTTGTGGCCTATTTTACGTCTCATGTTAGTGGAACAGGCAATGTTTAGAAGTCAGGTGTCATGGCTTCTGGCCTCAGCTTTGCCGTGGACCAGCTGTGTCACTTTGAACAAGTCATGGAATCATAGGACTTTAGAGGAAACTTAGAGACTTGAGAGGAAACTTAGGGAAGAGCTGATCAAACCCCTTAGGTGTAGAAATAAGGCAATGACTGAGGGTAGAAATGAGGTGAAGCAGAAAGGGTCTGCATGAGGTCAAGGCCCAAGGTCATGTGCACATCCCTGCAAAACACTGCCTGCCTGTGCTTTGGTTTTTGAGTCTGTAAAATGGACAGTTTAGAGTAGATGGTCCTAATTATTCGTCCATCCACAAATTTCATGTTTCTGTTTCTACCCTGTACGTCAATTGTATTATTTAATTTTCTTTGTAGTAGATTCTACCTGACCAAGTTCAATAAGAAAAATAAGTGTGTCTTTCGTCCTTAGAGCTTCATTCCAGGGGTTTATATTACAAGTTGGCAATGGAGCAGCTGCAGAGCCATCCCGAGGCACAGGAAGCTCTGGGCCCTCCTCTCAACATCCATTATCTCAAGCTCACCGACAGGGAAAACTTCGTGGACATTGCTGATGCCAAGGTAGCGTGCTTTCCCGGCGAACTGCAGGCTGGTGCCTGCTGAAGGAGAGGAGAGTCTACTGTCTCCTGGAAAGTCTTGGAGTTACGGATTTGGGATGGGAAAATCCACTAAGTAAAGCTAGGGTTAGCACCTTTAAAAAAAGTTTTATTATGGATTTTAATGTTTATGTAAAATATATTTTATATTATAGATATATTTCTATATACTTTTCTTCCATTCTGGGGAATTGATGTGGCAGGGAATGCAGTGGGTATGCTGAAGTCACCATCTTGAATTGAAGGTAGTAGAGAAATGACCAGTGGCGGTTTGCTACCATGTTGGCTTTGATAGCTCTCAGCACTCTGGGAGGCTGAGGTAAGAGGATAGCTGGAGCCCTGGAGTTTGAGACCAGCCTGGGCAACACAGCAAGACCCTGTCTCTATCTCTCTATCTCTCTGCCTGCCTATCTGTCTGTCTATCAATCAATTATCTATCTATCTATCTATCTATCTATCTATCTATCTATCTATCTATAATTTAGCCAGGTGTGATAGTGCACACCTATAATCCCAGCTACCCAGGAGGCTGAAGCAGGAGGATCACTTGAACTCAGGAGTTGGAGGCTGCAGTGAGCTATGATCATGTCACTGCACTCTACCTTGGGTGACAGAGTGAAACTATGTCTAAAATAAAAAAAAGAGAAAGCACCTGTATCCAGTCAGTGCTCATTCAAATGTAACCAACTCTTTAAACTTTGATTTTTAAAGTTTATTTATTTACATTGCTTCCACAGAATACCAACCCATTTTTTTAGCTGTAACTTATCTTTTTGTACTTGATCACACTCACTTGCATGTAAAATGCATTTGTTCTTCTGTTTAACAAACATTGGCCGGGCACGGTGGCTCAAGCCTGTAATCCCAGCACTTTGGGAGGCCGAGACGGGCGGATCACGAGGTCAGGAGATCGAGACCATCCTGGCTAACACGGTGAAACCCTGTCTTTACTAAAAATATACAAAAAAACTAGCTGGGCGAGGTGGCGGGCGCCTGTAGTCTCAGCTACTCCGGTGGCTGAGGCAGGAGAATGGCGTGAACCCGGGAGGCGGAGCTTGCAGTGAGCGGAGATCCGGCCACCGCACTCCAGCCCAGGCGACAGAGCGAGACTCCGTTTAAAAAAAAAAAAAACAAAAACAAACAAACAAACATATTTTGAGTATATACTCTAGTTTGAGGAATGATTCTAAGCTATGTGGGGAATAGAGGTGCAGAAGGCTTTTGGGGTTTTATGGTTGAAAATTCCTGAGTAAGACAGGGTGAGGCAAGCCCTGTCACTGTTATGCAGGCCTAGGGGGAGTGGCTGGAGGCCTGGGACATGGCTGTGAGGACTTTGAACGGTGGAGAGGAACACCCGGCTGAGGAGCAGCATGACCGGGAAGGTCGTCACTGTGTCCCCTGTCAGTGTGATATGACAGTGGAGGCACAGGTGGGCGAGGTGGGTGTGGGCGGGTAGGAGAGGCCGCGGCCACCAGGGGGCCACAGTATCATCTTGGAAGGTGTGTGCTTGACTCTAGCAGCAGAAGCCCGTAAAGTATTGGAAGGATAAGAGTGAGGTGATCTGACCTGCATTATTTTTTGTTATTTTTAGTATGTTCTTAATGGACCTAGCTCTAATGAGACATTTTTCGAACTACAAAAGCAATTCATGCTCTGGTATTCTGATTAAAATACTCGGTTTTAAAAGAAAGTGTGTTTGTGTAGATTGGCGATGTCCAGGGACTGGCTACAGTGAGCCACCTTTAGGAGAGAGACGCAGCCACACTGGTGTGCAGTGGTGAGAGCATGAACCAGAGGTGTGGCCTGGAGAAGCAAAAGATGGATGTGAAGGCATCGTGGCATCCAGGTGACAGAACTTGGTAACAGTCATGTATCAGGAGTGGGTGGGTCGGAGGTGATGCTCCAGTGTCCAGCATGAATGTTAGTGGAAGGACGGCAGCGACACTGCGTGAGAGAGGACACGTAGGAGGAGCACAGGGAAGGGCTGGCATGTGTAGGAGGAGCACAGGGAAGAGCTGGAGTGCTCACTCTGTGCCAGGCCACTGGATTGCTCCCATGGTGTGGCGGAGCCCGTCTGTGCTTCCTTGTCGTTGGTCACTTGGCTAGACCCCAGCAATCCTGAGAACCTGGAAAAGCCAGCAGGTAGGTCTGGCTGTTGCATTTCTCTCGGCACAGAGCACAGAGCCCAGCTGTAGCGCTGAGGAAGTGTGTGCCAAAGGCGCCTTGGCTGGGGCTGGTTGATGCAGCATCCATGATCTGGTGCTCCAGGAACCCCAGTGAGAGTAGGGTGAGGCCATAGTGGTTTTGGTGGGAGCTTTGTTCTGTCCAGCTTTCACTTTGGCCCCAGTGGTGCTGAGAGGGCGCCTTCCTGGGCTTCCCCACATCCCTGGGACCTTGGCCATGGCGTGACTATGTTGGCTGTGGTGCTAGGTTCTGGCTTCTGCTGCCAAATGCTGTGACTCCGCAGTGACAGGAGTTCAGAGTCTGCTGCATCACAGCCACCCGGAGCCTCAGCACATGCCTTCCAATTTGTGGACTATTTTTGACATTCTGTCAGGGTCCTTACTTTCTTTATAATCAGCTGTTTGTAAGGATGCTTGTATACAACATACGCCCTCTTATCCCAAATTCCTTTATTTGCACTTCTTACAGTTTTTCCAGAGGTGAGATGTTTCAGTTGTTCATGAAGTAATTGTCGTACATTGGGATTTTTTCCAGAGTGTGTGTGTGAGATAGTCACCAGTGACCAACGTTTGCTTTACCAGAACTCCTGCTTTGGCAAGGTCTGGCTGGTGAAGGAACCAGCCCATAAAGTGTCACATCTACACATAGAGGCACAGCTACACACAGTTCAGACACTGGCCCCTCAGAGTTTGCTGTTCTTCAGAATCCTTCTTGCTTCTGCCCATTTTTTTCTCCTTCCTTTTTTTTTTTTTTCTTAAAGCATCCAGAGATGCTCAGTGTATACTCCGTTGCTTAATTCTGTAATCTCCAGAGAAAAGCTGTAGCTTGACTCAAACAGTGGGACCCTGAAGATTTTTTTTTTTTTTTTTTTTTTCCTTGAGATGGAGCCTTGCTCTCTTACCCAGGCTGGAGTACAGCGGTGTGATCTCGGCACACTGCAGCCTCCACCTCCCAGGTTCAAGCGATTCTCCTGCCTCAGCCTCCTGAGTAGCTGGGACTATAGGTGCGCACCACCACGCCTGGCTAATTGTTTGTATTTCTAGTAGAGATGGGGTTTTGCCATATTGCCCAGGCTGATCTCGAACTCCTGGCCTCAAGTGATCCACCCGCCTTGGCCTCCCAAAGTGCTAGGATTACAGGCGGAAGCCACCATGCCCGGCTAAAGATTTGTTCTTAAAGTGTGACTAGTTGACTGCCTATTCACCTGAGTTATGGAGCCATGTTCCAAATCCTGTGCCTTCCTTCAGGTGTGTTTAAAGGAAAGAAAGAGTTTTGGAAAGCACAGATGTGCACCTCAGTAGTTTCTTCTCTTGGTGGCAATTTGGAATGGGTGGGATACTCCCCGCCCCCGCTCCGGGAGGTATCTTGGCCGTTACCGAGGACACGGGAAGGCACTCTGGGAGGTGCCTGTCTCATGACAGGCTTCCTTATTGTGGCTCATAGCTTTGGTTTTCGTGAGAAACTAAAAACATTGCATTCACTATTTTTTTTTCTAAATTGGAGTGTAATCAAACAACTGCTCAGGGGCTCTCAGGCCGACTCCCCGGGCATGGGCATGGCAGCACCTGGCAGCACCCTGTGGTGCGAACCCAGCCTGTGGTGCTGGGGATGAAGGAGAAACCCAGGACTCCGTGTCGTCTTTCCCAGACAAGCCTTCATGTATTATATTTTCCTCACAGCTTGTTCTTTAGGGTCCAGGTCAAAATATGTACCAATTTGCTGGCAATAGGTTCCTCTTTAAAACAGTGAATTTCTTTTGGTATTTTATTATGAAAAATTTCAAACATACAAAAAAGATAAAAGAATTTATACTGTGAGCACCTATAGCTGGTACCTGGATTCTACAGTTAGCATTTTGTTCTGTTTCCGTGAGTCTATAGTGTTATTTAGATGGATTACAAAGTAATTTTCAAACATTATACACGTAAGCACATACATCATTAAGTAGAGTTTAATATTTGTTATGGTTCCTAGTTTTTTTTTCTTTTTTTTTGAGGTAAAATTTACATTCTGTGAAAGGCACAAATCCAAGTGTCCTATCTCTGATGAGTTTTAACAAATACACCCAGTCGTGTCACTCAAGCCGTTATCTAGATGTAGATTGCTCCCAGCACCTGAATTCCCTCGTGCCCTACCCAGTGGGTCCCTTCTCACATCTTCCAGCTCTACCAGAGGCAGTCACTTTTCTTTTTTCTTTTAATGATGTTTGAAAATTACTTTGTAATCCATCAAAATAACAGGTTTCCAGCATAGTTTAGCCTGTTCTAGAATTTAACATAAATAGTTATATACTCCTCCTGTGTAAAGCCCTTTGACTTGGCGTGTTTTTGATACTCATCCATGTTGCTGCGTGTGTCAGGAGTTTGCTCCTTTTTAACAGTGGACTTTTGAGCGATCATTCGAAGTAGGATCATAGGAGGCCTCTGTGCCAAATGCAAAGACTGCTATGCTATTGACCTTACCAGCCAACCAAAGAGGGGCAGGACATTTGGAAAATCAAGTGGATTCTCCAGCTGGGCTGTTAGAAAACAGCTCACTTCTGTGGAGAATCACTGGATTTTATAGGCTTAGCTCTAGAGAGCATCATTTTGTCATCATCTTCTGAAATGACAATAATGTATCCAATTACATCTCTCCTTTCTGTCATTTTACACCACAGTTGAAGATTCCTGTCTCTGGATCCAAGTCAGAGGGCCTTCTCTACGTCCGCTCCTCCAGAGGAGGCCCCTTTCAGAGGTATCCTGGGAAGGTGACGGCAGTCCAGGGGGTGGGAGGAGGACTTCCTGACGGAAGCAACCCTGACTGTTTTCATTTGTTGGTAAATTGCTGTGGGCATAGGAAGAACTGTTTTTCAAGCTTGAAGCTGAAAGCTTCGTGGCCTGGGCAGCAAGCCAGTACTGTGGCTCTTAGCTGAGTCCAGTTTATCCATACAGTCTACTGAATTGCCCTCTCCTTATGCCGTGGAATTCGTAAAACTTTCCAGTTATAGTGATCTAGGTCTGTCATAATTTGATGCTATGTTACAGCTTCTCACTTCACTGCCTCGATTGTTACAAATGAATAAAGGGCATGGATTCTTGTTCCAGAATTTATTCATCACATTCTTTGCATAAGCTCTCCACCCCTTAATTGGCTTTGCTTGTCTGGTTGCCAGTAGCTACATCCACTCACTTCCCCCACGGGAAGCCTCTCTCATAGATGTTTGCTGTTTAGCCAGGCTGTGTTTTAATTCCCAAAGACAAAAGGAGCAGGAGGGCCCACCTAGCTCACCCTGGGCTCACTGACCTCTGAGCCTGGGATTAGTGCACGAGCTGGCTGGATTCCATGCCAGGAACTGAAGGTCAGTGTGAATTAGGAAATGAGAAATAAACTGCTCCTTCTTCTTCCTGATGTCCCTTCCATTCGCCTGTCATTGTTAAGCCTGCCTTGAAGTCGAAGCTGGTTAAATAATGAGAGCCCATGGTAGAATGTTACGAATTGTGTTGACACAGCACTCACAGAAAATGTTTAAAAAGATTTAAGGCATTATTCAAAACAACTGCTTTGTGCGCCCCTTTTTTTGACTATGGCTGTTGCCTCAGTGTTCATAGATTAGAGATATTGTACTTTTGGTTTCTCTCAGGTGGCACCTTGATGAGGTCTTTTTAGAGCTCAAGGATGGTCAGCAGATTCCTGTGTTCAAGCTCAGTGGGGAAAACGGTGATGAAGTAAAAAAGCAGTAGAGAAGACCCAGCAGACCCAGCGTGCTTCTAGTCCATCCTCATCTCTACCATATGCCCACTAGGGTGGTGGCCCATCTGAGTGGCAGACACTCCTGCAACCCAGTTTTCCAGCCACCAGTGGGATGACTGTATGTGCCAGCACATGGTAATTTTGGTATAATTCCAACTTGGGCACAACGAATGCTATTTGTCATTTTTAAACTGAATCCGAAAGAAACTCCTATTATAAATTTGAGATAATTGATTTGAAAGTGCTTTGTATAAAAGCAAAATATAAAAGGAATCAGAATTAATAAAATGTTTGTTGATCTTTGCTAGTTCTCATTTCTTTCCTTTCTCTTCCTCTTCCTTTCCCCTGGAATTTTTCAGTCCTCATTACAAAGCCTGAAGCTCAGTAGTACTGAAGGGATGTTTTCTAAATTATTGACATGAGAATGATGAGGAAGACCACTTTGGTTTTTCACTCTACCTTGAATTCATGTTGTTAAGTAGATTGTGAACATTCTCCATCACTTTGGAATATTTTGTTTGCATTTATTTCTATTTCAGATACCAACCATCTGCCCAGTTGAAGATTTGCAAAATAATTTTTATTCCAAACATTTTGAAAGCTTAGAAAATTTATGTGTGTACATATACACATAAAGTTAACTTAGGAAAGTTAGTTTGAAGGTAACAGCATCTGGCTGGGCGTGGTGGCTCATGCCTGTAATCCCAGCACTTTGGGAGGCTGAGGCAGGAGGATCACCTGAGGTCAGGAGGCCTGGCCAACATGGTGAAATCTCATCTCTACTGAAAATACAAAAAAATTAGCTGAGTGTGGTGGCAGATGCCTGTAATCCCAGCTACTTGGGAGGCTGAGGCAGGAGAATTGCTTGAATCCAGGAGGCAGAGTCTGCAGTGAGCCAAGATTTCAACCATTGCACTCCATCCTGGGCAACAAGAGCAAAACTCCGTCTCAGGAGAGAGAAAAAAAAAAAGGGAAAGGGAAGGAAAGGAAAAAGCTAGCAGGTTCTTACCTATCTGCTTTCCAAACAACTTAGCTGCATGTTAGATAATCGTATCCTTAGGTTTTATTAGTCTTATAAGGAAACATATTATAAACCAAAAGAACTTCCTTCTGGGCACCAGAGCCTACAAAAACAGAAATCTGGTATCTGTGCTTTGAAAAGGTCAGTTTAACCCTCTTAGCATTAGCAGGCTTAATGCCATTGTAGTTGTCTACAATGAAGGACAGCCATGAGCTCTCTTCCTATATTCTTAATATTCAGTGAAGAGAAGCCGCTCAGAAAAAAAGAAAAAAATGAGCTTAAACATGCTGGTAGAATATGAGGTCTTCAGTTGTCACAAGTTATCTCTATTCTGGAGTTGTTTCTTTAAAAATGCTTGTGTGTTCTTTGAGTAGATTACACAGTGAAAAGTCTCCCCCGAGAGTGCTTTTGTCAGTGTGTTTAGATAAATATTCCAATCTCTACAGCCTTTTAAAATAAATGACAGAGCACTGAACAGTTCTGTGCTTTTGCTCTTTAAGTTACACACTGTCCTATTGTGTGTATGTTGTGAATTTATGTATTGCTTCCTATCTGTCTATTCTCTGACAACTTCTACTTCATTTTAGTGTTTGAATTTTTTTTGTTTCTTTGCTATGGCCAGATTGTAGAAAACCAGGGCTTAGGTTGGCCATCTGTTCTGAAGTAAAAATAAGTGTAGAGTTTGAATTAATGAAGAGGCTTTTCTAATCCACCTGATAGGAAATAGTATTATGTAGTGAATAGCTCCTTGATTTCTATTTGAAAGCTGCTATCTTGGGTATTTTTTTCTCTTCACATTTACTTCCTGTGCACTTAATGCCTTCATGGGTGATTCTGAGCAGGCTGGAACTTGATCACTGCAGTAGACACTGTCTTTCCTGTTCTTTGAGGAGAGCAATGATGTGCACTTGCAGCCCACTGTTTCCTGTAGATCCATTAATCACTGTGACTCGGCCATTGACTCCACTAACTACCTTAATGATGTCTTGGATAATGCATCAGAGGAAAAGGTGACTTTTTGAGGAAGGGCCCCCAGTGCATCCCATAAAGAGACAGGATAGCCCAGAGATCAGAGAAAGGGGTTTCCTAGAATTATACAAACTCTAGATGTTGCAGGAGAGGGATCACAGCCAACAAATGGTAGCGTGATGCCTATGTGCTTTACTATAGAAGAGGCTGCAGGGCCTCTACCCGCAGTTCCTTACCAACTAGTGTGCTGGGTGGATGGGCAGGGGCTGTGGAGAGTATTATAATACTGTGCCAAGAGAATTTCACGCTCTGGTGCTAAAAATGATGTAGAAAAGAGAGATATCAGTTTAGGAGGAATCTAAGTGGCTGTCCGGAGGCAGTAGTGTCCCTGTGGGCCTTGAAGTCCAAGATTTTGATAAGCAGACATGATGGAGAGCACCCTGCGAGTGGAAAGCACAGCATGAAGAGAGGCCCCGGAGCGGGCAGAGGGGAGTTGTGCCCCAGAAATAAGAAGCCCGGTTTGGACAGCGTGTAGATGAGCGTAGGTAAAGTAAAAGAGAGGCCTGGAAAGGTAAGTTGGCCACAGTGTGTGACCGCCAGTGTTGACATTCTGCATACAATTTGTGGCCATCAAAGATTTGGGGGTAAGCATGTGATTCTACTGCTAACGAGGTTTCAGAGGCTGTGCTGAATGTGTACTGACAAGACCTGTGTGACTTTCAGGTAAGTCACAGATTTTACCACCTTCGTTCAGTTTTCCTAGAATTAGCCTCCTCTTGCCTGTAAACATTTCCTATTCACCAACCCAAGGACTTGATAATACCTGATAAGATTTTATTACTCTGAGTTTTGGTAAAGTTTGTATACAGCAACAATGAAACTGAAATTACATATACACCAAACAGCCAGAACTTAGCTCCTTCTGTCCTCTGGCCACCAGCAAGGCCAGGGAAATGCTCAAGCAGCAGCAGTTGTGAAGGATTTTCCCAAAGCAAGCAGCTTTGGAAGTGGCTTTAGGCCACTTGACTCTCTGGCATTTTCAGTTTGTCGATCTGAAAAATATGAATAAATATTTACCAATCACTTGCCTTCAGGTGAGACAATGTTTATACTGCTCATTGGGATGCTTGGACAAAAGATGCTGTTTACTCAGGAGGCTCAGTGACGGGGCGGTCAAGGAGGAGGTGAGAGGGTCATAGGAAAACCTCGTCTCCGCCCACCAGAAGATTCTGGCCTCCTTAGTAATCCCCCCTGGTTCAGGCATGCTTTTTGGCAGAGTTGCTCAGTTGAAAGCACTGTCAGGAATGTGTACAGAAAAACTGCACCCACTTTATAATCCAGGGCAGAAAAGTAGGAAATGAAAATTTTAAAAACATGCCTGTAAGACACGGGTTGGGTGCAGAAGTGAAACCTGACTTTGCAGGAGAGAGTACTTTTCCTTCCTAAATTATCTTCCAAATTTTTTCCCCTTAGAGGAAATTTCCAAAAGGAATTTTTTTAAGGAAACGTTTTAATTGATTTATCAGATCACATGAGGTGTGTTAACCTTTTATTATTACATAATAAGCTGTCAAGGCAGAAATTAGACCCCCTACTATACACCTATAACACTTACCTTTTAACTTGAGCTACCACATCAGTCACCCTGCAGTCTTAATGACAAAGTAATTTTTCACTTCCAAATTATTTTTATGAAATGAGAAACTATAGACCTGTCTCCCTTATGAAGGTTGATGCAAATATTCAAAATAAAATATTAGTGAACTGAATCAATGATATGTAGTGGTATATTGTATTATTTTTCACGAAATGGGTTGGTGCTTCTCCCTCTCAGTGCTCTTTCCTGTGGGAGGATTATACATCCCTGCCTCGTTGAACTTAGGTGTGACTGTGTGGCTTGTGAGTGGAAGTGGCATGCAGGACTTCTGAGTAAAAGTTTTAAGTGCCTGCCCTTGGTTCACACTGTCCACTTTGCCTTCGTCCCTAAGATTGGTAATATTCCAGATGGTGGCTACTTCAAGGGCTTGGGGGCTGGGAGAGCTGACCCACAGTAGGACATGAAGCATAAGAGACACATAAACCCTTACAAGCCCCTAAGATGGGGGGCTATTTGTTACCCCAACTTAACCTAGTGCACCCTACTGTTAACAGTGACTGAGAGAGGTTTATTCCAGGAATGCAAAGGTGGTTCAATATCAGGAAATCCTGGAATTATTTTAACCTAAGACATGGCTTAGATCGAGGACTTAGCATTCAATTGGAGACACACACAAACCATTGATTGTAGAACATGTCCTCGGTGGTTTGACTGAGTCAGTAGTAGTTATAAAATTATATAAAAGTTATGTTTATATTTTGCAAACTAAGCTACTTTCTAGGACCACATTTTTAGAAAATTCACTATTCAAAACAAAGTAGAAGAGACAAAGAGTAGACGCACTTCTCCCTATTCCTCCACTAAGTGCAGCCTGGACTTGTGTAAAACAAACATCAAACTACTGTGAAAGCTGAGAAGACCGAATGGAAAGGAACTTCAGTACCCAAGGAATAAAACACAGCATTGACTTCCCTGGGTTTTCTTTTGCCTCATATTGGGCAAATATGAGGCGCTGGAGAAGCCAGCACCCCAGAAACACCAATAGGAGCCAATGGCTAAGCAAAGCCTGGTGTCTCTAGCCCAAGGATCGGGACAGGGCAACCTAGAAAGATGGAGAAGTCTCAGACAGTAACTTCCCTACTCTATCCAAACACCATGGAAAAGCCTATGGCCCCAACCCTACTGCCTCATCAGCAAAGGCCAAGTGGGGAGCCTACACCTTCTCCTTTGCCTGTTGGAATGAGGCCTCCCCAACCCCTGCTGGAGCAGTGTCAGAGCTAGCCCAGTAGGGAGCTTAGGACTTCTATCCCTGCAGGATGGTAATAAGGCCCACCCCTATAGTGTCAGTGGAGGTCATGTTGGGAGCCTAGACTTTGACCCTGACCCAGGAGGAACAACTCCCCCCACTCCCATGGTATCAGTGGGGCCCACGTGTTCTAGTGGGAAGCTGCACTGAGCCACTCCTCCCCCCTGCCTGTACTCAAATGGGGCTCAGTGGTGAGCCTGAACCATCAAACCCACCACATGCCCCCTTCACCCACAGGGGTGGTGTCAGAGGAGACCTACTAAAACATTCAAACAAAGTCCAGGGTCTCAAACCCAAATGGGCAGAATAGAACAGAAAGCCATGCTCTTGTGCCAAGAACCAGGCAAATGTCAACCTGAATGAGAAGAGTTAACAGATACAAACACCAAGATGACACAGATCTTAGAATTATCTGACAAGGATTTTGAAGCAGCCATCATTTAAAAGTTTGGTGAGCAATTATGAACATGCTTGGAATAAATGAAAAAATAGGAAGTCTTAGAAGACGGCAAATCAAATGGAAATTTTAGAACTGAGAAAAGATTAAATGAAATCAAAATCTCACTGGATGGGTTAAACAGCAGAATGAGGAGTACAGAGAAAAGAATCACTGAATTTTAAGATGAAATAAAAATCTGAGCAGAGAAAACAGACTGCAATTGGTACCTGTGGGCCCCTAGCTAAAGACCTAACATTTGAATCATGGATCTAAGAAAGAGGAGAAGGAAGGTGGCGCTAAAAAAGTATTTGAAAAAAATAATGGCTGAGAGTTTACAAATTTGTCAAAAACAAATAAACCTTTTATAGGCATATATACCTAGTTTTATTGTGTTTTACTTGATTACACTTTGCAGATGCTGTGTCTTTTACAGATTGTGGGTTTGTGGCAACTGTCGAGCAGGTCTTTTGGTGCCACTTTTCCAGCAGCTTGTGCTCACTTTGCATCTGTGTCACATTTGGTAATTCTCACAATACTTCAGACTTTTAAATTATTGTTACGGAGAGCTGTGACCAGTGATCTTTGATGTTACTATTGTAATTGTTTTGAGCACCATGAACCTCACCCACCTAAGACGGTGAACTTAATTGATAAATGTGTGTTCTGACTGCTCCACTGATTGGCCATTCCCTCATCTTTCTCCCACTTTACAGGCCTCCCTATTCCCTGAGACACAACAGTATTGAAATTAGGCCAATTAATAACCCTACAATGGCCTCTCACTAAATGTGAGAGGTGAGAAAGCTGCAGGAGAAAATTTGAAGCTAGCAATATTATTGAGGTTTAAGTAAAGAAGCCATCTCCATAAAAGTACAAAGTGCTGCAGCAAGTGCTGATGGAGAAGCTGCAGAAGTTACCCACATGATCTAGCTCGGATCATCGATGCAAGTGGATACACTAAACAACAGATTTTAAGTGTAGATGAAATAGCATTTTATTGGAAAAAGATGCCATCTAGGACTTTCATAGTTAGAAAAACTCAATGCCTGGCTTCAAAGGACAAGCTGACTCTTGTCAGGGGCTAGTGCAGCTGTGACTTTCAGTTAAAGCCAATGCTCACTGACTATTCTGAAAATCCTAGGGCCCTTAAGATATGCTGTATAAATGCAACAACAAAGCCTGGATGACAGCTGGTCTGTTTACAGCATGGTCTACTGAATAAGCCCACTGTTGAGACTCAGTGCTCAGAAAAAATAGATTTCTTTCAAAATATGGCCGGGTGCAGTGGCTCACGCCTATAATCCCAGCACTTTGGGAAGCTGGGGCAGGTGGACTGCTTGATGTCAGGAGTTCCAGACCAGCCTGGGCAACATGGTGAAACCCTGTCTCAAAAAACAAACCCAAAAAACCAAAATATTGCTACTCATTAACAATGCACCTGGTCACCCAAGAGCTCTGATAAAGATGTACAAGGAGATGAATGTTGTTTCATGCCTGCTAACAGAGTATCCATTCTGCTGCGCATGGATCAAGGAGTACTTTTGACTCTCAAGACTTACTATTTAAGAAATATATTTTGTGATTTCTCTGATGGTTCTGGGCAGTCAGTTGAAAACCTTCTGGAAAGGATTCACCATTCTAGATGCCATCAAGAGCATTCAATTCATGGGAGGAGGTCAAAATATCAACATTATTTGGAGTTTGGAAGAAATAGATTCTAATCCTCATGGAGGATTTGGAGGGTTTCAAGACTTCAGAGGAGGAAGGAACTATAGATGGGGTGAAAACAGCAAGAGAACTAAGAGTGGAGGGGCCTGGAGATGTGACTAAATTGCTGTAATCTCAGGATCAAACTTGTATAGATGAGAAGTTGCTTCTCATGGACGAGCAAAGAAAGTAGTTTCTTGAGATGGAATCTACTACTGGTGAAGATGCTGTGAACATTGTTGAAATGACAACAAAAAGATTTAGAATATTCCATAAACTTAGCAGTGGTAGGGTTTGAGAGAACTGACCCCTAATTTTGAAAAGTTCTGCTGTGGGTAAACGCTATCAAACAGCATTGCATGCTACAGAGGAATCTTTCATGAAAGAAGGAGTTCATCAGTGCAGCAAACTTCACTGTTGTCTTATTTTAAGAAATTTCCACAGTCATTGCAAGCTTCAGCAACCACCACCCTGATCAGTCAGCAGCCATCAACATCGAGGCAAGACCGTCCACCAGCAAAAAGATTATGACTCAATGAATGGCTGTTAGCATTTCTCAGCAGTAAGGTATTTTAAAATTATTATCTTTTCCTATCCTCCTCTTGCATTTAAAAGTACTTTTAAATTAATGTATGTACATTACTTTTAGGCATAACACTACTGCCCACTTAAACTACAGTATAAGCCACATGTTACATGCACTGGAAAGGCAAAAAACTCATGTGACTTGCTTTCTTGTGGCATTTGGTTTATTGCAGTGGTCTGGAACTGAAAGCGATGCATATTTCTGAGGTATGCCTGTATTTAAGAAGCTGAGTGAAACCCAAAGAAATCCATGATAGGACTTCCAAAAACTAAAGACAAAGAAAAAAGCTTGAAAGCATCAAGAAAGAAATGACATCTTACCTATAGGGAAAAGTAACTCAGATGACAGTGGATTTCTCTTTGGAAACCATGGAGGCCAGAAGGAAGTGAGACAAATTATTTTAGTGCCAAAAGAACTGTCAACTTGTGGCTGGGCATGGTGGCTCATGCCTATAATCCCAGCACTTTGGGAGACCAAGGTGAGCAGATCACTTTGAAGTCAGGAGTTTGAGACCAGCCTGGCCAACATGGCAAAACCCTGTCTCTACTAAAAATACAAAAATTAGGCAGGCATGGTGGCGCGTGCCTGTAATCTCAGCTACTTGGGAGGCTGAGGCATGAGAATTGCTTGAACCTGGGAGGTGGAGGTTTCAGTGAGCCAATATCCTGCCACTGCACTCCAGCCTCGGCAACAGAGCGAGACTGCCTCAAAACAAACAAAACTCTGTCAACTCCAAATTCCATATTTGGTGAAATGATCCTTCAGGAATTATAGGGTAATAAAAACATTCTTGGATAACAGAAAACTAAAAGAATTTGCTGAACGAGTCTACCCTACAGACCTTGAATAGACCTACCCTAAAGGAAGTTCTTGAACCAGAAAGGAAACGTTTAAAAAAAAAAAAAATTGGGGGATATCAGGAAGAACGATGGAAACAGCAAAAATATGGGTAAATACAATAGACTTTCCTTCTTGAGGTTTCTAAATTATTTGGTAGTAGAAGCAAAATTGTGTGACATAGATCTCAATGTACGTAGCAGGTTATGTTTAAGACAGTTATAGATGGGTTGGGGAGGGGATGGGCAAGAGAGTTTTCTACATTTCACTCAAACTGGTAAAACGTAGATATCAACAGAGCTTTATATAGCAATGAAGTAGTTCTGTATCTCAAATGTGTTGGTAGGAAGATAAAATGGCATAAAACGATATACATTGTGCAAATACCAATTTCCTGTAGTTATGTATCTGTACTGTCTTTTCAACTCCCTGTAAGTCTGTAACTATTGCAAAATCAAAAACTTTAAAAAGTATAGGATGAAATTATTGAATATGCTGCTTTAAAAGGGACAGGGTACAGTTTTATTGGCTTAGAGAAAAAAACAGGGGCAGGGATGAGGTGACAATCCTCCTCACCTGAATAATTCCAGCTGAGGATTAAACATACCTCTTCCCAGATATTTTGATTTATCTTCTAGGTATACTTCTCTTACAATTTATTAGGAAGCTGGTTACTTAACAGAGATAACTAAAGAGATACTAATTTTCATGCAAACCCATCACAATGTATTGAACTGAGATACTTTTCTGCTGCTAACATATTTAGGAAAAATAGTTTTGTTTTTAGTAAATAAAATCTCCACTTATTTCAATAAAAATGGCAAGGAGAAAATGTAATCAAGTCATAAGATTATCCTGCCATGTAAAATAAGCTGCTCCCCAAAGGACTGTGTCAAGATTGGTTTTAAATAGAAAATATCTATTTTAAATATATTTAGATTATAATTGCCTGGGGGTTGGCAAACTTTTTCTGTAAAGGGCCAGACACTAAATACCTTAGGCTGTACAGGCCTTCAGATCTCTGTCACAAGTATTCACCTGCGTGGTGTAGTGTGAAGGCATCCACAGACAAAATGTAAACACACGGGTGTGGCTGTTCCAATAAAACCTCACCAAACAGGCAGCACAGGCCACAGAATACTGACCTCTGCACTAGCCTCATCTCAGGTTACCTGTCCTTTAGTTATTAAAAAAGAAACCCAAAATTAAGTTACACAAAAGTGATTTTTAAAAAGTACTTTGGACAGGCTGGTCGCGGTGGCTCAAGCCTGTAATCCCAGCACTTTGGGAGGCCGAGATGGGCGGATCACGAGGTCAGGAGATCGAGACCATCCTGGCTAACACTGTGAAACCCCGTCTCTACTAAAAATACAAAAAACTAGCCGGGCGAGGTGGCGGGCGACTGTAGTCCCAGCTGCTCCGGAGGCTGAGGCAGGAGAATGGCGTAAACCCAGCCAGCGGAGCTTGCAGTGAGCTGAGATCTAGCCACTGCACTCCAGCCTGGGCAACAGAGTGAGACTCCGTCTCAAAAAAAAAAAAAAAAAACTACTTTGGACATTAAAATGGGGCCAAAGGTAGTATCCACTGAGATAAAAGTTCTTGACGAGCAGTCAGGAAATCTGAATGATTCTGTCCTTTGTGCTGCTCATAACTAGCTGTGAGCTCTTGGACAATCACATATTCCCTCTGCAGTTCCATTACTGCATCTCTAATTTGAAAAAATAGAGGAGGGATTCCGTCCAATTTTGTTACTATAAATTTCAATTCAGCAAACTTACTCCCACTGTTACCGACAAAAGTTTCAAAAGACTCATTTAAATAATTTATAACATAGTTCTAGTTGGGCATGATGAGCTAAAAATGAGAGCTGGGGTATTAAAAGCAAACAAAAAACTGAAATATGAAGAGTATCCAAAAAACAACAGCATCAAAAACCATGAAATACACAGGGATAAAGTTAAAGAATATACAGGATCTCTGCACTGAAAAATGTAAAACACTGCTGAGAAAAAAATGAAGTAAATGGAAAAACATGTTTATGGATTGGATGACTACTTGATTTATAGATTCAGTGAATCTTAAAAATCCACAGGGCTTTTTCTGGGAGTAGTTTGGTAGAAATTGACAAAATTTATTTGGAAATGCAAAGGACCTAGAATAAACAAAGCAATTTGCAGAAGAAGAAATTAGAACGTCGGTTTTACCTGAGATCAAGACTTACCAAGTTTTGACAAAAAGATAACAGAATGAAACAGAAAACTAGATCCACAGATATATGATCAAATGATTTTAGACCAGGCACCAAAACAGTTTAACGATGAAAGGAGAATCTTTGACAAGTGGTGCTGGAACCACTGAACATTCACTAGAATGTTCAAAGGTATTTGACGCCTACCTACCTCATGGCATATAAAAATACTAATTCAAGGTGAATCACAGACCTGAATATTTGCTACAACTATCATACTCCTAAGAAAAGACAGTATCTTCATGAGCTTGGGTAGGCAAAGACTTCTTAAAGAGCACACAGAAAACATTAACTGTAAAACAAAAAGCCATAAATTGGATTTCACCAAAACTAAACTCTTCTTCTCATCAACAGATACTATTGAGAAAACAGGCAAGCTATAGATGGGAAAAGATATACGTGACACACAAATCTGACAATCCTTTATGTCCAGAATGCACAAAGGAGTCCTATCCAATTAAAAGGAAAAAAGGACATGAAAAGTACTGTCCGTTAGTCATCAGGGAAATGCAAACTAAACCACCATGAGATACCGCCACACATCCAGCAGCATGGCTAAAATGAAACAGGCGGACAATACCAAATGTCGGCAAGGATGTACAAAACAACCAAAATACAATGTGCTGGTAGGAACAGAAAACAGAAACTGTTGGGCAGTTTCTTAAAAAGTTAAATATATAGCTACCATAAGACCTAGCAATTCTACTCCTAGCTTTTTAATCCAACGGAAATGAAAACATGTCCACAAAAATTCCTGTCCAAGAATATTTATAGCACATTTATAATAGCCCCACGGAAACAGCTCAGGGGTCCATGAACAGAAGGATAGCTACATAAATTCATGCATTCAAATAGCATGACACAACAATAAAAAGGAACAAACCAAGCTGGGCACGGTGGCTCATGCCTGTAATCCCAACACTTTGGGAGGCTGAGGCGAATGGATCACTTGAGGTCAGGAGTTTGAGACCAGCTTGACCAACATGGTCAAACCCCATGTCTACTAAAAAAAAAATACAAAAATTATCCAGGTGTGGTGGTGCATGCCTGTAATCCCAGCTACTTGGGAAGCTGAGGCAGGAGAATCCCTGGAACCTGGGAGACGGAGGTTGCAGTGAGCCAAGATCCTGCGCCATTGCACTCCAGCCTGGGCAACAATAGCAAAACTCCATCTCAAAACAAAACAAAACAAAACAAAAACAAAAACGGAACAAACTGCTGATATAAACCTCAACATAGATGAATCTCAAAGACATCATGCTGAGTTACAGAAGCCAAATGGTGCCTGCTGTATGATTCCAAGTATATGAGTTTGAGGATAAGGAAAACTAGTGCAACAGAACAGGAGTGTGGTTAAAGGAGTGAATACATTTGTCAAGCCTGATGAGACTGTATGGATTTAGATCTGTACATTTCATGATATGTAAATTATATCCCCTTCTCTCCAAAACAAAACAATAGTGATTAAGGCTCTCGAGGTTAAGATTAAGGTATTCAATCTAGCCTTTAAAGTTCCACAACAGATAGAATGGATGAGGTGGCCAATCTTGGACAATAAATACAGTACATGGCTATTTTTCATTTTTATCAGTGCAATTCAAATTGAGGTGTGAATTTAAAATGTATTTAGGATTAGTTTGCCAATGCTAGTCATCTTTCTCCTCTCTATATTCATGTATGTTGGTGTCCATAAATTGGTATTTATTTCTTCTAAACATGCATAGGCTTCTATGGACTGAGCCACGCACCACCCCCATTACATTACTGAGGACTATAATTCACATTCTGTCTCACATTCTCCAAGTGATCTTTATAACCCTTTAATACATTTTTCTTCCAAACTGAGGTTAGCTGGAAAAATTGAAGAGATTCAACAATGAGCATCTGTCCTTCCTCTATACCACTACTAGAGAAAGGTATCAATAACCTCCTAGTTTTCATGTGAAAACAACAAAACACAAGATCAAATATCATTTCCCAGTTGATTAAAACTACTTATACATTTTGCATATTTCATAAACATCTCATCCCACCAAAATACTGTTGAATTATAGTTAAAACTGGATTTATAAACCAAGTAAACTCAATAGCACTGTTTAGTCCTTTATAAATTTGGTGATAGAAAAAAAGGAACATTAACAGCTGTTAGATAAGTGTAGAACTAGCTGGCAGCTATTAATAGATTTTATTTGGCCTAGTATTATGAAGGTTCTTCATGCCCTGTTTTTATCTTATAAACCAAAAAATGCCAATTTATCTTTACAAGTATGTTCTGAAGGGCTTCTTAAAAAAGCACCCTATGACTCAGTATTTAAGGCACAACAGCAGCTAAAGATACGCAGCAAACTGAAGTGGCCAGCTAAAAGAAAACAGATCTTTTTCACAAATACAGCAATTATATTAAATATATTTATTACGAGTATAAAATGGTTTTTAAAAAGCCCAAATGATTCTGATTTTAAAACCTGCTAACAGATCCGTCAAGTACAAACGTGTCATTCAATAGTGGGTATTTTTTGCTGGTCACCTCCTATTTTTTCAGAGAGATACTTATACAAATTTGCCTAATACTGTGTTTTACTTCTTCCAAGACTTACCTGAGACTCAACACTGTGGCCATGGGTGTTCATTAAAAACTCTATCACTGTGGCACAATTTCTTCTTCTGCTTTTTGGAGCTTGTTTAGGAATGCTAGATTCCAAGAAACTATATAAAGCAAGCCAATTTAATGAGAAAACAGTGCAACCTGGTTGTCTGAACTGCCTGATGAATTTCATCTAATGGTATAAAGAGCGCTCCCAGGTGCTTCGACAGGTTCACACAGGACTGGGCGAGATTACTGACTTTGTATATGTCTATGACATTTACACACATTTGGGTATTTACTGTACATACTTAAAAATAGTGGTTAGGTGCTGTCATTTTCATGATTTTGACAGCTGAGAAACCATTTTAGGGAGAAAGCTTTGTGCAGCACCCTAATCAGACCATGAAGGGACAGGTCTGAGTTGTTCATAGTGCAGAGCAAGGCATGGCCACGGTACACAGCACACAGGTGATAGGCAAATATTTAATGTGCTGAGCCTAATAAAAGATAAATAAGGACTCTCAGACTTCTGTGTGTGAGGATGATTAGTTACTTTAAGGTATTCGGCATACACTTTCACATTTCCATTTTTTAATTGGACTTTACTGGTCACTGTGGGGCCTAGATACACTTGAACTGTTCAATCCTAATCAAATAAAACTATTAGTACATTCTTATACATCTTTTTGGGACAAAGTACCTCCTAATTACAGAGTATCCAATGTAAATTTTTTATGGACAAAGTAAATGTTTCTAAACCTTTTGGCATTTTATAACTTTTCCTAGCAGAGCTTGAGGGCTGGTAAGAAACTCAGTAGAAACAGGCTCAGTGGTCGGCATGAAGACACACTCTCGCTCTCTGTTCTAGGGGATTTTACTCACTTTGGGACAAAAGCAATATAGTAGCATCTTTTCACTGACCAAGGTAACCAGAGTGTTGATCAGATCACACTGATACCTACAATTGGCCAAAATTAAATGAGAAGCATGGGGGGAGGTGCCAGGAAGCAGCAGGGGTACAGCATGTGAGAGAGAGCAGATGCATGTGAGTGTGGTGTGATGAGGGAAGTGGCTGAAGAGCTGACACTTAAACCAGAATAATTTCAGAGGTGAAAAATTACCACCTCTCTTACTAGTGACACTGAAGAGAAAAAAAAAATTACGGTTTTTCACTGATATGTCACAAGCATTTAGGCAAAAACACAACAGAAACCAAATCAAGTCACTATAAAGCAGTAAGAAAATATTAAAAAAAGACAGTATCAAACTTTAGTGAATGTTATTCTAGGTCTCGAAAATTTAGATGTCTGCTTAAACTAAAATTTTGCCAAAAACAAATCCAAGGTGAAAAAGTAGCAATTTTAGTAAACACATTAACATATATGCAGATATAGATACACATATGAATAATGCAAGAGATTTACAGGAATGTAGTTTTGGCACTTTTACTTGGATTTTTTAAAGAAAGTGAATACAAATATCTTTGTACACAAATTCTCATTCTGGAGAAACAGGGTGTAGAATTAAAAGGTACCAACATCTCCCTTCTTAAAAATAACATTGAAATGGATATCTGTACCTGTTAAATCTCCTGGTTGGCAACTTTTAAAATGTGGCTTCCACCTAACTCCACAAATTTGACAAAGTTATTTTTGTTTGTGTAAGTGATACTGGTTATCCACTTCCTGTATACGTACCATTTGGCCAGAGGTCCATAAATAATATTAACATTTTCAATGTAGAAATCTTAAAGTTCTAAAGGGAAATACTGCTCAATAGATAAATTCTCCTGGAATTTCTTGTAGCAAAGGTTCCTCAAATTTAAATCGTTTGGAAATGGCCTTTTGCTCCATTTTCTCTTTTTCAGACTGTCTGCATTGTCCTAGAGTATATGAAGTAACTACAATTAACTCCTCGGTTACAATGGATTCCTCGGTTTCTGATTTGTCAGTATCTGAATTAATTTCAGGCACAGAATGACCTTCTTGGAGGGCATTTGCTTCTTCTAGTGCCTTTTCCATCCTGAAAGAAGGCTCTTGAATACTGCTCTGTGTCAACCAGGGGTGCTTTAGACATTCTTCAGCAGTGGCTCGATCCCTGTAAAGATACATGTTTTACAGTTAAGACATGTTAGAACTTCAGTTAAAATTAGAGCATAAGGTACTGTATTTATTGTATTATACTTTGGGAAGTATGACAAGTTGGCAAAAATCTTACTGTGATTCCTGAATAAAACTATTAGTCTTGGAATTTGGGTGCAATTTCCCACAATGCTGAAAATTTTGTGAAAATGTTGAAATATTTTCAGTAAGTTATGTCTGAAACGCTCTCTTGAGAGACACCAAGAACAGATGGGAAGTATCTGCTAGAGACTAGCTGTCATTTCACTGTCAACTTCTACTAACCATGAATTATGAGTGCTATTTACTGCCATGACACATTTGCAATAATACAGTCTTGCTAATTAATATTTAAATCCTGTTATACTGAGGTATGGTTCACATTTTCTCAAAATATTTTCATTTTTGCCCCCTTTTCTTTCAACAGTTATTAAGTCAAGGGTCTCACTTTTGTGTTCCCATTTTGGTGTTTTAGATGTTGAACTATTTTTGGTTGGAGGAGAGTCAATAAAAAACTTTAAAGATCAATATTAAACTAATAAAAATAATACTTACTCAGGTTTCTTAACTAAAAGTGTCCTGATGAAGTCAACAGCTGACTCAGACAAAACATCAAATTCTTCCTCAGAATAACTTAAATTCATCTGTGAGATGTTTAAGAATGTTTCTTGTTTATCATTGCCTAAGAAAGGTGATATTCCTGTAAGCATGACATATGTTAACACTCCAATGCTCCTAAATTAGAAAGAAAATGCAAGAAAAATTTAGTACCATACTCATTTCTTGAAACTAATTTGATCAATTTTTCATTAATAACTCTTACCACATATCTGTTGCCATGCTTATAGGATCATAACTAAGAATTTCAGGAGCTAGTATCAGAAAGAGAAGAAAACATTTAGTTTTGTGGAAAAAATTACTAATTTGCTCTTAGAGATAAAAAATTAAGCATTAGAAACTATAAGGCACTATTCAATGTTTGGGCTAAAATGAAAGGTTACCATGAATTAATATGAATTAATATAAAGCCTAACTAGATGTTTGTAATTAACTTGTTTACTTTTCACACTTCTACCCATCATTGTTGAGTTCTAGTATTTTACAAATATTTAAATATTTTAAAAACATCAAATATAAACTGACAATTTCTATGTAATCAAGCATTGTCTCTATCAGATCATGGCTTTTAAAACTTTCTCACTGCCACTGACATTTCTGCTTCTCCATTGCCCCACCCTCACCCATGGTACTTTCTCCTCTCACCTGGGCCTTTTCAGCTACTTGTCCCACCCCTCTGATCTATTCTTTCTGTTGCAGTCAGAGTGAGCTTTTTAAAACATCTACCCATTAACAAAAAGTCAACGAGGTTAAAAAAAAAAATTGGGCATTCTGAGACTACAGGCATGGGACAAAGGCAATTAAGCTGCATCTATAGAATTGAGAAAAATAATATGCTTCGAGGCTGAGTGCCCAGCACTTTGCAAGGCCAAGGTGGGAGGACTGCTGGAACCAGGAGTTCAAGACCAGCCTGGGCAACACAATAAGACTCTATCTCTACAAAAACTAAACAAAAGCTAGCCGAGTGTCATGGTGCATGCCTGTAGACCCAGCTACTGGGGAGGCTGAGGTGGGAGGATCACTTGGGCCTGGGAGGTAAAGGCTGCAGTGAGCCGAGACAGTGCCAGTGTACTCCAGCCTGGGTGATAGAGTGAGACCATGTCTCAAAAAAAAAAAAAAAAAAGCTTTGATATAAAGTCACTTGCTGCCACACATAAACACAATAGAAAGACACTGTCAAATATGCAAGGATTCAGGAAAAATATTATAAAAATGCTCCTTTAAAAAAATCTACTCAATCCAGTTAACTAAACATAATTTTTTCCCAAAACTATACAAATAAGAAGGCTAAACTATTAATAGGCAGCAATAAGTACTCAATCCATGGAAAAACAGATTAAAAACTAAAAAACTGTGGTAATCACAATTAAAAAAAGGAATGAAAATGTTCTATTTCTATGAAAAAACGAAATACTCAAGGTCACGTATCTACTACTAATTTGTGACAAACCCCCACAGAATAAATGAGTGGGAGGAAGAGGTTGGAAAGGAAATGCTAGGTATGCTAATCTCCTAAATTTTGATTTCTGAAATGGTTGAGTGAGAAAGAGAGGTTGTGAATGTTAAAGTTTCAAAAGAAATGACTAGGAAATTAAAAATGAAATGCATAGCATCCAAATTACCAGGGAAGAAACGGTAAAACAGAGACCACATAGCAAGACTGTGGGAGGAGGGGTGCAGGAAATACCAATAGCTTACTTTTTTGAGTACTTATTATGTGCTGAATACTGGTTTAAGGGCTTTGTACAGCAAATCCAATGAAATCCTTATAAATTCCCTATGAGGTCGGTACTATTACTAGCCCCTTTTTATGGACAGATGAATCTGAGGTATAAAGAGATTTAAAGGTCAAGGTCACACAGGGCCAGAACTCAACACCAGTTTCTGTGCATATGTAAAATGACTGTGGGAAGCACAAACTCACCTTTTAAAAGGTGAGTCAGGGAAGGAAAAAGAGGAGAGTCCCTTTGTTTTTCTGTATAATGTACTTCTGAATCATTTTTAGTTTTCTTCTTTTTGGATTAAGCTTGTATTTCCATTATGTTTTGAGATGGGAAAGGCTCTTGATAGAAAACTTAAAATTTACTAAGGAACAGAAGGCTCTAAAACAAATCACTAGTCTGGGCAACACAGTGAGATCCATCTTTATCAAAAAAAAAAACCAAAAAACAAAAAACTGGCCCGCTGTGTTGGCACGTGTCTGTGGTCCCAGCTACATGGGAGGCTGAGGCAGGAGGAATTCAAGTTGGGGGCTGTAGCAAGCTATGATGGTGCCACTGCACTCCAGCCTGGTGACAAGAGTGAGACTCTCTCAAACAACAACAACAAAGAAAGCATTAAAACAAAACAAAAACCCACCTCATTCAGGGCAATAATTACTATTTTGAGTTTTCAGCTCACAGACCTACATTCTTCAGTCTTGTATATTGGAGCTTACAATGGTACCCATTAATTTTGGCTAAAACACTTGGGTTGCTGCTTTCCCTAAAGAAACACTATTAAGTCACATCCCAAAAACTTACTTAGTGGTCATGATGCATATTAGTCAGCATACTGAAAATTAAGTATTCTGGCCCACTAAAATATATAAAAAATTTTAAAGGTTGTTTCTGTGCCTGTGGCATCTTTTATTACCTAATTAAGGATCTTTAAAAAAATCTCTAAATTATTTTCTGGACGATCATTGCCATACAGGTTTGTTTTCTTCAACCCTATCGCCCCTCCTCAGTCTTTCTGTGCTCCGGATAGCTCTTTTCTTATAACATCCTCAGTCTTTCAAGAACTACTCACTCCTTTTACCCTCTTCTCTGAAAGGAGACCCCACTCTCTTCATTCCCCCTCTTCTAGCCTATTTGCCCACTTCACACTTCTACTCTCAGGCAGAGAGTCTTCCCTCAGGCCCAGGCCACAGCCTTCTCCATTCCTGCCACAGCCACCCTCCCTTCTCCCAGGTCTGCTGGCAGCCTAGGTGACTTCTACACTGATGTCCATGACCCAGACAGCCTACCTTCACAGCTTCTTGATTTCCTGGTCTAAAAAATTGCCTTTCCAGCCTTACATCCAAGTCCTCATAATTACAAAGAGCTATTTCACCACTGAAATTTTAAATATTAATATTCCTTTTTTTTTTTTTGAGACGGAGTCTCCCTCTGTTGCCCAGGCTGGAGTGCAGTGACACGATCTCGGCTCACTGCAAGCTCCGCCTCCCAGGTTCACGCCATTCCTCCTGCCTCAGCCTCCCGAGTAGCTGGGACTACAGGTATGCACCATCACGCCTGGCTAATTTTTGTATTTTCAGTAGAGATGGGGTTTTGCCATGTTGGCCAGGCTGGTCTCAGATTCCTGGCCTCAATTGATCCGCTCACCTTGGCCTCCCAAAGTGCTGGGATTACAGGTGTAAGCCACTGCACCTGGCCTAAATATTAATATTCTAATCTCTGGTCACAACCTCTCAATTTCACATGCTTATTCTATAGATACCTTTAAAAAAACATCAAACTATTAATCTTTCAAACTCCAATTTTCCTCAGTCTATCAAAGAAAGTCATAGTTGACTTCTTTGATGATACGCCTAGACCCATGGCGTATCATCATTCAGCTGCTTTGTTGCTGCTACCTTCAATGTTTAAGCTTTTTCTTTCTGCCAGAAACACTCAACCATGGATCCAACCAGATGCCCTCTCTGCTCCACACTTCCATGGAACCTCAGACTTGGCAGTGCCTTTGTCAATGTTTGTCACCAACCAAAACATCCTTAAAGATCCTTGTTAAATATCCTCCCACCCTCAAATAAGCTAATATCCTACTTTGTTAAGAAAATCCTCTCCTATTCATTTTAGAAGTAATCCCTTCAAATTCTCTTAGCCCTGTAGTGAAGAGACAGTGAAGACATCACCAGTTTAGTATGTTACTCTTGAAAGTTTTCCATTGTAAAATGTAATCCAAAGGAATAAATCTCTGATGGTAGAATTTCAACATAGCAGATAGCTGGCTCCACTATGAGTCATGCCCCATGGACAAGTCCCCTAATGAAGGTGATGCCCGGCCCCAGAGCAAAACTACTTTTATGAATACTTACCCACATATTCAGGGGTACCCATAATTTCTCGGAGCTCTTCACTGTTCTTCAATATTCTTGAAAGGCCAAAATCAACAATCTTAATGTCACCCAATGGAGATTCGCTTGTCAACAGAATATTCTGAGGCTAAAAAAACAACATACCCCCACAAAAATCAATACAACTATGATTAAGTACACAAAACTTGTAGCCCATAAAACATACATTTCACCTGTGAAACTGAGACTGAGGAATTTAACAGTAAACAGTTATTTGTTAAAGAAATATTTTTACAATATACTTCCTACTATGTATAAGGTAGCAGGCCTGTACTCTCTTGTATTTTCAATCTCTTCCCCTACCCTGGCTCTTCCTCAGCATATAAACATGTTTGTATCCCCACCTCATGGAAACCATTCCCCACGACCCCGAATCTCCTCCAGGTAGTAGTATCTCCTACTATTCTCTCAAAGCTCAGCTTCTTGAAAGCATGGTCAAGCACAATTGGTATCGTTTTCTCAGTCCAACTAAATCTCTTTTGCCCCCTCGACTGAATCTGCCTTCATTAAGGTCATAATAACTTCAATAATCAAAGACCCACCAAATTCCGTCTGTGTCTTTCAGGGACTATTTTGCATGCAGTGATTTCTGTAGCACTGGGCACTGTTAAGCATCCTTATATTGATGAAATTCCTCCCCGTTTTCTCCACCTTGGATCTCTTCCTTCTTCTACAGATCCCTCGCTATTTTCTCAATGTTTTCCTTCTGTCCTCCTTTTAAATATTTGTGCTGTTCAGGATCTCTCGCCGCATGGCCAACTCTTCTCCCACCACTCTGCATTCTATTTTGGAGCAATTTCATCTACTTCCAAAGCTTCAACTGCCACTTACATACTGATGATTTCTACCCTAAGTTCTCTCTGGACTTGTGAGTGGGGGCATGTGGGGTGAGGACACGTACAGTAATGGGAAAGAGCTCCCCAGAGCCACAGAATCAGTGGGGTTCATATCCGTGGAGTCATTTTTACCCAAGGGAAAATAACCTAAGATACTTTCACATAAAAAAGACAAGCAAATATATTATGGACTAGAATGTAAAATTCATTAAATTTTTAAAACACGAATTTTGAAAGGGAAGTTTGTGTTTGCATTATAAAGAGTCCTCACTTAATGTTTTCTGACATTAAGAATATTTCCAAAGGTAAGATGAGAAACATTGGTAAATTACAAATACTTCACTATAACACCCAGTGTTTTAAGATTGGGCCCCTGCTTCCTTTTCAAGATTAATTTCCTGTCATGGCTCCAAAGGCAATCTGTGCTCCAAATCAAACAGTCTGTAATCCCTAAATAAGACAGCTACTCCCACATCTCATGCGTTTGCACATGTACCGCCTTTGTTCAGGACGCCCTCTCCCCTTGCCTCCCTGACAGATTTATTCTCATCCCTCATTCCATGCATGATGGGTCTCAATAAAGCACCAATTCCTCTGCAAAGCCTGCCCTGGCTTCCCCTGCTCCTTCCAGGGAGGGCTTGATGGCTGCCCCGTTCCTGCTGCACAGCATGGTGTACACAGCATGCTTACTCCATTGTTTTGTTAGCTGTTTGTTTCTGTCCCCTAGATGCATAGAATGAATGTTCACATTTCCTTTCCTTCCATTCATATTCTGCCCCTCCATCTGACTTCTGTCCTCTCATTCCACTACAAATCACAAAATCAAGTGATATTTTTCAATGCTTTCTTCTGAACCACTCCCTTAGCAGTGTTTGACAAACCACTCCTTCCTTGTTTATATATTACTTTTCTCTTGGCTCCCATGACAAAACACTGTCCTAGCTTTCTTCCTATCTCTGGCTGCGTCTTCCATCTCCTCTGAGGGGCCACCTTCTTTTACCTGGTCCACTGGATGCTGGGTTCCTCAAGGCTTGATCTTGAGGCCTTTCCTCTTTCTACTCCAAACTCTCAGCTTGCATGATCTGCACCCAAGGCTTAAATATCACCTACACCTTATGACTCACAATTTTTTTCTTTCTTTCAGACCTCTTCAACCAGCTGCTTACCTATTATCTCCCCTTTGATGTCTCAAAGGTACCTCAAATTCAACATGACCAAAAACAGACTCCTATTTTCCTTCCTAAATCAGATTCTCCCTATGCCAATGACAGGTGTCTCAGTGAATGCTATGATCATCCTTCAGAATAGGAGAGAACACTAACAATCATCTTGACCATTCCTTTCCTCCCCGCTCTTCCATTTAGCTAACACGTCACCATAGTTGATTTTAAGTACTAAATTCCAAGCATTTCTAGACTTGGCCTTTTTCTCTCCATCTACAGAAAACCAAAGCTACCTTTCTTGCTCTACCGCGATGGCCTCTTCAGTGGTTTGCTAGGATCCATTTTGCCCACATTGCAGCCAGGAGGTTCTTTTGTATTATATAAATTGGATCTGTTGTCCCCTTTCCTAAACCCTTCCACAGCCTCCCACTGCTCTTAGATAACTTCCAAACTCCTTTGCATGATGTGCATGTCCTGAGGTCCAGCTTCTGCTGAGCTAGCTCTCCAGACTCATCATATGCCATGATACCCCTGGCTCCATGAAGCTGGGTCCCACAGGACACTTTCCAGTCTCTCACACTTGCCACGCTCCCTCTTACAAGAGTGAATTTATATATGGTATTCCCTCAGTCTAGAACACTTTTTTCCATTCTTTGCCTAGTCTCAACTTGGTAAGAAGGCCTAAGATGGCAGTGAAGCAGATTACAATTTCCATCCATGAGAGGGGCTGCAATATGAAAAAGGAAATTGAGGCATAGATGGTCCCTCTTTTTTTGAGACGGAGTCTCGCTCTTTCACCCAGGCTGGAGTGCAGTGGTGCAGTCTCGGCTCACTGCAAGCTCCACCTCCTGGGTTCACACCATTCTCCTGCCTCAGCCTCCCGAGTAGTTGGGACTGCAGGCGCCCGCCACCACGTCCAGCTAATTTTTTGTATTTTTAGTAGAGATTGGGTTTCACCGTGTTAGCCAGGATGGTATCTATCTCCTGACCTCATGATCCGCCCGTCTCGGCCTCCCAAAGTGCTGGGATTACAGGCGTGAGCCACCGCGCCCAGCCAGATCGTCCCGCTTTTTAAAAAGGGTCTTACCTTCTACCCAACCACCCATCCTACCCTTTTCTATTATGAAAATGCCTGTAAGTTTATCAGGCTGAATTCAAAGAATAGGAAGAATCTACGGCTTCATGAGGACAGAAACCACAGCACTGATTAATATTTTATCACTGTGATCAGTGCCTGCCACACATTAATATTGTTGGGTGAATGAATGGAAGAAACATAACTAAAAAAATTAAGAGGGTGTCTATTTTGTGTCAGGACTGGTAGTAGTATAAATATAACGAATAAGAACACCCTACTGTCACAGTTTATAATCGAGAAAATAGACGGACCTGCTAGGCTCAAGTCATTCTTCTGTGAATTGCACCATGAGAGCAGTATATACAAAGTACTCAGGCGATAAATATATCAGAGTGATTAATTCTGCCCTGGAAAATTACAGAGGAGCTATGTGAGCAGACCTTGAAGGGTAAAAAGACTTCCTCATTTATTAAACAAATATTTATTGATTGCCTAATGAGCTAGGCCCTGGGGAAATAACAGAAAACAAGACACGAGTCCTCTCTTTCGGAGCCCTGCATCTTAATGGAGACAAATAAATACACCTTGGTTCGCTTTAAGCACTATGGGGAACTCAAAGTAGGCTGATGGGCGAGAGTGGTTGCCTGGGGTGTGTGCATGGGCATGCTATCTTTAGGGGAGTCAGAGAAGGCCTTTCTAAGAAGGCAACCTGAAGGAGGAGAGGACGATGTTAAAAAAGAGCCAGTCACGGCTCAGTGTCCTGGAGGGGTTGGGGTAAGCAGGAGGCATTCCAGGCAGAGGGAAGAGCAAATATAGAGGCCGTACTGCTGTGGAACATCTGCAGGAAATCCTGTGTGGCTGGAGGACAGCACAAGGCAAAAGGGGTACGAGTGGTGGGAGGCATGAGGTTGGAAAGGAAATGGCTAGGAGATCACAGGGCTTTGTAGGCTATTCTGGCGTAAATGGTAGAAGGCAGGCCACATTTTCTTTGTTAATTAGCTTCTAGCTAATTCTTCAGGAAAAAAACACCCATGTAGCATCATGACTATGAGTCCTCAGACTTTTCAAGGCAATTTCAATTTTAGTACGTTAATAAAATACTATAGTACAACAAAAGGGCTGGGCACAGTGGCTCATGTCTGTAATTCCAGCAATCTGGGAGGCCGAGGTGAGTGGACTGTTTGAGCTTAGGAGCCTGGGCAACATGATGAAAACCTGTCTCCACCAAAAATACAAAAAATTAGCCAGGCTTGGTGGTATACATCTGTAGTCCCAGTTACTTGGGAGGCCGAGGTGGGAGGATCACTTGAACCTGGGAGGCAGAGGTTGCAGTGAGCTGAGATAGTGCCACTGCACTCCAATCTGGGTAACAGAGTAAGACCCTGTCAAAATCAAAAAACAAAACAAAACAAAAACTATAGTAACCACAAAATGTCAATTATTCAGGCAAATTCGATAGGAGGGGTTTGGTTCAGTGACACATATTCATAATTGAATGTTTTGCCCTTTCCAGTGCACACAAAATGCCAAGTGAAATACTGCTAGGGAAAATCTTCACCAAATCTTGAGATATTCTTGTGATTAGTAAACATGTACATTATATGAATGTTCTTAAATACCATTTGTTCCCTTAAAATAGTTTAAATGTTTTCCCCTTTTATGTGTGTACACTTTACATTCCCTGAAAAATGCTTTCTTTAGTTACTATGCAAAAACTAATTGGTTTAGTGGCAATGTTGTAAATCCTAAATTAGTGTGATCAAATTATTAAAATCTTATTGTGTGAGAAGCCTAGGCCCCGTTACATGCATCTATGATACACCAATGTGACAGACTTTCTAAAAACGAAGTTAAACAACTGAGAGACAGGTTGCTAGAAAAAACACATTTCTCATAAAATCAGAGCTATTTCAGGGGATTTCAGTTAATATTTATTATGTGGCCTTTACTAACTGTGCCCTATTTTGACCACAGGGCTCTTTTTAAAAATAGACTTTGCTCCTCTGAATAAAATATATGTACAATTACAGGACTATAATCTCTTGTCTCTTCTTCGATGGTGAAATATATCTACTTCCAATAAGCTGAAATACATGTCCTGAAAACAAAGCTAAGTACCTCAGCATTTACAATTTAGTTAAACTTTCTTTCTAGGGAATCCAGTTCATGATAAAGAAGTTGTGGCACATAAAACCTAGTTCTATTTAAAATGTATGAATCCCAGGTAGTAAGGGAGAGAAAGAAGCAAGGTCAATCAATAGAGAGGTGATGACAGTGGAATAAGCAGAAAACCTGCAGACGGTCCTTAAACAGATGGTGGCTGTAGGGAAGTCTTTTATTTATCTCGGTATCTTCATCTTTGTACATAATCCATTTAACGTTTACTGAACAATCACTACTGGAGAAGATTTAGTGGTTAAGATCATTGTAAAGTTGAGGTTAACCTGCTCAATAAGGCTTAGGGTATTATGGACAGAGTTTTAAGGAACATTTTATCAGGCAATTAAAGTTCTAGTACATTAACTATTAAAACCCAGGTTAGAGTAGAGAAATAGGTTAATAATCCTGTCTAAATTAATTTGGGGGACTGTTTAGAAATGTTTTTGTTACCCCTACTTTCAAGTAATATACTGATGCTTAAATTTAAATCTCATATGGAAAGTCCCAGGTTCTGGCCACTTTTTTTGAAATTAATTTTTAGAAATTAAGGTTTTAATTAAAAAAAAAGTTTTTGAGACAGGATCTCCTTCTGTTCCCCAGGCTGGAATGCAAGGGTGCAATCACAGCTCACTGCAGCCTCGAACTCCTGAGCTCAGGCAATCCTCCTGCCTCAGCTTCCTCCGTAGCTGGGACTATAGGTGCATGCCACCATGGCTGGCTGAATTTTTAATTTTTTGTAGAGATGAGGTCTCGCTATGTTGCCTGGGCTGGTCTCAAACTCCTGGGCTCAGGTGGTCCTTCTACCTCAGCCTCCCAAAGTGCTGGGATTACAGGTGTGAGCCACCACACCTGGCCTTCTTCTAGTCCACTTTTAACTATGAGCATAACTGGGTGAAAAAATTAGTGATAGAATCCTAGTATAGTTGTCCCTTGGTATCTGGTGGGGATTGGTCCAGGGACTCCTTGCAGATACGAAAATCTGTGATGCTCAAGTCCCTGAGAGGAAATGGTATAGTATTTGCATATAACCTAAGCATATCCTCCTGTAAACTTTAAATCATCTCTAGGTTACTCAGAATAGCTATTATAATGCCACACATCACCTCATTTGTATGGATTCAATGAAATACTTGGTGGGGGGCCAATTCAAGGTTAGCTTTTTGGAACTTTGTGGGATTTTTTTCCCCCTGAATATTTTCAACCTGTGGTTGGTTGAATCCATGGATGCAGAGGACTGACTGTACTAACACTCCTGAAAGACTGAACCAGTACAACAACATTTGAAGAAAAAAGAGCAATGGATTTTAAGACCAGATTTCTTTGTGCTATTTTTGGTCAGTCCTCCCTCCCTTGGATAGGACTAAAACCAGGTCACTCTATTGAATGACTAATTCACCAAATTATTGAGACTGTTTTGGTACTTTTAGTTGGTTTTGTTCTGACTTTGCCAGAGTTGTTGTTTCTCAGATTTGCAGTTTCTGCAACATTTTATATATTAAATGAATGGGCTTTCTCTTAATCATGGTTTGTCTTTTCTATTTTTGTGGATTTAGGGACTCATACTTTTACAGACTCCTAAATCTGTATCTGCTACTCCCTCACCCACCCCAAGAACTTTCCCAGCTCAATTTAAGGTATTTGGCTGAGAGTCTTCAGTGAATCAGTCTTTTGGCAAACTGATCATTCAGGCTCTGCACCAAAGCCAAACAGTGTATTTCCCATGGCGTCAATTATATCCTTAATAGAAGCAACTATAATAGTTATTTTAACTTCCAACTAACTTCTGTCACAGGGACAGGAGTTTCCCATTTTAACCAGCACGGAGACTAAATAGCTTAATAATTCAAAATTATCATATATATTGGGATTATCAGTTTTTAGAGAATGAAAACATAATATATTTAGCTTTGAGGCAATGTGGGAAAATAATTTCTTAAAAAATAGCCTAGTCTTTCAAGCTCTTCTAGAGACCAAGAGTCAACATTATGAGCACACACTGTTGAAGACAGAGGACAGCAGACTCACTTTGTCCAGACTCACAGAGGCCAACTGGAAAGACCTTTTAGTAGAAATCACTCTCGCCTGCATAGCTGCCATACCAACCCCATCTCTGTCCTCTCCCTCCAGTAGCTGACTCACAGACATGTCTGACTGCACATGGAGGGGCAAAAAGGCAGAAGGAAGGCTGAGAACCCTTTGGACCACTTTGTCTTCTGGTTCCTCTGGGTCGAGGAAACATGAAGAGTCCAGTTTTCAACATCAAAGGCCCATCATCGTCATCAAGGCCTCTACTGAATCTGGAAAGAATTCTACACCAAGTGTATTAGAGAGAAAGGAATATGATACTGAATGTACTAAGGAGAAAGGGATATAATTTCCTTGTGTAAACACACACTTAAAGTTGGTATTCAAGAACTTAATATTCACCTTTGATACTCTCAGGTAACATAAAAGATCCATGCACATGGTGTTGACAACCTGTTTGACTTGCTACTTAATTAGTTCTTGAATAGTCACAAGTTGAACTGTCGTAAGCTGAAAGCTCATTTCCTATAGGTGCAATGCTATTTAAATTGGGATTCTGTTCCTGGAAGTCCATCATAAGACTAGTAAAACATCATTAAAAAATAAAACAGATACACGATTTTGCAAAGTTAAGAGTATAAAACCAAACATGAAAGAAGCTACAGCATAAACATTTATTTTGGGAATTCCTCTGCATGGCTAATACTGAGGCTTCTTGAAGTATCAGCCCAGTGAAAGTCTGTACTGCAGAGACCATCTCTTCCTTGTAAATGTTCCCGAGGGAAGCAAGGTGGAAATTTCTTGCAGCAAGGATCTTTGAACTTCTTATGCATATGACAGACTGAAGGGGAAAAGCAAAGCCCCCACCCAAGCTGTGAAAGGTTTTAACTAGGTAACCTTGAGCATTAACATCAGGCCACCTCAGCATGTGGGTGTGCACCTGTCCACACTTGCTTTCAAAAAACGCCACTGTGTACCATGTGGCTACTGGGTCCTGAGTGTCCATTTTAGCCATGGTATTAAACAATTAATATCTTTGAGAAAAGGTAAATGTGTATAAAATGAATTTACATTGGCATCTTTCAAAAGAGAACAAGAAAACTTCCACATTGTTTTTTCCCTGTATTTTTCTGTAGGAAACAAGTAAAATTTTCTGTAGGAAACTAGTATTTAAAAAGAAACTACCTTTCCACCTAAATTCAAATGGGACATTATCAAGTTTGCTTTAGAAGTCAACCTCCAGATTACATACACTGTATCCTCTTTTTTTTGTTTTGAGATGGAGTCTTGCTCTGTCAGCCAGGCTGGAGTGCAGTGGCGCAATCTCGGCTCACTGCAACCATCATCTCCCGGGTTCAAGCGATTCTCCCGTCTCAGCCTCCCAAGGAGCTGGGATTACAGGTGCCTGCTACCACGCCCAGCTAATTTTTGTATTTTCAGCAGAGAAGGGGTTTCACCAAGTTGGCCAGGCTGCTCTCGAACTCCTAACCTCAAGTGATCTGCCCTCCTTGACCTCCCAAAGTGCTGGGATTACAGGCATGAGCCACCGCACCCAGCCTGTACACTCCGTACACTCCTTCTTGAGAGTGTGCCTTCATGCAATAAAAATTAGGCAGTTATTTATACAGTATTACATATATACATATATGAATTTATATTTATATAGTATGACTCTATCTATCTATATAAATAAACAAAGGTATTATGGAATGTGCCATATAGCAGTTCTTTTTTTTTTTTGAGACGAAGTCTCACTCTGTTGCCTAGTCTAGAGTGCAATGGCGCGATCTCGGCTCACTGCAAGCTCTGCCTCCCGGGTCCACGCCATTCTCCTGTCTCAGCCTCCTGAGTCGCTGGGACAACAGGCTCCTGCCACCATGCCCAGCTAATTTTTTTGTATTTTTAGTAGAGACAGGGTTTCACCGTGTTACCCAGGATGGTCTCGATCTCCTGACCTCGTGATCCACCTGCCTCAGCCTCCCAAAATGCTGGGATTACAGGCATGAGCCACCACACCCGGCCCTGGCCATACAGCAATTCTGGCCTGAAGTTTAAGCATCACTTTGCCCTACCTTGAATCTGAAACTTTAGGGTTGTGGCCTAGCAATTTATTTTAACGAGCCCTTCCAGGTGATTATGATTCACGTCTGGGTCAGAGAACACTGCCATAAAGCATCTACTTTCTGCTAGAGGGGATATTATAGCAGATGTCAAGGTAGATCAGTAGATGATCGTGGTGTGAGATGACCCTGCATTCATGATGGGAAAGTTTTTTTGGGGGTAGTCCAGAGGCTCCAGCCTTCTCAGGTTACCATCCTTCCTAACCCTATTTCCTCTCGCCAGTAAGGCCATCTTTGTAAATGGAATAAACACTAGAAACTAGGGTCGCTGTGGCATGTTCTCTGTTTGAGGACTGCTTCATTTTCCCACAGTTGCACCTGGACTTGATATGAAAGTAACCATCAGAAAATCAACAGAAATCTTAAACTTGCTGAAAGTTCATTTCCTATAGGTGCAATGCTATTTAAATTGGGGTTCTGTTCCTGGAAATCCATCATAAGACTAGTAAAACATCATTAAAAAATAAAACAGATACACAAGTTTGCAAAGTTAAGAGTGTAAAACCAAATATGAAAGAAGCTAGAGCATAAACATTTATTTTGGGAATTCCTTTGCATGGCTAATACTGCCATGCAGACACCTGCAGGAATATACTAAGAATAATCATAGCGGACCTTTATGGTCTCCTGAGCATCCATTCTCTGTTCTTTCAGAAACAGAACTGATTTGAGAATCCATTCCTTCTCCACTCAGTCCACGTAAAGGTTAGGATGGTAGAAAGGGTTATACCTCTTCCTCCAGAGTTGGAGCCTATGACACTGATGACACTGGCATGGCAAGCCAAAGCCCTACACCCATCAGCACACTTATTAGCTCCAGATTGATCTACGCTGGTGTAATCAGAGTGAATCTCAGAACTTTGGACAGAGCTGTGAGTAGAGACTGACTTTCCTGCTGTCTCCGGGTAGTTGCAAGGCTGAACAGCAGCATCTACTTTATTACCATCTTATTGTCATTCAAAGAAGGCAGAGCTGAATGCTGGAGAAAAACTGAGTACTAGCAACAGTTTTTGAGCCCTGAATATTGTCATAACTGAAGCTAGAATTATCTCTGGACTTGTTTGCCACTAAAATTTCCTTGTTTTGCTTACGCTGGTTTCAGCTGGCATCTTGATCACTTGAAAGGAACATAACTGACATATCGTCCTTTGTTTTTCCTTCTTTCCTCTTCTCCGCCTTTGACAATTTTAAATTAGAAATCTACCTGCCTCTAATCTCTTTAATTTTCTCATTTCTTTACTGCTGCCTATTTTCCAAAACACTGTTTCTCGAATATTCCTGGCTCAAAAATCATCTATGTCTTTATGACATACGAAACCCCTAGAATCCAGCCTTTTCCCAGCTTTTAATATCTCCTAATTGATCTCTCAATTCCAGTGAAATGATTCCATTTATTTTTTTCTCAAACACATCACAAATATTCCTGACTCTTGTGAGGTAATTTTCTCTTACTCTTCTCAACTTACCTAAATCCTAACTTTTCAAAAGATCTAGCTCAAGTTCTGTCTTGTCATATTGAGTTCCTTTCTTTGGCATTGTATTATTATGTATCTTTTCATGTACACACATGTGCCTTATCTCCCTGATAAAACTAACTGGCTAGAGGATAGGAGTAAAGACTCAATTCTAATATCCTTGCTAGCTAATAATATACAAACATGAAATATGTTTGAATAAATCACTGTTAAATATTTTATGTCTTGAATGTCATTCTTTAGCAATCTCAAAATTGTGAAGTAATTTGAACCTTACCTTCAAATCAAGATGAACTACATCATGAGTGTGTAAAAAGTGAACACCTTCTAGAATCTGTCGCATAAGTCTTTGAACATCTTTTTCTTTAAAGGCTTCCTCTCTGTCTGCAACACACTGGTCAAAGATTTCACCCCCAGCAGCACTACAGAAGGGCAAAATTAAAGTAATATATGACTCATAAGAAATGGCAAACACACCAAAACTACAAAGTAAATTAATTACAGTCTGGCAGTAACTGTATACCTTTTTAAAAAAATTTATTTTTATTTTGAAAAATAGAGATGGGACCTCACTATGGTGCCCACTATGTCTCAAACTCCTGTGCTCAAGCGATCCTCCCACCTTGGCCTCTGAAGGTGTTGGGATTACAGGTATAAGCCAACGTACCCAGCCTGTATAACTGTTAGTATGGATTTGACAACCTGAATCAAAACACAGTATAGGCTGAGCCAACTCAGTCCCAAGCAACTCGAGATGCACCACAATGTAATGTACAGTTTACTAAGCACTCTGCACATACAGGCCACAATTTGCTGACAACTGAACTTTGTTCCTCAATTGAAATAAAGAACTGCATTTTGGCTGAAACAGTTTCTTAATCACAGTTTATTGTCATCTGAGTCCCTCAGCCCATTACTATCAATTTACATAAATACAAGGATTTCTTTACCTAAATTTTAGGAGCGATTAGTCTCTTTACACATAAAGTTATCCATTCTTGCTTTTCTTTTTTTTTTTTTTTGAGACGGAGTCTTGCTCTGTTACCAGGCTGGAGTGCAGTGGCGCGATCTCGGCTCACTGCAACCTCCGTCTCCTGGGTTCAAGAGATTCTCCTGCCTCAGCCTCCTGAGTAGCTGGGACTACAGGCATGCGCCACCACGCCTGGCTAATTTTTTTGTATTTTAGTAGAGACGGAGTTTCACCAGGTGGGCCAGGATGGTCTCAATCTACTTGACCTTGTGAACCGCCTGCCTTGGGCTCTCAAAATGCTGGGATTACAGGCATGAGCCACCACGCCCAGCCCCATTCTTGCTTTAACAAATGATTCCCTCTTGGTTTTCTCAACAATTTAAGTAGTTTACATAAGCACAAAACACACTGCTAACTACAGTTTTGTGAAAATGTTCAAGTATGTATTTCAAATATAGAGTATTATAAGAAAATTGAGGCTGGGCACAGTGGCTCACACCTGTAATCCCAGCACCTTGGGAGGCTGAGGCAGGCGGATCACCTGAGATCAGGAAATTGAGACCAGCCTGACCAACATGGAGAAGCCCCATCTCTACTAAAAATACAAAATTAGCCAGGCATGGTAGCGCATGCCTGTAATCCCAGCTCCTCAGGAGGCTGAGGCAGGAGATCACTTGAACTTGGGAGGCAGAGGTTGTGATAAACCGAGATCATGCCATTGCACTCCAGCCTGGGCAACAAGAACAAAACTCCATCTCAAAAAAAATAAAAAAAAATAAAAAAATAAAAAAAGAGACTATATTCCTCTCAGTACAACATATAATCATATAACCCTGTTTAACTGTGGATTTTACCCATTAACTAAACTAAATACCATATTAACTAGTATCACTAAATGTGATCTCACTAAAGAACAATCTGAGATGTTAAAAGCATCTCTCAAGCATAGTAACAGAAAATATAATATTAACTATTTTACACAAAGTACCTTCCTTCACATGGAAGCTAGAGAAGCCCTATAATAGCCTTGCTTTTTCTATCTTTAACTATAGCAACATTACTTTTTAACCAAAAAATTTCACTGGGAAATTAATTAAAAAACTATTAACAAAGTTTTGTACAAAAACTACTTTTACAAAAAAACATTTAGAACTTTAAAATTTCAACTTTCTAGTGGTCCTTGGAAAGTTATGAGATGATTATCTTTTGACCAACATTATTCAGAGCCATATAACTGATGTTTAGAAGCTAACAGTAACTGAGTTTCCCTAGCTGCCTGCACCTTGGCTGTATCATAGCTTCCCGCCTCAGACCAAACACTGTTTTTTCTATCTAAACTAGCATTTCCATTCTGTCTTGCTCTGAGGCCCAGTTTGGATCTTTACTTTCTCATTATTCAAATTCAACAAACCATCAAATACGTTAGGCCCTATATTCTGTCCTAGAGACAGAAAGATAATTACAAGTAAGTATGTCTGGTCCTTCAAGCTCTAGGGGGGAAGAGAAAAATGAAAGATATTTAAATAATACATATGCATTTATATGTGAAATTATATATTAAATGACTTGATAACTTAGCAACTGAGCAATTAATTGGAAAGGAAGTAGAAAAAAAAATCTTGGAAAGATGACATTTATTCTGAACCTTGAAGGATTACTAGGAGTCCACTAGATGAAATGCTAACAGCACATCCCAGATAGAGGGAGCATATGTGTGAAGGCACATTGTGTAAAAAATACATGGTACACTCATTAAAGGGCAAGTTTCTACTTCCCCATCCAACCAAATGGTATGGCACTTGCCCTCTGGCTATAAACAACTAGAAAATTAAAGCATATGAATCAACTATTTCAGGCATTAGAACGACAGGTATAGGACCATGAGCTGTGAGAAGAGGTTAAGCCCTCCAATATTCCTACTTGGTAACAATATATGGACAGTGGTACGGGGTAGGGGAGGAACCCAAGCAGAAGCAGAATGCAGCAGCCTTGCTAAGCTGAGAAGACAGACTGGGAGTTTGGCAAGGCTAAGACAGCTGGAATTGGCAGGTGAGTACCAGAGAGGAGGGAGCTACAGAGAGAGATCTGCTCAATAGTATTTTGAAGTCTTAGACAAAATAACTCTGGAAAATTATAAGGCTGAGAAATTCCCAGTGTTCACAGAGAATAAGGTAAGACACTTGAATTTTGTCAAGTTGGAGTAGAAAAGCCACTCTAAACACTGGGGCAATGAACAGACTCCTTTGGGAGGGCCATCCTTTGTATTAAGGCTAACCTAGTTCTAGGTCTGTCCTAACAAAGCCGATCCACAAGTAATTTAAATGACTGCCAACACAAACGTCACCATTCTTTAATGGGATAAAATCTACTCAACTCTGCAACATTCCAAATGTATGTCATTTTACCAAAAATTTCTAGATATCTGAAAATGCCACAAATTACAATTCACAACCAATAGGAAAAATAATAAAAGTAGATCCAGAAATGACAGGAGATGATGGAATTAGCAGATAAGGACCTTAAAACTGGCATTATAAAGATGCTCAAAGATTTAAAGTAAAATATGAACATAATCATGTAAGAGATGGAGGTTATGAAAAGAACCAAAAAGAACTTTCACAGGTGAAAAATACAGTATCTGAAACGAAAAACCCATTGGATAGTCTTTATAGCAGATCAGACACTGCAGAAGAATCAGTGAATTTTAAGACACAGGAAAATAAGCTGTCTATGTGAAGCAGAGAGAGAGAGAGGGAAAAGACTGAAAAAACAAACAGGACCCCAGGGACCTATGGGACAGCATCAAGCCGTTTAATACACTGTAATTCAAGGAATAAGAGAAGAGAGGTAGGGGTAGGAAAATATTAGAAAACATAATAGCTGAAAAATTTCCAAATCTGATAAAAACTGACTATAAATAAAAAAACTTAAGTAGATCAATGAACTCCAAGCAAGATAAATACAAATAAAACCAAGGCACCATACTCAAATTGCTAAAAACCAGTGAGAAAGAGGAAAATCTTTAAAAAGGCACATTTATGGCTGGGCGTGGTGGCTCACGCCTGTAATCCCAGCACTTTGGGAGGCCGAGGCGGGTGGATCACAAGGTCAGGAGATCGAGACCATCCTGGCTAACAAGGTGAAACCCCGTCTCTACTAAAAATACAAAAAATTAGCTGGGCGTGGTGGTGGGCGCCTGTACTCCCAGCAACTTGAGAGGCTGAGGCAGGAGAATGGTGTGAACCCAGGAGACGGAGCTTGCAGTGAGCAGAGATTGCGCCACTGCACTTCAGCCTGGGCAACAGAGCCAGACTCTGTCTCAAAAAAAAAAAAAAAAAAAAAAAAAAGGCACATTTATAGGTGAATCAAGGTAAGAATGATCACAGACTTCTTGTCGTAAATAATGCAGGGAAGATGTCAATGTGATGACAAAAAAAGAAGTGTGCCGAGAAGGTAGGGTGAGGTAGAAAAGGACTAAAAGGAGATGAGGTAGAATAGAAGTCAGGGAGAAGAGCACAGGATGAGGGCAGAACAACTAAAAAAATTCAGAGTAAGGCAATGATGGGCTAATATATACTGTGAAATGCCTCCTCCTCCAGGAAGCACTCCCTAACCTCCCAGGCAGAGTAAAGGAGCACAGTATATGGATAAAAGCAGAAGCTTTGGAATCTCACACTCCTGGACTAAATTCTGGAGCTGCTGTTTGTAATACAGCACAACCTAAGGTTGATTTTTTTTTCTGAGTGTTTTCTTATATATAAAATTGTGTTCTAAAATTTATGAACAGTGTAAATAAAGCATATAAATAATATATATAAAGCTGGAAGACAGCATAGCGCCCGGTGTGTAGTAAATGCTTAATACATTTTAACTATTATACTCTAGTTCACACAACAACTAGTAAGAACTCCTGGTAAATCATCAACATTGCTGCAATCATTTATAGGCTGAATATCCCTTCTCTTAAATGTTTGGGACCAGAAACGTTTGGGATTTACATTTTGAAATATTAGCTATACTGGGGGAGGGGACCCAAGTCTAAACACACATTTATATTTCATATGCGACTTACATAGCCTGAAGGTAATTTTATACAATATTTTAAATAATTTTGGGCATGAAACAAAGTTTGTGTACACCGAACCATCAGAAAGTGAAGGTGTCACTCTCAGCCACCATGTCAAATCACAGCAAGTTTACACTTATGCACACCTGCTGCATTAGCACAGCCCCTAGCATAGTTATTCTATCCTTAGCATCCTTAATTCCTATAAAGGTGATCTCATCAGCTGTGGTCAGCTTCTTTCTGGGATAATATATGAGGTCAGATGTGGAATTTTCTACTGTGGCATCATATTAGTGCTCAAAAATTTCAAACTTTGGGACATTTCATTTCCAAGTTAAGAATGCTCAACCTCCATATCTATTTCCTTTGCTAGACTTTTAGCACCTGAAGATAAGGGGTTACGTTTTTTCACTTTTTATATTATCAGTACCTATTAGTATCTAGTGCACATGGCAGGTGCTTCAAGAATGATTAACTGATGGTTAGTGATCATAACCTGCCTGTTTCCATAACAACAATATATTGATGTGGCTGAGAATTTTGATATCTCAGTATCCAGAGTATATCTCTAAGACTTCCTCTTCAAACTAAAAGTAGAACATGAAATTTTTTGACCAAATCATACTGATTTTTGTTCTAAAAAAATCTGATCATCAAAGAAACAGAAGCCACCAAAAGTTTCTAAGCAAGGGAATAATATCACCAAATCTGTTTTTATTACCTATCTAACAGTAGCAGGAGGGATTTCCCCGGATTGAAACCAGGGTGACCAGCTGAAAAGCTACTGGAGAGGTTTAAGTAGAAGACTTAGTAATTCATTATACTGTATATGAGTGTTAAAGAGGATAAAGGAATTAAGGATAACTTCAAGGTTTCTAGCTTAAGCAATGAAACAGATGGGGATACTAAACAACAGAAAAACAGGCCTTATTAGGGTAATACAGGAGTACTGATATTGACTGCTACTGACTGCATTGATACTGATATATTGACTAATAATGATCTGCGGTTGGACACATGTATACGCAACAGGCAGCTGGAGCTTAAGAAAGGGGCTGAGGAGACTGGGCGACAGAGTGACACTCCAAAACGGCCGGATAGGAACAGCTCCAGTCTACAGCTCCCAGCGTGAGCAACGCAGAAGACCGGTGATTTCTGCATTTCTAACTGAGGTACTGGGTTCATCTCACTGGGGCTTGTTGACAGTGGGTGCAGGACAGTGGATGCAGCCTACCGAGCGTGAGCCGAAGCAGGGCGAGGCATCACCTCACCCGAGAAGCAAAAGGGGTCCGGGAATTCCCTTTCCTAGCCAAGGGAAGCTGTGACAGACAGCACCTGGAAAATCAGGTCACTCCTACTCTAATACTGTACTTTTCCAATGGTCTTAGCAAGCAGCACACCAGCAGATTATATCCCCTGCTGGGATTGGAAGGTCCCACGCCCACGGAGCCTCGCTCATTGCTAGCACAGCAGTCTAAGATCAAACTGCAAGATGGCAGTGAGGCTGGGGGAGGGGTGACCGCCATTGCTAACGCTTGAGTAGGTAAACAAAGCTGCCAGGAAGCTTGAACTGGGTGGAGCCCACTGCAGCTCAAGGAGGTCTGCCTGCCTCTGTAGACTCCACGTCTGGGGGCAGGGCATAGTCGAACAAAAGGCAGCAGAAACCTCTGCACACTTAAATGTTCCTGTCTAACAGCTCTGAAGAAAGCAGTGGTTCTCCCAGCACGGAGTTTGAGATCTGAGAACGGACAGACTGCCTCAAGTGGGTCCCTGACCCCTGAGTAGCCTAACTGGGAGGCACCCCCCCAGAAGGGGCAGACTGACACCTCACATGGCTGGGTACCCCTCTGAGATGAAGCTTCCAGAGGAATGATCAGGCAGCAACATTTGCTGTTCAGCAATATTCGCTGTTCTGCAGCCTCTGCTGCTGATACCCAGGCAAAAAAGGTCTGGAATGGACCTCCAGCAAACTCCCAACAGACCTGCAGCTCAGAGTCCTGACTGTTAGAAGGAAAACTAACAAACAGGAAGGACATCCACACCAAAACCCCATCTGTACGTCACCATCATCAAAGACCAAAGGTAGATAAAATCACAAAGATGGGGGAAAAACAGAGCAGAAAAGCTGAAAATTCTAATAATCAGAGCACCTCTCCCCCTCCAAAGGAACGCAGCTCCTCACCAGCAACGGAACAAAGCTGGACGGAGAATGACTTTGACGAGTTGAGAGAAGAAGGCTTCAGACGATCAAACTTCTCCAAGCTAAAGGAGAAAGTTCAAACCTATTGCAAAGAAACTAAAAACCTTGAAAAAAGATTAGACGAATGGCTAACTAGAATAACCAGTGTAGAGAAGTCCTTAAATGACCTGATGGAGCTGAAAACCATGGCATGAGAACTACGTGACGAATGCACAAGCTTCAGTAGCCGATTCGATCAACTGGAAGAAAGGGTATCAGTGATTGAAGATCAAATGAATGAAATGAAGCGAGAAGAGAAGTTTGGAGAAAAAAGAGTAAAAAGAAATGAACAAAGCCTCCAAGAAATATGGGACTATGTGAAAAGATCAAATCTATGTCTGATTGGTGTACCTGAAAGTGATGGGAAGAATGGAACCAAGTTGGAAAACACTCTGCAGGATATTATCCAGGAGAACTTTCCCAACTTAGCAAGGCAGGCCAACATTCAAATTCAGGAAATACAGAGAAAGCCACGAAGATACTCCTCGAGAAGAGCAACTCCAAGACACATAATTGTCAGATTCACCAAAGTTGAAATGAAGGAAAAAAAATGTTAACGGCAGCCAGAAAGAAAGGTCGGGTTACCCACAAAGGGAAGCCCATCAGACTAACAGCGGATTTCTCAGCAGAAACTCTACAAGCCAGAAGAGAGTGGGGGCCAATATTCAACATTCTTAAAGAAAAGAATTTTCAACCCAGAATTTCATGTCCAGCCAAACTAAGCTTCATAAGTGAAGGAGAAGAAAGGGGCTGAGGTTGGAAACAAAGATTTGGAAATATTCAGCATGTAAATGATAGCTGAAGTCAAAAAAATAGATTATTATCATCCAGGGTAAATGTATAAAACATAAATATATGACATCAGTAACGCTGATGGAACTGTGGGGAACACTTACATTTATATAGTAGAAAAGGATAAAAGGCTCTGAGAGGAGGAGGAGGAGGAGGAGATTTTTAAAAAATAGGGCTGTGAAAGCCAAGGAAGAACATGATTTCAAGAAAGAAAGGATAATATCAAGTGTTTAAAGAGAGCAAGAACTGGAATGAATACTAAAATGAGGAGACTAATTTTGGCACACAGGACTGGTGACCTCATCAAAGTATCAGAAGAGCAGATGGCATTAGATTAAAAAGTGAATGGGGTATTGGCCCATGAACAGATGAGTGGATCAATGAAGTAGAACAAAACTGGAAGGTGAGGAATGCTATAAATTCAGACTATTCTTTTAAGAAGTATAGCAGTAAGGAAAAGAGAAAGGCAAGACATAAGAGTCAAAGCTGAGGAAGGAATTTTAGCATAGAGGAGACTGAAATATTAGAAGACAAAGGGAAAAGAACCACCATGGGAGGAGGGTCTGAAACTCTAGAAGAGGTTACATAACTTACGAAAAAACGAAACACAGGTCCTAGAAAAGGAAGGATAAGAATTAAAGAACTTAAATAAGGGTTCAGTCTTGGAAATGATTAGCTGAATCCCTTCCATCGAACAGCAGGGATGGGCATGAGAGCAACAAAGACAGATATTAGAGGAAGAGGGGAGGGATGCTTAGGGAGTGTGTCTGATGGCCTTGATTTCTCCATATGGGGGAGAAAAGGCTAAGTATCTCATGAGAGGTGGGAAGCAGGTGACACAGTAAGTGTGGTAAAGATATTGATTAGCTCAGGGGGTGGGGGTGTTAAAAGGACATAAGAGATTAGGTACAGACTTGCTAAGCTATACCATAAGCCTAGCTGAGGATGGAACTCTTACACTTGTACTAAGTAGATGAAAAACGATCCAAGTCCTTCCAAGAATGTGTGGCAGCAGAGGAGGAGGGACATACAACATGCATTCCGGGTTTAAAATGGGCAAATGAGTTGCAGAGGATGACCAAGAGGAAGAGGGAAATAATGTGAGGTGCTGGTAAGAGAGGAGTTAAATTAACTACCAAAGAGGAGAAGGGAAGAAAAGGGAAGAAAAAAGTCAGGAGCCGGGTGAAGACTGGAAGAACTGAAAAGGGTCCCAGGATGAAAGGCTGAAGAGCAGGTTTTGCAAGGAGGAGGAAATTTTAGAGACAGAATATTTCAGGTGGTCTTTTCTGGATCAATTTCCAATTCTACCTTAATCCCCTCTGTAATAAACAGAAAAAAAAAACAAATCCTTGGTAAGCAGTGGGCTTCCATATGAGATTCCTAAACTTATTTTTTTAAAAAAACTTTTAACCATTCTGCCATTTTTGGATATTTCTACTATCATAAATTAGAAATGCATTGTGACAAACACTTTTGTGCTTCTCATGTTCGTATTATTTCTCTAAAAGTGATTCCTACAAGTGAAATTATTGAATTAAAATATATGAACACCATACTTTTGAATTACACTATCAAGAGTAACATGCTTAATATTTTAGCCATCCAGACTTCACCCTCTATAAACTTTTAAATAAAAACAACATAATGCCATACACATTATTTTGTAACATGCTCTTTTTTAAACTTAATATTTTAAATCTTTGAAATATATTGATAGTTACCTTAGCTTCTTAATGATTGCCTAGTAATCCATTTTGTGACATCACTTATTTAACCAACCTTTTTTCTAACAAACATTTAGATTATGTCTACCTTTTTGCTACATAGAGAATGACATAACGAACATTTTGGTAACATATCTTTGCAAAACTGCCTAATATTTCCTTGTGAAAAAATTAATAAAACTAAAATTAGGCCATGTATGGTGGCTCATGCTTATAATCCCAGCATTTTGGGAGGCTGAGGCAGGAGGATTGCTTGAGGCCAGGAGTTTGAGACAAGCCTAGTCAACATGAGACTCCATTATGTACCATTAAAAAAAATTTTAAGTAAAATTGCTGGGTTAAAACATATTTTTTTAAGGCTTTTGATACATACTTCAGACTGTACTCCAGAAAAGTTATACTAAAATGGCTCAATCAATGAGTATCACTTTTGTTTATAATCATTGCCAGTCTGATAGGCAGAAATTCACAACCTATTTTAAAATTTACATTATAAAAATAAAAATATTTTCATGTGTATATAGGCAGTTTACATTTGCGTGTGTGAAAATTTCTCTTCATATCATTTGTTCATTCTTTTAAAACCAGAGCTGATCATAATCCTGAAAGACACAATCTCAGATGCCATGATCCAGAATGTCAAAATCCCAAAAGATCAAAATCCTGAAAGATAAAAAAGTCCTTAAAGTCTAAAATCCCCAAATCACAATCTTGAACAATTAAAATTTTGACTGTTGAAATTGTGAAAAGTGAATTCCAGGGAGGGAGGGGATTTAGGGAAGGGATTTCCACTGTGTTTTCAGTTGTATGAGGCTAGGTGCATCATGGTAGGTGCATCGTGTTAGGTGGAACTATTACTTTGTTGCTGTCTTTATTGGGAAATTAAGTACAGTTTAAAGGAGATGCATTATGGATGCCAAACTGACAAGGGGTGGATTTATGGTCTTAATTTCAGTTGTTGACTCGACTGGATTAAGGAATACCTAGAAATCTGGGATATTACTTTGGGTGTGTCTGTGAGGGTGTTTCCAGAGATTAGCGTGTGAGTCCCACCGGACTAGGTAGGAAAGACATGCCTTCAATGTTGGCAGGCACCATCTAATTAGAGAGAAGAAATATAGAAAACAAGCTGGTCTCTCTCTGAGAGCTGGGACCAATTTTTCTCTTGCTGCCGTGGACATCAGAACTCCAGCCTTTAAACGTCAGGATTTACACCTGATCACCCCTGCTCCCTACACTCCCACTCCCTGGGGTTCTGAGGCTTTTGGCCTGGATTGAAAGTTAATGATTGGTTTCCCTGGTTCTGAGGCCTTTGCAATTGGACTAAGCCATGTTACCAGCATCCCAAGGTGTCTAGCTTGCAGGCCTGTTGTGCAACTTCTCAGTCACCATAAGCACACGAGCCAGTTTCCTAATTAAGTTCCTTCTCGTATTTATTCACATATCCTATTGGTTCTGTCTCTCTGGAGAAGGCTAACTATTAAATAATAAAGATTTGGTACTGGGGAAATCCAATATCATTCCTTCTCACTGTATTCCTTACAATACAATGGAAGACATCTGTGAAATTGTTCCTTCAAAAAAGGGTGTGATTAAGTTAAGCATACAATGCTACCTAATGGTTTAAAAGCTAATTATTATCGGTGCTTTGAAAGCAGAAAATAATTGAATTGCAATGGCTGAGCAATAACCAGGTTTTCAGGTGGACAACATATACTTACAAAATTTGTAGATCACAACCACTGTCCAAATACAAGCGCATCAGGTGTTTCAAAGGTTATAGAAGTGAAAACACAGGTAAAAAAGAACTCTCCCCTGCCAAATTATTCAATCATGTACAACTTCTGCCCCTTCACATATAGCACCAATTCACTATGCTATGCATTTCATCTTTGCATAATTTTCAATACTGGAGGTATGAACTGGGTGAAATTTTGAGGAGAGTTAATTCATTTTATGAATATTTTGCAAATTTGACTCCATCAAAATATATTATCACAATGTTGATTTTGTGTATGTAAAAACACTGAGGCCAGGCCTGGTGGCTGATGCCTGTAATCCCAGCATTGGGAGGCCAAGGCAGGTGGATCACCTGAGGTCAGGAGTTCGAGACCAGCCTGGCCAACATGGTGACACCCTGTCTCTACTAAAATTACAAAAAAACTAGCCAGGCACGGTAGTGTGCACCTGTAATCCCAGCTACTCAGGAGGCTGACACAGGAGAATTGCTTGAACTGAGAGGTGGAGGTTGCAGTGAGCCAAGATCATGCCACTGCACTCCAGCCTGGGTGACAGAGGGAGACTCTGTCTCAACAACAACAAAAAAAAAACAAAAAAGAACAACAAAAACATTGAAACTTTATTAATAAATGAAGATATGTCCTTTTTGTACATCTGCATTTGTGAAAAAAAATTTCTTGAGATCTTGGCTCTTTGGGCAACTGCACATATGGTGAGGACACATTGAGATTTTCGATCAATTTTGTCAAAAGACTTAGGTTGCTTGTCATGGTATTTCAGATGACCACAATTATCAATTTAAGTGTATAGAATTATCAACTATGGAGATATACATTTATATATTGCACTTTTAGAATTTTTTTTTTTTTGAGACGGAGTCTCACTCTGTCACCCAGGCTGGAGTGCAGTGGCGCGATCTCTGCTCACTGCAAGCTTCACCTCCCAGGTTCACGCCATTCTCCTGCCTCAGACTCCCGAGTAGCTGGGACTACAGGCGCCCTCTACCACATCCAGCTAATTTTTTGAATATTTAGTAGAGACAGGGTTTCACTGTATTAGCCAGGAAGGTCTCGATCTCCTGACCTCGTGATCCACCCGCCTTGGCCTCCCAAAGTGCTGGGATTACAGGCGTGAGCCACTGCGCCCGGCTGAACTATTTCTTTTATAAATATGGTTTATCTGGCTCATAACTGTTACATTTGTGTGACTGTTAGTATATCTGAGTGTTATGTCTGTAAAAAGATGTATGTTATTACTGTTTTAGCATGTAAATAAAGCGGTCATGAAATGTCATGTATTAAAGTTTTATTTTTAATTAACATAATTGGACAATTTATGGTATACATAGTTATGTTTATGTTTCCTAAATCAATCTCCTATTAAAATGTAAACAAATTTTTTTTGTTTTTTGAGATAGGGTCTCACTCTGTCACCCAGGCTGGAGTGCAGTGGCACTATCTCGACTCATATAGCCTTGACCTCCTGGGCTCAGGTGATCCTACCACCTCCGCCTCCCAAGTAGCTGGGATTACAGGGGTGCACCACCACACCCAGTTAATTTTTGTATTTTTTGTAGAGACAGGGTTTCGCTATGTTGCCCAGGGTGGTCTCCAATTCCTGGGCTCAAGAAATCCTCCCACTTCGGCTGCCCAAAGTGCTGGAATTTGGCTGGGCTCACGACTATAATCCCAGCACTTTGTGAGGCTGAGACGGGTGGATCACCTGAGGTCAGGAGTTTGAGACCAGCCTGATCAACACAGTGAAACCCCATCTCTAACAAAAAATACAAAAGATTAGCCAGGCGTGGAGGTGGACACCTGTAATCCCTGCTACCTGTGGGGGCTGAGGCATGAGAATTGCTTCAACCCATGAGGCGGAGGTTGCAGTACCTGACCAAATAAATGTCTTTTAGAGAATTTTTTAGGATTATTTTTTCCATAATTATGTTTTTAGGATTTTGATCTTTTGGGATTGTGGTTTTTTGAGATTTTAGACGTTAGGGTTTTTGATTTTTTGGAATTTCAACATTTAGGATTGCATCTTTTGGGATTATGGGCCAAGCCCTTTTCAAACTGGGAGGTTCATGTGTTTGTGTGTATTTGTAAGACCTGGTTATATATTCAAGCAACTTTAACTGCTTTGGCTAGATAAATAGTAGAGGTATTTTTCCGAGTTTGTCTTCTCATTTTGTTTGGATTTATTGATGTATTAAGTCTTTTTTGTTTTCTTTTTTAATTATTTTTTAAAAGAGACAGGGTCTTGTTATGTTGCTCAGGCTGGTCTCAAACTCCTGGGCCCAAGTAATCCTTCCTGCCTTGGCCTCCCAAAGTACTGGGATTATAGGCATGAGTATTAAGGCCTTTTATTTTATGAGATGGAGTCTCGCTTTGTCACCCAGGTTGGAGTGCAGTGGCACAATCTCAGCTCACTGCAACCTCCACCTCCCTGGTCCAAGCAATTCCCCTGCCTCAGCCTCCTGAGTAGCTGGGATTACAGGCACATCCCACCACGCCAGGCTAATGTTTTTGTATTTGTAGTAGAGACTGGGTTTCACCATATTGGCCAGACTGGTCTTGAACTCTTGAGCTCAGGTGATCCTTCTGCCTCGGCCTCCCAAAGTGCTGGGATTACAGGCATGAGCCACCGTGCCTACCCTGAAACCAGGATTTCTTAAGGAGAAAGAACAGTCCTTCGTTTTTCAAAGCTGTTTTCTGTGCTGTATCTGCCTATTTAAATTGAAAACATAGTAAGAATCAAGACTACTGTTTCTAAAAGAAAGGAGATTAACTCAGATTATAAAAACATGCAAGGATTATAAAATGCCTTTTATTGTAATATTAGTTTGGTATTACTTTGTTAAGAGTGCCTCTAATAAAATCGTAAGATAACCTTTTATCATATTATGAGAAGAATTTCATTAAAGAATGAAAATAAAAAAGCTAATATACATGCATCCTTGCAAATTTGGAACATGTTAAATAAATAAGAGGAACACTTGAAGATGATCTAGAAAATTCTGAGATTTCCAGAGAACCAGGCCTGGCAACATTATCACAGACGAGTGGCATCCCATAAAGGAAGTGTAGACTACCAAACAAACTTAATCTAAGAAAGATAATACTTACTATTCCAGAACTAAGATAATTTCTGATGCAGTCTCATAAACTTCATGTAAATTAATGACCCAAGGATTGTCCTGTGCTAGTTCAAGTACAGCAATCTCATGAATTATTTCCATCCGACAATCTTGGCCTTTTCTTCTTTTTCTCATGAACTTTGCAGCAAATTCTATCCCAGAATCTTTCTTTATACATTTCCTCACCACTGCAAATTTCCCCCTAGAATTAAACAAAAACATTCACTGTTAAAGTTGACAACTTTCCAGAGATGGCAGATTTCAATGAAATTTCCAAATAACCATTGGTAGATATTCAAATTTAGCTCATATACAATCACAAAAGTAGAAATATCACTTAGAAATTTATATAGGCTACATCTATAGATTTATGGATTTATCAAATAAAACAAAATGTATAAATCTGCCCAATTCATTTTCTAAATAAAGAATAACAAATATTAAAGTCCATATTTTTTGCAGAGTTATACATAACTTAATTTTTTGCACATTTCTACACAAAATGATTTAAGTCTTTAAAAAAGCCATTTGAGGCCAGGCATGGTGGGTCACCTTTGTAATCTCAGCATTTTGGGAGGCTGAGGCAGGTGGCTCACGTGAGGTCTGGAGTTCTGGACCAACCTGGCCAACACGGCGAAACCCCGTCTCTACTAATAATACAAAAATTAGCACATGGTGAAACTGCCTCTACTAAAAATACAAAAATTAGCCAGGCATGGTAGTGCTATACCTGTAATCCAGCTACTCAGGAGGCTGAGGCATGGGAATCGCTTGAACCTGGGAGGTGGAGGTTGCAGCGAGCCAAGATCATGTCCAGCCTGGGTGACAGAGTAAGACTCTGTCTCCGGGGGTCGGGGGGGGGGGGAAGCCATTTGATTTTTTAAGAGAAATTGGTCACCAGAATCCCTAATACGATGAATTTCACTGCATTAACTGACTCTAAAGAGCACTATCACTTTCTAAAGGTAAGGATCTCACTCATATATCATTTTAACTAGAGCATCAGCTAGAAATGTTGTATTTTCTCACAAAGACAGATATAACAAAGTGTTATCTTGATGCATTACTATTTGTCATTACACTAATAAGCAGGTAAACCAGGGACTCAGTATAGCATACTAATTAAAGGTATGAGCTCTGGAATTAAACCTATGTGGCCTTGAACCCTATAAGTGGCACTTGACAGTAACCTTAGGTGGTTTATTTAACCTCTTTTAGTTTCATTTTTCTTTTCTTCTTCTTCTTCTTCTTTTTTTTTTTTTTTTTTTAAAGAGACTGGGTCTCTCTATGTTGCTCAGGCTAGTATTGAACTCCTGGTCTCAAGTGATCCTGCTAGGATTAAAGGCATGAGCCTCCATGCCCTAAGTCTCATTTTTCTAATCTGTATAATAGAGACATAAATGGCATCTACTTCACAGGGTTGTGAGAATTAAATATTTCAATTGCTTAGCATGGTACTTGCCACACAGTAAGTGCTCAATAAAATATTATTAATCACACAAACATCATTAAGCTGTGATAGTCATCACCCATAAACATCCACGAATTCTTAGGTTGAAAGACAACTTAGAAATCATATAGTATTTTACCTAACGCCAAATGCCAATGTCTTATTTCAGACTGTGAGGTAATCTTTTCCACTACTGGGTACATATTATAATAATAAGGTCTTCACTACAAGACTAAACCTGACTTCAGCTGAAGGGCTACAGTCAGGGTCCTCTGCTGAGCAGTACAGACCAGACCTCACACTCTTTTCCACATGGCAGTCTATCAGATAGTGAACACAGCAAACATCATCTGTTAGCTGCCATTCCCTCTTCCCTTTCCCAATTTGCAATCAATCCTCATCACCATAGGGTTTTTTTTTTTTTTCTTCCTTTAACAGATAGGGTCTCACTCTGTTGCCCAGGCTGGAGTGCAGTAGCACCATCATAGCTCACTGCAGCCTTGGACTTACAGGCTCAAGTGATCCTCCCACCTCAGCCTCCTGTATAGCTGAGATTATAGGCGCGTGCCACCATGCCCACCTCCCCATAAGGTTCACTTCCTATTATGGCTCATCAGAAAATGTGCCAACCAAATCTGAAGCAACTAATCCAGGTATAATCAATCAAAGCATTACATCATTATTACTTTTGTTGCTCTTGGGACAATACAACCTAAGATTGCTTGTTAAAAAAACTTGACATGTTTTTCATATTTCAAATTGGGCTGATAAACTACTTAGATTTTTTCCACTTTGAATTTTTGTCAAGTCAGTATCCTCATACTACATTTTAAAAATGATTGCTAAAAAATTTGGAATAATCAACAGCATGAATAGACAACTTACAGAATGGGAAAAAATATTTGCAAACTACGCCTCCAAAAAGGGTTGAGATCCAGAATCTACAAGGAACTCAAAAAACAAGAAAAAAACCCAACCTGATTAAAAAGTGGGCAAAGGACATGAATAGACATTTTTTCAAAAGATGACATACAAGCAGCAAACAAACATGAAAAAATGTTCAAGATCACTAATCATCAAAGAAATGCAAATTACAACCACAATGAGGTACTGCTTTATACCAGTTGGAATGGCTATTAGTAAAAGGTCAAAAAACAACAAACGTTGGCGAACATACAAAGAAAAGGGAACGCTTATACGCTGTTGGTGGAAATGTAAATTAGTTCAGCCACTATGGAAAGTAGTTTGGAGATTTCTCAAAGAACTACCATCTGACTTGACTATCCCATTACAGGGTATCTACCCAAAGGAAAAGAAATTATATGAAAAAGACACCTGTACTCATACGTTTATCACAGCCCTATTCACAATAGCAAAGGTTTCAACCTGTGTCCATCAGTGGATGACTGGACTAAAAATATGGTGTGTGTATGTATCATGGACTAATACACATCCATAAAAATAATGTCTTCTGCAGTAACATGGATGGAACTGGATGTCATTATCCTAAGTGAGATGACTCAAGCAGGAAGTAAAAAACTGCCTGTTTTTACTTTTAAGAGGGAACTAAATGGACAGATAGGCATACGGAGTGGAAAACAGACCAAAAGGTGAGAGAGTGGGAAGGGGGTGAGGAATTAAATACTACCTATTGGGTACAATGTACACTATTTAGGCGATGAGCACACTAAAAGCCCAGACTTCACCATGACCCAATATATCCATGTGACACAAATGCAGTTGTACCCCTAAATCTATTTTTTTAAAAAAGCTTTCTAAAAAATTAATTGCAAGGCTTCAATTGCCCTGTTAAATTCTTTTTTGTTGTTGTTTTTGAGACACAGTCTCATTCTGTCGCCCAGGCTGGAGTGCAGTGGCATGATCTCAGCTCACTGCAACCTCCATCTCCCGGGTTCAAGCAATTCTCATGCCTCAGCCTCCCAAATAGCTGGAATTACAAGCGCATGCCACCATGCCCAGCTAACTTTTTTATTTTCATTTTTTTTTAGTAGAGATGGGGTTTCGCCATGTTGGCCAGGCTGGTCTCAAACTCCTGGCCTCAAGTGATCCACTCACCTTGGCCTCCCAAAATACTGGGATTACAGGTGTGAGCCACCGTGCCTGGCCTGCCCTGTTAAATTCTAACTTCTAGACTTTGATCTAACATTCTAGACTACTGACATAATTTTGAGTAGTAATTCTTCCTTCCCAGCGATTGTTAACTGCAAATATAATTTTCATTTCTTCCATGTTTTTATCATTAGTAATATAAATGTGGAATGACAAATCCTTAGGCAAAGGCCTATGGCTGTTCAGTTTGGTAACAACCCACCTAACAGCACCCTTATTCGGATCAAAGTTCTTTTGTTCACAGAAATATGAAAGACTTCTACAGATATTGGAGAGAGTAACTATAAATGAATTCCTCAAAGACTAATACCTTTCATTTTATCCCACAAAATCATTAGGCTAACATCTCCATCAACTTTTAAAAGGTTCCCAATGATCTCTTAATTCCTTTAAGAAAACAATTATTAATAATTTGATATTTTCATACCTACATGTCTGCAGTTAAGAGAAGAGAAAAGTTTAATTTGTAAAAAATTTGTCTGAAATGAAGCCTCAACATATAATTGGCAGCAAACATGTTCCTGGTAAATTAGAAATGACTCAGTAGAACGGCCCTCAAACACATATCACACATACAAATGTTTACTGTTGCCACACCTGACATTCAAAGCAATAAAGTACTGTGCAGTAAGTAAAAAACTACTTATTACATAGCCTAAAAGTATATTTTTAAGGACCGAATGGGAAGACAGTTAATTCAGCAAACAGAATTGGAACTCAAAATTATGTCAGTAGTCTAGAACAAAAGATCAAAATCTAGAAGCTAGAATTTAACAGGGCAAATTAAACACAGACTCACACACATTGCTAACCTGTGAACTCTGGGAGCCCTGTTACAGAACAGCCATTGCCAAATTCTGGGGCCTCTTCCCCATACTTATTCATCTGCTGCTCATGCTCCTCACCCATTCCTTTAGGTGCCAGAATGCAGTTCCCACGGCTCTCTTTTCATACCAATGACTACTCTGACACCACCTCTGTTTTTCTGGAAACATTTCTCACAGTTCTAGATTTATTATTTTCTTTCCACCATATCCTGTACTATACTGGGGTCAGCAAACTTTTCTGTAAAGGGCAAACAGGATGGTAAATATTTTTGGCTTTGTGGACCAGAGGGTCTCTGCGGCAATGACTCAAGTCCACTGTTGTAGAACAAAAGCAGCCATACAAGAAAGGTAAATGAATGGGTGTCTTTGGCTTCCAATGAAACTTTTACACCGAAATATGAATTTCATAAGATTTTCATGTTATTAAATATTACTCTTATTCTAATTTTTTTAACTATTAAAAATGTAAAACATAAAAAATGTAAAAACAGCTTGTGAGTCTTTCAAAAATAGGTGGTTGGCTATAGTTTGCTGAACCCTGCTCTGTCCTTTCAAAAATAGGTGGTTGGCTGTAGTTTGCTGAATCCTGCTCTATCCTTTCAAAAACAGGTGGTTGGCTGTAGTTTGCTGAACCCTGATCTATCCTATGCTGAATAAAACTCTTCCATCGTTCTAACACCACATACAAGTGAAACTGACATCATGACAGCAGCTCGCAATGATTTGAGGAAGCATGCATGCCTTCATCTCTAAATGACTGGTGCAATGGGAGGGGGACCGTTCAAACCACTCAAAGAGTCAGAGGAGATAATAACAGATTTCTTGGAGCTGTTCTACACAGCCACATTGTATAAAGAAAACATGAGATTCAGTATTCAAGCTGCAAAGTCCCAGTGTATATGCTCAGAATTACATTGACAGAGTTCCCTAAATTCCATACCTCAAAAGGGTTCCAACATGCATATTTTACCATGACTTTATGGTAAAAATTGTGACTATACCTCAACCTTTAACTTTAGGTTATTGAGTCCTCCACAAAACATTTTAAAAATGATGTTTCTCTGACATTAGGGGCCATGGTTATATATAACTGACTTGGGGCTGATGAGGTCCGAAGGGCATGTTTGCTGCACATCTACTTTTTTTGTTGACTCAAAAGCCAAACTTCTTCCTAGAATATACAGTTGCCATACTTTTCAGGTTTATTTTTTCATTTCAAAAACATCTACATTTCACTAATAGGCACAAAACTGGGAACTTAGGTTTTCATTAAATATTTTGGGATGAATATCAGAAATGAATACATTTCAGAACTACTCATTGAAAACATATTCCAGAGAGGTGGGAAAGGTAAGATACATAAACAATTATAACAAGAGGAGGTGACATTTGATTGAGAACCACCAGTCCAAGCTCCTTAAAAACTTTGCATTATCAGTGCCTAAAAACAGTGCTTAGGGAGACAGGGTGAGTATCTTTAGGTAGGTATGTTTGCTAAGGAGTTTGGGCTTCATCAGGCTTAAAATTGGAACCTTTTAGAATACTGAAAATAACTGTTTACAAAAGATAATTCTGGTTGGGCATGGTGGCTCATGCCTGTAATACCAGCACTTTCGGAGGCTGAGGTAGGCGGATTGCTTGAGCCCAGGAGTTCAAGACCAGCCTGAGCAACATGGTGAAACCTTGTCTCTACAAAAAATACAAAAATTAGACGGGCATGGTTGTGTGCACCTGTGGTCCTGGCACTTGAGAGGCTGGGATGGGAGGATCACTTGAGCCTGGGACAACTAGGCTGCCAAGATCATGCCACTGTACTCTGGCCTGGGCAACAGAATGAGACCCTGTCTCAAATAAAACAAAACAAAACAAAACAGATAATTCTAATAGTGTTGTGAAGAGTGGATTGCCAGTGATAACTAGAAACAGGCCAATAAAATAATTCAAAGCAGAAGGCCTGCACTCAAGTACCAGCAGTAGGGACTGGGAAGAGAGAAAACGTTGAAAAGACACTTCAAGTCAAGATTTATTAGCACTCCCTGGCAGGTGTGAGTTGTAGGCAGAGATGAAGGAGAAGGGAAAGGTGAAAGTCGTAGATGACTTTTAGATTTTTAATATAGGTACTGTGTAAATGTGGTACCAGTTATAGTACTGTGTAATGTGGTATGAGTTACAGTTGGACAGAAGTTTGAGCTGCCTTTTTTGGTAAAGAGAAATTCCATTTATTGAAGGGATTCCAAATATAAATTCAAGTGTTGGATTACAGGCAAAGGTGAAGAGATAATAGAATATATAACATTCAGGTAAACATCAGAAAATACACAAGCTAATTTGAGCAGTACACAGGGTAAGTAAAATAATGTCCAAGGTCCTGTTTTATTCTAGGTTGAAGTGCTTTGCTTATACCTTTATCATATTTATGTCAATCTTACATATTACAACTTGTACTATGTCTCTCAGTTGGATTGTGAGTTTCAGGGACCTCACTTATTATTCATCTTTTTATCTCCATAGTGCCCTGCACATGGCAGGTGTACAAATATAATCAGCACACCTAGTATATATATTGCTCTTATTATTTTGTTAAAGAAAAGTTTTATGGCAACTTAACCTCATGACATTTAATATATTGGACTACTTGCCATTCTCTCTTCACTGAATTTTTCTACCGCTCTGACTTGGTGTTTTACTGACAATGGCAACTACCACTGAAATTCCACTCATTCTTTACAGCCCAACTGAAATGTTATTTCCACCATAAGACCTTCCGGTGGCATATCATCTTGCCTATAAGGGGACAGTGATCGATCTGTTACATTTGGGAATAGCTTCCAGAGCCTAAGGTAGTGCGCCTTTATGTACTTGATACATAAGTACAGTATTTGCCCAATTACACTGGGGTGATGGCTTTTTTCTTTTTTTTGAGACAGAGTCCCGCTCTGTCACCTATGCTGGAGGGCAGTGGCATTATCTCCGCCTCTCAAGTTCAGGCAATTCTCCCACCTCAGCCTCCCAAGTAGCTGGGACTACAGGTGCATGCCTGGCTAATTTTGTATTTTTAGTAGAGATGAGGTTTCACCATGTTGGCCAGGCTGCTCTCAAGCTTCTGACCTCAAGTGATCCACCCACCTTGGCCTCCTAAAGTGCTGGGATTAAAGGTGTGAGCCACGACGCCCAGCCGGGATGATGTCTTAAAGGTAAAGAAGTTCCATTCAAGAAACACCTAGAATGGATTTTGTCTTCCTTATTGCTGAAAGGATCAAGGAAAAGACCCTAGGCGTAAAAATCAGTGAGTCCATTCAAATAAGACATTAGCATGCGTGATAAGAAAAGGCAGGGCTTTACAAGTCAAACTTGGTTTTAAATTCTGGCTAATAACTGTGTAATACTGGGCAATTTATTAATCCTTTGGATCCTGGGATTCCTAATCTGTAAAATAAGATCAATGGCACTTTACCATACAGGGCAGTGAAGACTATACAAAATTACATCTTTAAAGTGTGTAGCATTCAGCAAATATCAGTAATCAGTGGCTATTTTTATTGATTTTGGCATTAATTTCAGATCTATGATATAACCAATGATAATAATTTTTAAAAAAATCATAGAACAGGAGTTCTGGGGCTGAGCTATTTAGTCTACATAATGTATAAATTCTCTCAAAAAATCTAGTTAACTTCTTACTTACTTGAAGAGGTGACTCAATGACTATAGCTACTTAGTTTTCTAATGCATTTGGTTCAATAATCAGATTTTATAAAACTGTGTCATCTATAGTTTTATGAAGAGACTAAAATTCAAATTCTTAAATTTATGTATTTTAAATTAATTTAACATTTTAAGCATGAACTTTTCAAAATTGAACAGGTGACTGACTTAAAGTACCTGTCTGAGCAGAAGCCATACTTTCCAAGCAACTTTATTGTTGAACCACAAATATGGCCAATTTTCTTTTATCCATCCAAAGTATAAGATTACCCAAAATTGTTTGTAAATAAAATTCTTCAAACTAATGACTAGTTGTCAAATCTTAAATAACATCTCTGTTAAAACAAAGCAATTTCTGCATGGATATTACTTAATAAAGGTCTTTATTTCTTAAAAAATAACTTATGACACATGCTTAAGTTGTTGTCAGATGCAAAAACTGAAGCTATTACCTACAGCCATAAATCTAGGTAAGGATACACAGTTCCCAAAATACCCACCCAGAGTCCCCTTTCAGTTTGAATATTATTCTCTGAAAAAAAATCCTTTCTTGTCCCTGTTACCCCTACTGCTCTGAGGAGAAGGAGATAGGACGTCCCTAATTTACTTTAAGGCCTCAGTGGTGACTTAACTATATGACACTGAAGCTTGACCATGTTTGTTCCAATGTCGAACTCACTAACATATCCTTTCATTAGAATGATAGGAAATTGCTTTAGTCCTAAGATATGACTACAGATTATTCTTTGAAAAATATGTGTGGTGTAATGAGAATGATTTCAAAGTCAGGAGTCCCAGCTGTTATCTCTCACAAGACTTACACTCTGTCTTTGTTTTCTCATCTGAAAAATGGGGCTTTCCAAACAGGCTTGTGGTGAGAATCAATGAGATAATGCATGTGAAAGCACTTGCAAAACTGTAAAGCCTGCACACTTATAAAGTACCTGTTTCAGATGGGAATTTGTAATTTTTTGCCTTAGGAAAATCCAATTATTAGCATGCATCAATATTTTTAAAGTGTTCTTTTGGCTTTTTTTTTAAGAAAAAATTTATGAGTATATTAAAAACATTAAAGTTGAGGACTAGATAATGAAAACAAATGTAAGGCAAATCATTTGATATGAAATTGGTGTATCTTTAAGTTCCTAGAAACATCTTTCTGTTCCTATATTATCAATAAACTCAAGGGAAATCAACATGAAAAAATTCTCAGAACCCAAGGTCATTTCTCTTGTGTGCCCCAGTAAGGAAATCGTTAATGTGGTTTACACTGGCATACATCCTGACTCAAAGCAAAGTAACAAGCCTTAGGAATAACCAGTCAAGCTTCAAGCAATAAAACAATGTTTCACATCATATATTTACCCTTATTTACGCTGCTATGGACTCTGCTGGAGACATGAAAGAATGTGACATTTCTTAAAATGATCAACATCACATCCTGTCATTACTCTGGAATCAATGTTGACCATTTAAAAAATTCTTTTTTTTTTTTTTTTGAGACGGAGTCTCTCGCTCTGTCGCCCGGGCTGGAGTGCAGTGGCCGGATCTTAGCTCACCGCAAGCTCCGCCTCCCGGGTTTATGCCATTCTCCTGCCTCAGCCTCCGAGTAGCTGGGACTACAGGCGCCCGCCACTTCGCCCGGCTAGTTTTTTGTATTTTTTAGTAGAGACGGGGTTTCACCGTGTTAGCCAGGATGGTCTCGATCTCCTGACCTCATGATCCGCCCGTCTCGGCCTCCCAAAGTGCTGGGATTACAGGCTTGAGCCACAGCGCCCGGCAAAAAATTCTCTTTGAACAGTGATCTCATTGCAAGTTTTAGATCTGTGATAACATAGTTGCACCTGAAAAAGATCTACTTGTTTGAACAGTTAACTCTTCACACCCCTTCTGCATTTTACTAAATGAAAGGCCACAGAATAAATTGAAAAAGAAAAAATCTGTTTTTCTTCCCACATTATTAAAATACAAACGAGTATTCTGCAAGTTCTTTATCAGAATGAGATTAATTAGAGTTATATCAGAAATGCAACTAGAGTTAATAGTTGGAAAAATAAGTTTTCTACCTTATCAAAGATCAAGCAAAAACACACTTAACTATGTTAAAACCATAAATAACAGGCAAAATTTACAAACCTTAAACAAGGACTGCTTATAGCACAAACAGAACTTTCACTTCCTGAGACTTTATTACTTTTGCCAGAAATAGAGGCATATTTTGAGATTGTGCAGGTTTTCTTTTTTGGTTACATTTAAAATAACAGCGTATTTAATTACACTATGAATTACATTTACTGAGTTCTTCCCTTAAGCTAAGCACAGCCTTAAGGCTACGTGTTTTACTTAATTCTCTCAACAACCCTATGAGGCAATAAACGGTTAGGTAATGCACTCAAGTCCACATAACTAGTAAGAGCCAAGATTCAATCTCACACTGTCTGACTCCAAAGCCAATATTCTTAAGCACTGCATTAAACTGCTATGTGATAAAAAAGGGTGCCACAAGGAAAAGAATACATTTAATTTTATTTTTCAGTTCCAGGCTCTTATATCAAGTATTTATCTAATAATTGCATTGTTATGCTGCTTTATGACCTACTCCTTTTGTAAAGAAATTTATGTAAGAAAAGGTATGTACCACCACGCCCAGCTAATTTTTGTATTTCTAGCAGAGACGGGGTTTCACCACATTGGCCAGGCTGGTCTCGAACTCCTGACCTCTGGTGATCCACTCGCCTGAGTCTCCCAAAATGCTGAGATTACGGGCGTGAGCCACTGTGCCCGTCCAATTTTCCTTCTTTTGGGTAATATGGGTTACTTCAGAATGTCTGGAATGTCGACAAATTAGAATACACAGCTAAGTCACAGCTCCCTTCACCTTTTGTCACAAAGTATGCACAGATCCAGTCAACTAGGGCCTAGCAGTGAAGTAAATCTTGCTCCTGAAAGGTATTTTTCCTTTTGTTAACATTTAGGAATAAGTAAGACTTTGTTAAGGTAGGATTCCACACTCCCTACCCCGCCCCCACAAAAAAAAACTATTTCCTGAAGTTACCTTAATATGTGTAAGGCAGTGTGTTTTTAACATTATAACCAATGTTAATTGTTTGCCTTTTCAAGACCCCAGCTGAAGGCTGTTCCAACTGTCAGGCCCTTTCCCATTACAACATGGTGCTATTTTGCAACCATGACAAATGCTGGCAATGAGAACATTTACTGAACGCCATGTGGCAAGCCCAGTGGTATGCGCTTGACAGGCATGGCATCCTCAGGACACCTCTGAGGTAGGTAGTGTCATCATTATACTGGTTTTGCGGATGAGGAAAGTGAGGCTGGGGAGTCTAACCCCTCCAAAGGAAAACACAGCAACCAGCGCACGAATATGAACTCAGGTCTGCCCCCAAAGCCAGAGAATTTAACAACTTCCCCACACTGTTCTCCAGGAAGAGTCCCCAAATCCCACAAAAATCACTCGATCACCCCTCTTCAGCATGCAAAACGTAAAGCATCCGAATAGCCTGCACTTGCAACTCTGGAGACAAGCTCTCCCTATTCCCACAAAAAAAGGGTGGGCTAGGGTGGGGTGAGGGGAGAAGGCAAGAATCAGTTCCCAGCAAAGTAAAAAGAGCGAGAAAAGGGCCAAGCGCCTACGAAAAAAACCAATCTAAACTCGAGGCAAAGGGACCTAAAAATTTTAGAACTAAAATGGCACAAAACCAACCAAGAAAACGAAAATGAATTCAGCAGAAGACCGACACAAGGTAACAGAGCACCGGTGTAAAGGAAGCTGTCACAACGGATGCTGTATTTTATTAAAACCACACAGAGAGACCAAGAAAGTCGCAAGAGTTGAAGGAAAAAAGCAAAGCCGGCTCCACAGACCTCTGCTTTTCAGACCCGCTGCTCGGGGTGAAAGGCAGAGCGCGGCCCGCACCTTCTTTCGTTAAATCGCCATTCGAAACGCCACAGAGAACCAAAGGGCTGAGGAGAGGAAAGTGTCCGCGCCTCCAGGACCGCCATCGAGTTACCATCAATCGCTCGCTGGGCGCGGCTTGTGGTGGGGGTGGGGAGGCGCTGGTGCGACTCGGCTGCCCTACTCGCCGTCAGCACCCAAGTTTGTGCCAAGTCACAAAGCGCGTTATCGGCAGCAGCAACGCCACCTCAGCCTCACCGCCGGGGCCCGGCACTCATCCGCGCCCGCGTCCCGCCCCGCGCGTCCGGAAAGGTTCCGCGCCGGGCCCCGCCCGTCCTCACCTGCCCAGCTCCCGGCCCGGACACAGGCTGTAGCTGTCCTGGAAAGGCTCGGTGCGCACCGCGGCGCGGATCTCTGTCAGCAGCCCGCGGGCCTGGGGCGGCGGCGGCGGCCGGCACAGCCCGCTCGGACTCCGGCCGGCCCGGCCCGAGCATGAGGTGGCGGCTGGGGAGGAGCCGCCGCTGCCCGGCTTCTCCAGAGGGATCATGGTGTTCAGGCTTCTTTCCTGGCCGCTTGTTCGCTCCGAGCAGCCAGAGGGTCACGGACCCGCCCCCAGCTTCTAGTGCCGGTCCGCGGAGCCTTCAAACACCCGCTCTCCCCTGCGCGGCGCTAGGACTGCGGCAGGCAGGCTACCGGCAGCCCAGCCCCGCCCATGGCCCCGCGCCTGGCCCCGCCCCGTGACCACCCCGCGCCTGCCCTGCGCCCTGCTTTTGGCCCCGGCCAACCCCACCCCACGTCCGCCCCGCACCTAACCCCGCCCCTCCCTGTCCCAGCCTCACTCCGTGGCTGCACCGCCCCCTCTCTGAGCTCCTGCGGGGTCCTGAGCGCCCGATGCCTCACGCGCGCCCTCTGCAGCTCAGGGGGAGAAGGTGCAGCTTTCGGGACGGCCCGGAGGCTGGAGGCGACTCACAGCACCACCCTTTGGCCAGGACCGCCTACTGCTTTAGCAGAGTTGCGCACCTGTTGAGCATTGAGAGTCACAAAAGCTGACCTTCGCTTAATAAAAGGCAGTTGAGCTGTAAGCGGGACTTCACGTGGTGGGACGGGGTGATGAGTCCCTGATCTCCGTACACTGGGGGAGGGGTCTGGAGGCAGGAGTTGTATAAATATTATTAACCCTGCACCCTAGCCCTTTGAAATGGACACTATTATATTGTCTGTAGTCGTCCCTATATTTACCTTCGAGGTCTTCTCATCCAGTCTTACGACTTTAATTACCATCTATATGCTCATGACTACAGAATTTGTATCTCTAGCTTTCAAATATTCCCTGAACTTCAGACTGGTGTATTCAACTATGCATTTGGCATCTCCACTTAGATGTCAAATTAGCATCTCAGGCTTAACATACACAAAAGTGAGTTCCTGATTGGTCTTCATGAATGCACTCCTACCCAGCTTTCCCCGTCTCAGTTTTCTTCATCTCCTTCCTTCTAACTGTTCAGGCCAAAAATCTTGGGATGAGCGTTGACTCCTCTCTCATGCCCATCTCCAGTTTGTCAGTGCGGCATTTGATCATTTCTCTCAATTTCCCCCTTACCACCATGGCCTGAGCCACCGTTATCTCTTATCTGGATTATTGTGATAATTTACTAACTGGACCACCTGCTTCCATCCTTCTTCCTCCCTAATGCCGCATAGTTCATTTTCAAGGCAATGAGAGTGATCTTTTAAAAATCGAAACCAGGCCGGGCGCGGTGGCTCACACCTGTAATCCCACGACTTAGGGAGGCCAAGGTGGGCGGATCACAAGGTCAGGAAATCGAGACCATCCTGGCTAACATGGTGAAACCCCGTCTCTACTAAAAATACAAAAAATTAGCCGGGCGTGATGGCGGGTGCCTGTAGTCCCAGCTACTCGGGAGGGTGAGGCAGGAGAATGGTGTGTACCCGGGAAGTGGAGCTTGCAGTGAGCCGAGATGGCGCCACTGCACTCCAGCCTGGGCGACAGAGCGAGACTCCGTCTCAAAAAAAAAAAAAAAATCGAAACCAAATCGCGCCACTGCTCTGCTCAAACTGTCTCAGTGGAGTTTTGCTTCTGGCACTGATAATATTAGTTTATTTGTGATCAACATTCTCAGTAAGAAAAAATAGAAAAGTTGGCAAAAGTTAAAAAATTCCTCTCCCAGCAGGGACTTGGATGACTGAAATCCTGGAAAGATAGGCAGCTCAGAAAGCTGCCACTTTTCCCATGAGGCATTTGATGATTTTAAAACAATGGCTGAAAGGGTGAGAAAGTAAGCAGAGCTTTCAGCCATCTCATGGGGTTGGGGAGACAAAAAAATTGGAGTTTAGGGCCTGTTTAGGATGAGGGGCTGGTAAGCAACTAGACTTTCAGCTGGGACTCTGAAGGGCTATACCCTAGGGGCGTGGATGAAAGGGAAGTAGACCCAAGGGGCAGAAGACCAGCTTCAAAGGCAATAGTAAATATTCTCTCTGGCGAAAAAGAGCATCATCCAGAGCCACACATTATCCATATAATATTTTATACACCATGTCTGAAACTTAATTTAAACAAAGGACACAGAATTGTCTTAAAAACTAAGGGAAAAAACAGAAATAAAAACCAGATCCAGATATTAAAGTTTAAAGACAGATTTTAAAATAATTCTGTTTAATATCTTCAAGAAATTAAATGACAAGATTAAGAGTTTTCAGCAGAGAACTGGAAACTCCAAAGAAGAATACAATGGAATTTTGGAATTGGAGAAAAAACCACACTAACTAAAACTACTACAGAATTATGGGTTTAATAAGAGATTGATACAACTTAAGCAGGAATTAGTGAAGCTAATAAGCAAAACAAAATATGCAAAATGAAATACAAGAGATATAGAAACTTTATATAAAAGATAAGGTTTCAGAAAGGAGACTATAACACATCTGATATGTGGTAAAACATTCTAACACACATGTAATTGGAATATCAGGAAGAGAGGAGAGAGAAAAAAGGAAAACAAGCAGTATTTGAAAAGATAATGGCTGGAAATGTTTTTAAACGAATGAACTACAATTCTCAGAGTCAAGAAACATGAACATAGAGCAGGATTTCAAGCAAAGGAAACCATATCTAGGCACCTTGTAAACTACTGAGAAACAAAGTCAAAAAGAAAAGGTTTAAAATCAGCAGAGAAAACAGAGATATAATCTGCAAATGCGCAACAATAAAATTAAGAGCTTATTCTCAAAGAACCAGTGGAAACCTAAACACTTTCAAATGTCTGCAAAGTGTTAGGAGAAATTACCTGTCAGCCTATATTATATACCCAGTAAAAATGCTTTTCAAAATTGAAAATAAAATACAGACAGTTTTATAACCAAGAAACACTAAGATCATCAGCTGACTTACATTAAAGGAAATTCCAAAAGGAGTTTTTCAGGCAGATGGAATATAATCCCAAATGAAATCATGGAGATATCTAAAGGAATGTAGATCAATCAAAGTGCTAATATATGGATAGATGTAAATACACACTATTTGTATAAAACAATAAAAATGATATGTGAGGTTTACATATATGTAGAATTAAAATATACACAGTAATAGCACAAAAAGTGAGATAGAGTAAATGAAAGTAAAATGTTCTAAAGTCCTAGGATTGTACAGGAATTGATAAAAGTACTCGGCTTTAATACATCAAGAATGAATATTATAATTTCTAGAATAACAGAAAAAGTAGTAGAAAAAGAATAAATAACATGTTTAAAAAGGGGGAATGGAACAATAAAAAAATTTAAAAGATGCAAGAAAGGGAAAAAAAGGAACTCAGACAAGTAGAAACAAATAGATGATCACTTTGGAAGGCCAAGGAGAGTGGATCACCTGAGGTCAGAAATTCAAGACCAGCCTGGTCAACATAGTGAAACCCCATCTCTATTGAAATAAAACACAAAAAACTAGCTGGGCGTGGTGGTGGGCACCTGTAGTCCCAGCTACTCAGGAGGCTGAGGCAGGAGAATCACTTGAACCCAGGAGGCAGAGGTTGCAGTGAGCCACATTGTGCAGCCAGGCTCCTCCCCTGAGCTCTGATGGAGATGTGCAAGGAGATGAATATTGTTTTCATGCCTGCTTAACACAACATCCATTCTGCTGTCCATGGATCAAGGAGTAATTTGACTTCCAAGTCTTGTTACTTGAGAAATATATTTCGTAAGGCTGCAGCTGCCATAGATAGTGAACCTTCTGATGGATCTGGGCAAGGTCAATTGAAAATCTTCTGACAATTTTAGATGTCATTAAGAGAATTCATGGGTCATGGGAGGATGTAAAATTATCAACATTAACAGGAGTTTGGAGGAAATTGATTCCAATCCTCATGGATGACTTTGAGGGGCTCAAGACTTCAGTGGAAGATGCTTCTTACGGATGAACAAAGAAAGTGGTTTCTTGAGATGGAATCTAATCCTGTTGAAGATGCCGTAAACACTGTTGAAATGACAACAAATGATTTAGAGTATTACATAAACTTAGTTGATAAAATGGTGGCAAGGAAGTCCTACTGATAGAGGCAAGAGGCAGACAATGGCCTAGGCAGATAGGGAAGGGTCCCCAGAAAATCTCCGACCAGCCCCACAAGTGTTTACATCAGATGTTTTGTGCAGATAAGGGAACCTGCACAGGGGACTTGCCTGAGCATGCCCATAGTGGACTGGAGGCCCACAAGCACTGGGGGAATGGGTTGGAGCCATCAGGAATTTGCATCTTATGCAGGGGAGGAGCCTGGCTAAGGAGACTAGCTAAGGAGCAAAAAAATCCTGCATCACTACTGTGTGGGTAAAATCAAACAGCATTGCATGCTACAGAGGAATCTTTTGTGAAAGAAAGAGTGAATCAATGTGGCAAACATCATTTTTGTCTTATTTTAAGAAATTGCTGCAGCCACCCTAACCTTCAGCAACTACCACCTTGATCAGTCAGTTGCCATTAACTCGGAGGCAAGACCCCTCACCAGCAAAAAAATTACAACTCACTGAAGACTTAGATGATCAATAGCACTTTTTAGTAATATAGTATTTTTAAATTAATGTATGTTGTTTCGCATATACATTCATTAAAATGTATAATGTATGTACATTGTTTTTCTAGACATAATGCTACTGCTCACTTAATAGACCATAGAATAGTGTAGACATAACTTACATATGTACTGGGAAACCAAAAAATTTGTGTGACTTGCTTTATTATGATATTATTACTGCAGCAGTCTGGAACTGAATCTGCAATATCTCTGGGTTATGTATGCCTGTTGTGCCTAACAGAAAATTGGTTGTAGCTATACAAATATTAGACAAAGTAGATTTTAAAGCCAAGTATTATAAGAGATAGAATGTATTCGTGAAAAGGATCAATTCAGTGCTATCTTAAAAAGATAGTATTGAAATATACAAAACAAAATGACAGAACTAAAAGGACAAATATACAAATCTACCATCACAACCTGAGATTTTTAACACATGCCTCTCTGTAACTGATAGAACAAGCAGGGAAAAAAATAGAAAGGACATAGAAGCATTGAACAACACGATGAACAAAACTGACATGATACACATACAGCACTACAGAATATATATTATTTTGCTGCAAAAAGAATATTTATTGATTATGTAGTGAGTCGTAAAGCACATTTCAACAATTTTAAAGGACTGAAATTCTGTGGAGTATTCCCTATGACCATAGTGGAATTAAGGAAGAAACCAAATGTCATCTATTATTTTGATATACAACAACAACCACAACCAAAAGCCACAGTCACAAATAGGTGGAACTTGGCCAATTTACTTCTCATCTATGTTGACAGAAAATGCTGGGAAAAAGCATTGCATAATATGCAATACCCACTCATGACTGATTAAAATAGAAAGGAATTTCCTAAACTTAAGAAGATACATCTCTAAAAAAATCTACAGAAGTATTATTGTTGAAGTCAGAGGCACAGCAAAGCTACGTGCTATCACCACTCCTATTCAGTGTTGCAGCTGAGAGCCTAAATAGTGCAGTAAGACTACACTGGCATTAATATTGGAAAGGAAGAATTTAAGTAGTCATGAAGGAATTGTCACAATTGTTAAATGTAGAGAATTCTATATTCTACTTCTAGAATATCCAAAAGAATAAGCTGGACCTGGCTCATGCCTGTAATACTAACACTTTGGGAGGACAAGGTGGGAAGATTGCTTGAGCTTAGGAGTTTGAAACCAGCCTGGGCAACATAGTGAAACCTTGTTTCTATTAATGCTATTTTAAAATGTAATAAAAAAGGGCTGGGTGTGATAGCTCATGCCTGTAATCCCACCACTTTGGGAGGCCGAGGTGGGTGGATTGCTTGAGGTCAGGAGTTCAAGACCAGCCTGACCAACATGGTGAAACCCTGTCTCTACTAAAAATACAAAAATTAGCCAGGCATGGTGGCGGGCATCTGCAATTCCAACTATTCAGGAGGCTGAGGCAGAAGAATCGCTTGAACCTGGGAGGCGTAGGTTGCAGTGAGCCAGGATAGTGACACTGCACTCCAGCCTGGGCGACAGTGTGAGACCCCATCTCAAAAAAGAACATTTTAAAATAAAACAAAATAAATAAATAAGTAAAATGTAATAAAAAAGGATCAACTGAAAAATATTAAAATTAATACATTTTAAAAGACAATTAGGTTTAATAAAAATAAATCACTAGCATTCCTACATAATAACAATGAGATATGAAAGCTAATGGGGAACTATTCCATTTGCAATAAAATGAAAATAAAGCATGCAGAAGTAACCCTCACAAAAAATGCACAAAGCTTACATTTTATTTTAAAGAAAGTAGTTATTCTAAGAGACATAAACAAATACTTCGAGAGAGATGCATAGATGAAAAGATTAGATTCTGTCATTCTTTGGAAATAAATCAATATATTTAACAAAATTCTAATAAGTCTCAAAAATTTGTCTTTTGGAATGTGTTAAAATTATCTCAGAGTTCATTATGAAGAATATCCAAACAAGTGTAGCTAGAAAATTTTTGTAAAAGAAAGTCGTAAGGAGAAAACTGTCCTAACATATTAAAATACAGTGTGAAATAAGATAGCTCAACATAACAGAATAGTTTTGAAATAGAGTTATAGTATTTAAGAAACCACAATAAGCCCCAAATCTTCTAAATCATTAAATGTAAAACAAACAAAAACTACAAAATCTAGAAAGAAATAACATATAACAAGTAGCTGACTTTTTCTCTTTTTTTTTTTGAGACAGGGTTTCACTGTCGCTCAGACTGGAGTGGAGTGGTGCCATCCGGGCTCACTGCAGCCTCTGCCTCCTGGATTGCAGGGATTCTCTTGCCTCAGCCTGCCGAGTAGCTGGGATTACAGGCGTGTGCCACTATGCTTGGCTAAATTTCATATTTTTAGTAGAGATAGGTTTTTGCCGTGTTGGCTAGGCTGATCTTGAACTCCTGGTCTCAAATGATCCATCCTCCTTGGCCTCCCAAAGTGCTGGAATTACAGGCATTAGCTACTTTGCCTGGCCTTGACAATTAGCTGATTTCTGAAACAAAATGTAACTTCTAAGAAATAAAGCAGTGGAAGAAAACTCCAAGAGAAATATTTGACTACCTAATAATTCAAAAATTATTGCATATCAAAAAATATTATATGCAAAATTAGAAGGCAAACAAGCTGGAAATATATTTGCAAAAAACATTATAGACAAAAATCATATCCTAAATGAAGAACACGTAATAAGAGGTGTGCCAACACTATATTAGAAAGAGGTCAAAGAATATAGAATATTTTTTATAGTGAAATGTTCAAATTTAATTTATATTTTCTTGAGAAATATAAATGGGTTTCAGTTTTGCCAATAAAATTGGTGAAGATTTTTAGGGTAATTCAATGCCCATTGTTAGTGATAATGGAGAGAAAGACTGGAAAGATAAAAACAAAATGCTTTTTGTTTCCTTGTGTTGTTCTGATCTGTGTTTGTCCGTATAGAGTGCTATACCTGATTCTATCAGAGATTTTACCTGGCCCACCTGTTTTAATATCAACCTGAGTTTGTCTTTATCAAATTGCATTATAAGTGTATACTTTCTTTCTTCCTAGTTAGATCAGAAGGGACCATTTATTCTACATTCTCAGTGTGTATAAGTGACACTTCGTAAATGTTGATGAATAGATGTGGTTGAGTTGAATATGCAACACTCTTACTGTCTGAGTAAGATAATGGTTAAATGAATTTTGATATATTTACCTGATAGGTTATTGTGCAATACCTTTTTTTTTTGAGATGGAGTTTCTCTTTTGTTGCCCAGGCCAGAGTGCAATGGCACGATCTCAGCTCACCGCAACCTCTGCCTTCTGGGTTCAAGTCATTCTCCTTCCTCAGCCTCCCAAGTAGCTGGGATTACAAGTATGTGCCACCATGCCCAGCTAATTTTGTATTTTTAGTAGAGACTGGGTTTCCTCATGTTGGTCAGGTTGGTCTCGAACTTCCCACATCAGGTGATCCGCCTGCTTTGGCCTCCCAAAGTGCTGGGATTACAGGCGTGAGCCACGGCGCCTGGCCATTATGCAATACTTTTAAAGGGATTTAAGAACACTGAACAATATTGGTTTTGCAAAAAATCTCTAAAAAAGAATGATTTGAAATCATTTTTACTGTATTTTGTTGAGTAATTTTCTTTTATTTTCTGTACTCTCCAAATTTCCTTAAATGATTACATATTACTTTTATTGCAGAAGTAAAAAAAAAAAAAAAATTTGTTTTTACTATAAAGTACTCCACAGTCCAGCCAGGCAGGCATGGACTGTGAATATTTTAAACACAACTCACACCCACCTAGTTACTCCCTATCCCTCCATTTATTGTTGGGGGCTTAAGTCACAACCTCTCTGCCCCACATCAATTCAAGTTGAAGTTTGCCTTATGTCCAAACCTCTGTTGCTTTTAAATAACAGAGTACTGTTCTGGGAAATTATGTGCAAGTTACAGATCTAAGCCCTTCAAGGATAAGTATGCCTATCAGTAGTTAAGCTAAAAAACATTATTTCCTTTGACATCTGCTGTCAGAGAAAGAAAGTTGATTTGTACTTCTCATTCTCCTGCCAAAATTAGTATTTAGGTCAAATGTAAGTCTGGACTATTATCTTTCGTAACTATTTTTTAGAATTTAGGTAAGAAAGAGACAGCTTACATTGGTCATCTCCTCTCTTTTTTTCCTTGCCATTTAGCCTTTCTAAAAACAGAGAACGGTCAGGTGCGGTGGTTCACGCCTGTAATTCCAGCATTTTGGGAGACTGAGGCAGGCAGATCACGAGGTCAAGAGATCAAGACCATCCTGGCCAACATGGTGAAACCCTATCTCTACTAAAAATACAAAAATTAGCTGGGCACGGTGGCAGGTGCCTGTAGTCCCAGCTACTTGGGAGGCTGAGGCAGGAGAATCACTTGAACCTGGGAGGCAGAGGTTGCAGTGAGCCGAGATCGTGCCACTGAACTCCAGCCTGTTGACAGAGTGAGACTCCGTCTCAAAAATAACAACAACAACAACAACAACAACAACAACAACAGAGAGCATTTGAAAGAATGACAGTTGTTCTATCAAAATTATACCCAGCAATTCTGATGAGGAGATTTGTTGTGAAACTAAACAAAAATCCACAAACACGTGAGGGTCATGATTTGAAGGCATGGGGATCTGGGAGGTTAAGTAGTGAAGTAGCTACACCATGTTATATGTCAGCTGTTTGGAGAATGTCGTAGAATCCAGTGAAATGATAAACCAACATCTATCAACTTTGAAAAACTGATAAATGTGTGACTCAGTTCCCAGGTTAAAATGTGATACATGACTTCTGATATGTTTACTGATTAAGAAACCAAAATATCTTAATACATGTAGAAGAATTAATGAAAAGTATAAGAAACATTTTCATGGACTGAGTGAACTTCTCTGCAATTTTGTGTTTTACAATGAAAGTGCTAAAAGGAGAGCATGTTGGCTGAAGAAAAAATGTGGAACACTTTGAATTGGTTGAAAATGTAATGTTGCTGGTATTTTACTGCCTGTAATGTTTGGGGTTTTTATTTATTGTTATGTAAATTACTATAGGAATCTTTGAGCATGAGGCAACGACATTGTCATGGGTCTTTGGGGTGTCACTTTTCTGGCCTGAAACCTCTGGCCAGTGGTGCCTTTGCCTGAGTTTTTCTTGGGCCCACTGGGCTCGTTCCATCCACTCAGCCTGGCAGGCTGTGATTGGCTCATGCTACCAGCCTGGATCCCACCTCTGCCAAGGGACAGTCAGGTGTGGAGTGGCAAGGAGGGTGTGAGACAGTGTGGGGTCCAGCCACTGCACAGTCAGACATGCCGGCTGCTGCAGCTGGGTGGGCAGCTCCAGGTGCTGGCACAGGTGCTCACTCTCTGCAAGGCTGTGGCTGGACCAGGTGTACTGCAAATAGCTTCCCCAGGTGGCACTGAGGAACACAGTGGTGCCTGGAAGCCTAAAGATGCCAGGCACTGCAGGACCCCAAAGAGGGAGTCACAGCCCTGGCTTGGGGAGCTCCCAGGTCTGGGCTCCCCAAAAGGCTGCAGCTCTTCTCTCCTCTTCATCCACAACGTGGTGAGCAAGGGGAACGTTTCAGCCCTGCTTGTGTAACAGCTCTTTAACTCTGCCATCTGGTGGATCCCAAGTTCTTGTCCTGCAACCAGCAAGAATGAGGTATGCAGATAAGTGAAGGGTGAGCAAGACAAAGAGGAGTTTTGTTGAGCAGTAGAACAGCTCAGAGACGCTCTGTGGGTAGCTCCTTTCTGCAGACTGGGTGTCCCCACAAGTATTCAGCCCTCAGCAGAGAGAAAGAGACCCTGGGGTGGGTGGCTACTCTCTGCAGTTGGTTGTCCTGGAGTCTCCTGTGCTCTGGCTGAGCCTGGGGCTTTTATGGGCCTCAGAGTGGGGAAGTGCTGATTGGTCCATGGGCAGCCATGGGCCCGCCCAGGAAAAGCACCAGGAGTTTCCCCACTAGTCTGCAGGACTGGCAGCAACCCAGTCCCCAGGCTTCAGGCCTTCCCTGGCTGAAAGGTGGGGCTTCACTGGGGACCTGTCCTCTTCTACTTAGGAACCTGTCTGCCTCCTGCTGCCATTCATCATGCCTGGGCTCTGCCCAGACTTTGCTCCAAGATTGGGGTGAATGCTGACAGCAGGAAGAAGCCAGGCAGCAGGAGCAGGTACTTCTGAGCTTGTGAGGGCTGGTGGGGGCCTTCCCGGGCCCCCAAGAGTGCTGGGATGCATGGGTTTTCAGCCTTAGTTTGGGCAGCTGCAGCTGGGGGAGCAGGAGACCTGGGTCTGTAGCCATGGTTTGGGTAGCTGCAGTGGCACCCAGGGAACTCCTTGTCCCAACTCAGAAAAGGCGTGGCTCCCACTTGTCCCCAGCACCCCACAGCTCCAGGGAGCATGCAGCCCCAGCCTGCATCCCTGCTGTAGCCAGAGTGATAGCAGTGGCTGCCCCAGATGGCCTGCAACTGCCATCAACATCATGAAAAGAGTCTGAGTGTCTCAGGAAGCATCAGCAGCATAGGTGAATGGAATCTCCTCTCATAACTTCTCAGGTAAATAATTAACAAAAACCTGCCTTTAGAAATACCCACCTGAGCTCTGGAAGATAAGAATGAACAAAATATACCACGGGGTTGATTCTAGGATTAGTTTCTACTATTTACAGTTCTGAGGTTTGAAGACATCAGTTTAGAAAACAAGATGAACAAGTATGCTTTCTTGTTTCTGATGATCTTCTCCTGGGAAATTAGAGGATAGGAAGGTCAGCCTTTCTCAATTCTGCAATGACTATAGAGACAGATAAGTAATGGTCTCCATTGTGAAGGTTTTAGAGAGATATAACTTATTAAGTTTAGGAAATATTTTTCTATTCTTAGGTTAATGTATGTATGTCTGTATATATGTGTGTGTATATAATTTATATAGATATATAATATAGATATATAATTTATATATATATATATAAAACTTTTTTTGAGACAGGGTCTCACTCTGTCACCCAGGATGGAAGGCAGTGGTGGGATTAAGGCTCACTGTGGCTTCATCAACCTCCTAGGCTCAAGTGATCCTCCTGCCTCAGCCTCCCATGTAGCTGGGACCACAGGTGCATGCCGCCATGCCTGGCTAATTTTTAATATTTTTTGTAGAAATGTGGCCTCACTTTGTTGCCCAGGCTGGTCTCAAACTCCTGGGCTCAAGTGAAACTCTCAGGTCGGCCTCCCAAAGTGCTGGGATTATAGGCATGAGCCACTGCACCCAGCCAGGTTACCGCAGTTTAAAAATTAATGATGAATGGGTATTGAATGTCATAAAATAGTTTTCCCAGTATGTATTAAGATGATACTATTTTTTTTTTTACCTCTCATCTGAACATGTAGTGAACATCTTTGCATTCCTGGATAAAATTTACTCCATCATAATGTTGGATTCTTTTAAAACATTGCTTTGATTACTTTGAGTAATATTGTTTAGCCTATGCCATGTAGTGTGCTATTTGTATCTTGTTTACTCAGCATAATGTTTTTCAGATTTGTCCTTGTGGTTGTATAGATCAGAAGTTCCTTCTTATTGCTGAGTAGTATTCTGTTCTTTGCACAGAACAGAATATATGCACGTGGTATTTATCCATTCTCCTGTTGATGGATACCTGGATTGTTTCCAGTTTTGAGCTATTATGAATAAAGCAAAAAATCTTCTACTAAGCTTTGTGTGGACATGTTTTCCTCTCTCTTGGGAAATACCTAGAAGTGGGATTGCTGGGTCATAGGGTAGATATATAATTATATTCTTAAGAGACTGCAAAAGGGTTTCGAAAAACAATTATAATATTTAACACTCTTACCAGCAATGTAGAGACTTCCAGATCCTTGCCAATGTTTAGAATTCTCTGAGTTTTAACATTTTAGCTATTCTGGTGAGTGTATAATGGCCCCATATTATTGTTTTAATTTGTATTTCCCTGATGACTAATGCTGTTGAGTACTTTCTCATATGCTTATTAGCTATTTGTATATCTTTTTCATGAGGTATGTGTTCAAGATTTTTGCTCATTTAAAATTGTTTTTTTCTGAATTGTTTATATATTTGATCTGTAAATCTTTTGGAAGATTTGTGTGTTGTAAACATTCTCATCTAGTATGTTGCTAGATACATCCAGTCTGTGCATCCATTTTTCTTAATAGCATCTTTGGATGAGCAGAAGGTTTACATTTTAATAATGTTTATCGATTTGTAATTTCATGGTAGTGCTTTCTATGTGCTTTCCAGGGAATATTAGTCTACTCCATGGTTGTAAAGATGTCCTCTATGCTTTCTAGTTCTGGCTTTTAGGCTTATGTGTAGGATCCATCTCAAGTTAATTTTTGCATATGGTGTGAGATAGTTGCTTTGTTCTTTTTTTTTTTAAACATCACTATTCAGTTTTTCAGTACCATTTGTTGAAGAAGTTTTCCTTTTTATAAGAAAATGCTTTGGCACCTTGGTTATCAACCATTTCACCATGTATGTATAGCTCTACTATGGGACTGTCTATTCCTGTACTGTTCAGTATGGTAGCCACTAGCTACATGTGACTATTTAAATTAGATTTAAATTCATTAAAATTAAATTAAAAATTCAGTTCTTCAGTCACACTAGCCACATTTCAAGTGCCCAATAGCTTTATGTAACTAATGGTTATTGTGATGGATGGTGTAAGAATAGAACATTTCCATAATCTCAGAAAATTCTATTAAGAAGTGCTGCTCTAGACTGTTCCACTGATTTATTTTCACTGTCTTGATCACAGTAGCTTTACAGTAAGTCTTGAAGTCAGTACATTCAGTCTTCCAACTTCGTTTTTCTTTTTAAGATTTTTATGGCTTTTCTAGGTTCTTTGAATTTTCATGTAAATTTTAGAATCAGCATTCTAAAATTTTATCATTTCAAAAACAAGCATTTTATCAATTTCTACAAAAACCCTACTTGGATTTTGGTTGGGATTGCATTGAATTGTATTAATTCAACATTTTTTTTTTTTTTTTTTGGACACAGAGTCTCGCTCTGTCACCAGGCTAGAGTGCAGTGACATGATCTCAGTTCACTGCAACCTCCGCCTCCCGGGTTCAAGTGATTCTCCTGTCTCAGCCTCCCGAGTAGCTGGGACTACTGTTGCATGCCACCATGCCCAACTAATTTTTGTAGTTTTAGTAGAGACAGGGTTTCACCATGTTGGCCAGGATGGTCTCAATCACTTGACCTCGTGATCCACTCACCTTGGCCTCCCAAAGTGCTGGGATTACAGGCATGAGTCACCACGCCCAGTTGACATCATTTTTTAAAGAAGAGTTTGACTTATAGTTTTATTTTCTTATGCCTAGTTTCTCCAGTTTTGATATTATAGTTATGCTGACTTTATAACATGAATTAGTTAACTTGTCATTTATTTTTTATGCTCTGTATAAAATTAATTCAACCATTTACTCAAGAAATAGCTGGTGAATGTGTACTCAGAGCCAGGAACTGTTCTAGGCCTTGGCACTGTAATGGTAAACAAACCAATAGTCCTGCTTCCTTAGAGTTTATGTTCTTATAGAGGAGACGCCCAATAAACAAATAGATATAGAATATAATTTAGAGATAATAGTATGGAAAAACAGGAAACAAGAAAAGGAAATGGGAAGAGGCTGGAGGCAGTACTTTAGATCTATTGGGCAGGCATGTGTAAGGAGAGTCCTAAGTGAAGTGAGCAAGAGAGCCACGTAGAATCCAGGGGAAGAGGAACCCATGCAGAGGAAATCACGATGTAAGGGCTGTCCGGTGAAAAGGTGGCTGGGGTGTTGGCCTGGAGAAAGGATGGTAGCTGGGGCAAGCCATGCAGGAATTTGTGAGCTGGTGGGAAACCATTGACGGGTTTGAGCTGGAGAGTTGCATGATTTAACACGTTAGAAGGATTAGCCTGACTATACTGTGGAGGATAGACGGAGGGTGGCAAAATTCGAAGTAGTAAGGCCAGATAGGAGACTATGGTGACAACATAAGTGAGAAATTATTGTGGCTTGAATTAGGGAAGTGGCAATGTAATTGGTAAAAAGCAATAGAAATTATTTCATGGGAGGGCCAATAGGAATTGCTGGTGGGTTAGATGAGGGATTTGAGAGAAAGATCTCCTCATGTAGTTTCTTTGAGTCCTGGGTCAGGTATGTGCGCAGCTTCGTGATGAGAAGAGGCAACGTTTTCAGCAGGTTACTCACACTTTTGAGGTTGGAGGCAGTGAGAAACAGAAGGGCTTCTGTTTTTTTTTCCCTCTTGGGTTTAGTTTATCCTTGTAAGATTCAATTGTCTTAGTTCTCTCTTGCTTTATATCTGGCTTCCATTCCTGATTCAGATCCACCGTCAGATGCTAAAGCTTTCATATTTATTCACCAGTTCCACAACAGCATCGGGCTTACCCCTAACTAAATCCTTATTCCATAGCACTCATAGTGGCTCTCCTTTCCAGATCAAAGCCCTAACTGATACAAGTTTGATATGTCAATTAGCCCACTGAATTTCGAGATGTGCATTAGATAATCGAATACATAAGAAGATGTTTCAGCTGTATCCATGAATTATGAATATCTAGTGTTTTGTTATTATTCTACAGTTAGTAATTTTTAAACTATTATTTTCTAGTTCTATTGTATTGTGGTGAGAGGTTGTGGAATATTAGTTCTTTGGCATTTATTGAGATATTGTTTGTATCCTGAATGTAATCTTTTTTCTTTTTTGCAAATGTTTCTTGAACTAGGAAAGAATGCCCATTCTCTGTATGTTGGGTACAAGGTTTGATGGGTATCTAGACAGTAGGTGGTAATATGTACCCTTAATAACTCTTAATAACCAAGGAAATAGAATTTTAGATGAGCATTGTTAGAGATTGAGAAGGCCGTTAAATCTTTGTAAAAGATACAAGCTACCAAAGAGACCTAACCATCATTAACTTATGTGTACATAATAATATAGACTCAAAATATGTGACTTATTGAATTAGAAATACAAAAAATTTTACTTATAAACTTGACAAAAATTAGTAACAGTAATTAACAAACCAAATTATGAGTATTGTACTATATATAGTGTATATATGATATATATAAATATGATTTAGTTTGCTAATTATTATTATATTATATATATATACATATATATAAATGTTGCTATACCAATGAAACAGATTATAATTCCTATAACAACAAATTTGAATGACATATTTATTTTATGTATTTATTTATTTTTGAGCCAGAGTCTTGCCTTGTCACCCAGGCTGGAGTTCAGTGGCGCAGTCTCGGCTCACTGCAACCTCTGCCTCTCGGGTTCAAGCGATTCTCCTGCCTCAGCCTCCCGAGTAGCTGAGATTACAGGTGCTCACCATCATGCTCAGCTAATTTTTGTATTTTTGGTAGAGATGGGGTTTCGCCATGTTGGCCAGGCTGGTCTTGCCTGACCTCAGGTGACCCACCTGCCTCGGGCTCCCAAAGTGCTGGGATTACAGGCGTGAGCCACCGCACCTGGCACTTACATATCAACTTTTTGAAAAAAAATTTTAGGGTAGAAAACCAGTTTTCTTAGGTCAATCTGATGGAAGTTTAATCTAAAAAAGTCAACTGGGCAATATTTTTAAACATACAATTATAATAAAAGTACACTTTGTAAATACATATATATGAAAAATATAGATTCACTTATTTTAGAAGCTAGGTCTTTCAAGTGCTGTAAGCTGCCAACATTCTCATTCATGTTAAATACTTACAGGTTTCAAGGGGTTTGTTCTAGCAAACAAACAAACAAAAAAGTAGGTCAAGCATGGTGGCTCATGCCTGTAATCCCAACACTTTGGGAGGCCGAGGTGGGCAGATGGCTTGAGGTCAGGAGTTTGAGATCAGCCTGGTCAACATAGTGAAACCCTGTCTCTACTACAAATACAAAATAATTAGCTGGGCGTGGCGATGGACGCTTGTAATCCCAGCTACTCGGGGGGCAGAGGCAGGAGAATTGCTCGAACCCAGGAGGTAGAGGTTGCAGTGAGCAGAGATCACGCCACTGCATTCCAGCTTGGGCAACAGAAAACTGTTCTTCTCAAACCTGTCTTTTTATGGTTTATAATCTTTCATCCCTGATTCATATATTTGAATCTTTATCAATTTGGACCTTTAAAAGTACTTATGTTGTGGCTTTTTTAGAGGGCGGTACTATTTGAAGTTCCATTGGCTCATTCCATCTGTGGATTTTCTTTCCTAGTGATGGAGTTCCTCATACATTTTATACTTTCTTGATGATGAGCTCCTATTTTAACTGTAATTTTGTATTTTTAAAGGTTCCAAATAGGGTCTGAGTTAGGAAAGAATCTCTTATGATGTGGTTTCTAAATGGCCTCTGCCCTGACTACAGAGTTTATTGATTGGGAGACAAATTTCTGGCTTAATTTCTCAATGGAGCTTGGGGGTTCTGAAGCATTTGGATGATGTGAATTTGTGTTCTGCACTGTCATGAGCCATGAGTCAGGATTCAGGATCTGTGGTTCACACCACTTCCTCCATCAAGCAACTTATTGCCTACTAGGACTCTGTGCCAGCAGAGGAGGTTTTTGCTCATGAAGAGGTCAGCACTTCCCCAATCTCAGGTTCAATGTCAAGAGTTCATTTTCAGTTCCTTACTCTACAAGAAGACTGAGGGCTCAAGTCCTGACCCAGAAGAAAACCCATGTCCTTAAAGTGTTTAACCAATTCTCACTAATCACTGTAGCTGTAGGTTTTCTTTTTATTTCTAGCTTCTTAGCTTCACTGTATATTACATTAAAAACAATAATTTTTTTTTTTTTTTTTTTTTTTGAGATGGAGTCTTGCTCTGTCACCCAGGCTGGAGTGCAGTGGCACGATCTCGGCTCACTGCAGCCTCTGCCTCCCGGGTTCCGGTGATTCTCCTGCCTCCGTCTCCTGAGTAGCTGGGATTGCAGGTGCCCACCACCATGCCTGGCTATTTTGTATTTTTAGTACAGACAGGATTTCGCCATGCTGGCCACGCTGGTCTCGAACTCCTGACCTCAGGCAATCCACCTGCCTTGGCCTCCCAAAGTGTGCTAGGATTATAGGCATGAGCCAACACGCCTGGCCTCCCTTTTTTTTTTTTTTTTTTTTTTTTGGAGACAGAGTCTTGCACTGTCGCCCAGGCTGGAGTACAATGGCACAATCTTGGCTCATTGCAACCTCCACCTCCTGGGTTCATGTGATTCTCCTGTCTTAGCCTCCCAAGTAGCTTGGATTACAAGCACACACCACCACACTCAGCTAATTTTTTGTATTTTTAGTAGAGACGGGGTTTCACTATGTTGGCCAGACTGGTCTGGAACTCCTGACCTCATGATCAGCCCGCCTCAGGATCCCAAAGTGCAGGGATTACAGGCGTCAGCCACCATCCTTTTCATACATTTCGAGCATGAGGGTGGTGATTGTTTTCAAGTTAGCTTAGTGCTCCATCTTAATTGGAAGTCTGCTATTGTTTGCTTGTTTTTTTTGTTTTGGTTCATTTTTCAGTCAATTCAGCTTTCTTTTTATGTATTTTGCTTCTATTTCTTAGGGATCATATCTTCTGGCTAGCCGATATTCAGAATACATATATTTTTTGAGCCAGAGTCTTGCTCTGTTGCCTAGGCTGGAGTGCAGTGGCATGATCATAGCTCACTGCAGCTTTGAACTCCCAGGCTCAAGGGATCCTCCCACCTCAGTCTCCTGAGTAGCTGGGACTACAGGTGTGTACCACCACATCTGGCTAGTTAATTTTTTTTTTTTTTCAGGAGAGATAGGGTCTCGCTATGTTGCCCAGGCTGGTCTTGAACTCCTGGCCTCAAGCAGTCCTCCCACCTTGGCCTCCCAAAGTGCTAGGGCCACAGGCATGAGCCACTACACCTGGCCCAGTTAGAAATTTTTAAATAATTTCAATTGTTGCTGGTAGTGAGTCATCTTCAGGGATGAACTCTTCTTTTGAGTCTTCAGGGTGCTGATTCTTTTTCTTGTTCTGTGATGTTTGTCATAGTTTCCAGAATTATTTGTCCTTCAGTGAGTAAATTAGACCTAGCTTTTGCTAAGGAACTCTGTGTGTGTGTGTGTGTGTGTGTGTGTGTGTGTTTTAGTTCAACCGATTTGGACACCTGGACTCCTACATCTGGACAGCAGGTGGGTGAGTACAGACCAGTTGGAGAATCTGGTAAGTATTCATCTAAGTGAAGCTCAGTGGAACTGAGGAAGTATTGCCTTCTACCTTTACTGATGGCTTTTCTGAAAAACTACATGAAAACTACAAGCCACCGCAGGCTTGACCAGAAATGCTTCAGTTTCAAAGGCATTTGCATTTGCTGTCGCCTTTGACCAAGCCACCCTTCCTCCAGAGTGTCAGCACTCATTCCCTCATCTCTTAAGATTTTGCCCAAACATCATCTTTTATCGGCACCTTCCCTAAAAATTCTTTTTATATTTCTAATCTCTTTTATTTTAACCCTGTTTCCTTTCTCTTCATTTCGTTTCCTTTTTCCCCATCACACTTATCACCTCTCAACATACTATATTATTTACTTATTCTTTGTTTTGCTTACTGATGCAACCCCAGTACTTAAAACAATGCCCAGCACAGTGTTGATGTTCAATAAACATTTATTGATAAATTGAATGAATAAATGCTTTGCCATTAGGGTTCTTCTTTCTCCTACCCTCCCCTACAGAATTTGTATATGGGCCTTCATCTTTTGGAACGTGTGATACAGTATAATTTTCCTTTAGTTCCTGCTGTCTACATAGGAGTTCTAATCCTGGATAAACACAGAGTGTTACTGATGATGGGGTGGGAAGAGTACCTAAGAACGGTTTAGTGTCTGACCTGAATGAAAGGCCTCTTCTCTGGATCCACCAGCAAGATGCAATTTTGAACCATAACTTGGGCCCTTTATATTTTAAAACTCTTGATGCATATCATCAAATTATATTCAGAAAAGTTATGCCAACATGCCAGTTTCTCTTTTCTCTACAGTCTCATTATTAATTGATTAATTATTATTTTTTTGAGATAGGGTCTCACTATGTTGCCTAGGCTGGTCTCAAGCTCTGAGCCTCAAGCAGTCCTCCTGCCTTAGCTTCCTGAGTAGTTGGGATTACAGGTGTGAGCCACCAGACTTGGCCATTGTCAATTTAAACTAAAGAGTAGCTACCGTGCATAGTGAATGCACTCCTAAGGTTAAACTCTCAGTGTTTCTTCTCAAAAGTTATCCTAAAAAGGAAAGAATGCTGGATGGTCTTTGAGTCTATTATTTATTGCCACAAAAAAGTACAGTGATCACAAAATATCACTAGTATTTAACCATGCACTTTCAGTGTTGATGTCTCCAGGGTCAGCTGGAGATTGGCTAGGTGGCTCTAATGATCCTGGCTGGGTTTGCTGAAGTACCTGGTGGTCAGCTGGCTGTTGGTTGATCTAGCCTGGCTCAGTTTGGCCCCCGACATCTCCTATTCTCCTCTTTTTTTTTTTTTTTTTGAGACGGAGTCTCGCTCTGTCGCCCAGGCTGGAGTGCAGTGGCCGGATCTCAGCTCACTGCAAGCTCTGTCTCCCGGGTTCACGCCATTCTCCTGCCTCAGCCTCCCAAGTAGCTGGGACTACAGGCGCCCGCCATCTCGCCCGGCTAGTTTTTTGTATTTTAGGAGAGACGGGGTTTCACCGTGTTAGCCAGGATGGTCTCGATCTCCTGACCTTGTGATCCGCTCGTCTCGGCCTCCCAAAGTGCTGGGATTACAGGCTTGAGCCACCGCGCCCGGCTCCTATTCTCCTCTTATTCCAGGCCTGCTCTCATGGTGATAGCATAGCAACAAGAGAGAGAGGGCAAGCTCAGCCGTGCAAGTACTTTACATGCCTCTGCTTGTGTTACACTGGGTGGGTGGTTCAGGGAATGAGTCAGAATGTCCAACCACAGATGGAGGTGACTGCAAAGTTACAGGGTAAAGGGTTTGGCTTCAGGGGGGCTGAAGAATTGAGGCCCTTTTATGTGATCCATCGCAATCTTACAAAAGAGTTACTTCCTGTTGTCATTTAATTTTTCCTACTGAAGGAATAAGGTTGGAAAAAGGGAAGAAGCTCTTTTTATGAGTGAATATAAAATTCTGGACAGGATAAAAGCCAGGACCCAATTTTTATTACATTTAAAAAGTAATAGGGATTATATAACAACTGTGTAAGAAAAAAAGAAGACTCTATAGGATGTACTCTTTGGAATAAAATGGAAAGAAATACAAGTTCTTGGGCATACATAGCTTGCCCAATTATTTGAACAAATTAATTCTAATCTGAACAAGTTTTAATGCTAATTCAATCAGACGTTCCAGATATTAACAAAATCTCTTTGTAGCTGTATTCTCCCAGCTTCTAAAGATACGAAGGCTCTTAGGCTGATTGAGTCACCTCTGCTCATTTCTCTGTTTACTGTTTCAGAAAAAAAGTTTCCCTCTTTGTGATATAATACATTTAAATTATTTTTCCCATTTTTATACATGCTCAAATTCTGTCTCCATCTGAATTCATTACTGCCCATCCTTCCTCACCAGCAGAGACAATTGCTCTTGTTCCCTTTTCCTGTAGCACATTGTTTATTATTTTTTAATGGCATCATATTGTACTCGGGAGCCAGGGTTGGCAAGTTGGGTCGGGGAGACTACTTACACTGGAATCAGGAGCCAAATCTCAACTGGAGGAGAAGAATGCATCATTTTATTGTTAGACCATGAGCTCCCTGAGGGCAAGGACTGCCACTGACCCCTGTGTCTGGCACAAGACCCAACATGTAACAAGTATTCAATAAATGGTTACTTGGATGAGGTGGTGTGTGGTTGAGTGCTCGGGCCCTGGAGCTGGCTCCTTGTTCTCAAATCTTGGCTATATTGTTTACTAACTGTGTGTCTTTGGGCAAGTTAGTTAACTTCTCTATGCTTTTTTTTTTTCTTTTTCAACTTAAAAGAGGGCTATAAAGGTAGCTATTTCATAAGATGATACATAAAAGGCATGTCAGAATTTATGACTGTTCCTATTACTGCTGGAGGCTCTTAGGGAAGGAGGATGTTACAGATTGAATCACATCCTCCAAAGAAGATATAATGTAGCCCTAACTTCACCCAGTACTTCAAATGTGATTCTATTTCCTTATTTGGAGGTAAGGTCTTTACAGAACTAATCAAGTTAAAGTGAGGTCATTAGGGTTAGCCCTAATCCAATATGATGATGTCCTCATAAAAAGGAAAAATGTGGACACACACACACACACACACACACACACAGTCACACAAAGATGAAGGCAGAGATCTACAAGCCAAGGAATGCGAAATACTGCAAGAAAACCACTGGAAACTAGAAGAGTGGGGTGGAGCAGATGCTTTCTCACAGCCCTCAGAAGAAACCAGCCCCCGACACCTTGATCTCAAACTACTAGCCTTGTTTAAGCCACCCAACTTGGGGTTCTTTGTTCTGGCAGCCTTAGCAAACTCGCACAGAGGGGCCGTGGAAACCAGCAGCCCACATCCTTCTTTGGTGACTGCACACTGACCGTGGATTCCTGGCATCCAGTTGTACTCTTTGAGCTTCCATCTCTTCTGCATACCTCATGCTCCTGGCACATTTTTGAATGGTTATGCCAGGTCCAGGAGCCCAGGACCCCACAGGGTATTTTGTGACAAGGCAGTAGTCTTCAAGATAAAACTTGGTGACCTTGACATCAACTATTCTATTCTCAGATCTCCAAGGTAAACCTGTTGGACAAAAGTGTCTAAGCCTATTCCCAGTCATAAATGTGATATGTAATTCCTGCAGCGCTGATAAAGGTTAGCGTGATCCTCCATAACTCCCTTCACTTATTCTCGTAGAGAGCCATCCTGTAAACTGTGTCTGGAGCACAAGCTATGTGTGTCACTTTTCCCCTTACAGTACATAATTAACGAGGTGTCAGCATATTAATTGGAAAAGTTTGGCCATAGAAATCAGGAGACCTGGCCGAGTGCGGTGTCTCATACCTGTTATCCCAGCACTTTGGGAGGCCAAGGAGGTGGATCACTTGAGATCAGGAGTTTGAGACCAGCCTGACAGAGATGGGGTTTCGCCTGACATAGCTGGGCATGGTGGTGCACACCTGTAATCCCAGATACTTGGGAGGCTGAGGCAGCAGAATTGCTTGAACCCGGGAGGGGAGGCTGTAGTGAGCCAAGATCACGCCATTGCATTCTGGCCTGGGCAACAACAGTGAAACTCAGTCTCAAAATTAACTAACTAACTAACTAACTAACTAACTAACTAACTAACTAACTAAAAGAAATCAGGAGACTTGAAGTCCAATCTTGATTTCAGAGTAAGATTAAAGCAGAATACTATATGCCTCACTATAAATGATGATCTAGTTCAGATTTTCTCTTTATGCCTTAGGAGAAAAGTGATTTTCAGTTAGAATAAATCTGAAGGCAGCCCAGCACGTGTAGAAAAACCACAGTATCAGCCGGGCGTGGTGGCTCATGTCTGTAATCCCAGTACTTTGGGAGGCCAAGGCAGGTGGATCACCTAAGGTCGGGAGTTCGAGACCAGCCTGACCAATATGGAGACAACCAGTCTCTACTAAAATTACAAAATTAGCCGAGCGTGGTGATGCATGCCTGTAATCCCAGCTACTCGGGAGGCTGAGACAGGAGAATTGCTTGAACCTGGGAAGCAGAGGTTGCAATGAGCCGAGATTGCACCATTGCACTCCAGCCTGGCCAACAAGAGCAAAGCTCTGTCTCATAGTAATAATAATAATAATAATAATAATAATAATAATAATAATAATAAAAGAAAAATGCAATACAAGATGCCTCTCTGTCTCCAAATCAGTCCGTCAGGTTTTTCCTTCTCCCAGTCCTCCCCACACTTTTTCTAATAATAGAATATTTTCTTTCTAAAGAATAAATCAGCTTCTGACCACCCAGTAAGAGCCACATGGTTTGTCTTTTAGAGGCTTGGAAGGAGATCATGCTGTTTTCATCTTGGGAGTCTGTGATACGAGCCATAGGACACAATATGTTTGCCTAGTGGTAACCCTTGTCCTGGGATGACACTAGGTGTTAGGCTGTAGCCTGAAGCTTTCAAAGAAGCATCTCCATAGCTAGGAATGTATATAAACCAGTGCACAACTGGTTTACATAAAGGGCACTTAAAAAAATGCTGCCCGTCTGGTTTGTTTAGGGTTCTTATAGGTATACAAAAGGAACTTGCTACAAAAGCTCTCCTCTTTATTCATGAATTTGTGAGCACATATTATGCTTTTTTGGTAGATAATTTTTTTTTGGGACTTTAAAAAAATCATAGCAGCTGGTAGCCGTCTGTGTTGTTTTATTGCTTACATCCAGTGAGAGCATAAGGCAGGATACAGATTGTTATGTGTTGTCCTAGACTTCCGTTTGCAATAAGGAGCATACACAATGCCATACCAAAGTGAGTTTATTGACATTCCTTGAAGATGGTGTGATGGAAGAGAAAGCGCGGCCTGAGTATCACGTGACATTTCTCTTGTTGATGTAAGCAAAATCAGCCCAGTAACGTGGACTTCTCCTGCTATTGACTAGAACAGACTTTTGAACAAAATTGTTGTAGACATTTCCTTAGATAAATTGGAAGCTGCAGGAAGTAGGCTAAAGGAACAATATTTACTCTATATACTACCTCTAGGCACCTTTTTTTCTACTAGAACAAAGGGACTACGTGTCGCTAACAGGAAAATAACACTCTCTTTTGGACCTTTTGTGATGGCTGGAACATCCATCCCAGATTTTTATGATATAGTATTGCAGTAGTTTTAATAATGAACACTGAAGTACGTAATAATAATAATAATAAAGCACCACATTTGTTATGTAAAGTTCTAACTACTTTCATTTGAAAGTGTTTCATCTTGACTGGGAAAATATTTGTGGTAATTGAGAAATTTCTGAACCCAAATTTTGGACACATGGTTTGACACATGGACTGACAATGTGATGGATGTAATATTAAAACTATCCTGGAAAACTCAGCCATTGGCTTGCCACACAAATATACTTACTGTTCAAGGACATATGGTCATGTATTAAAAGAAAATTTAGGTCTTGCATGTTTAACGTCTGCTCCCCCAAATCATATGTCTCTTTTTCTTAATTTTTTCACCACTCTCTCCGCATCTTCACAACCTCCAGTAATTTATATACATAAGAAATTATACAAAGAGTTCAGTAGATTTAGAATACTTCTCCTGACCCCATAGAGTCAATTTCCATTTCTAGGATTATCATCTTCACACTGTAGAATGAAACATTTGTGATATCCATGGAATTATTATTATAACACTTTATAGATTTTTAAAAGCATTTTTCGAAGGTTGTAACATGAATCTTCTCTTATTTATTGCTCTTGTTTGTCCCCTGATTAAAGGTATTACACTCTTACTAAAACCAAATCTAAAAGATCTCATTTTAGGGAGATTGTGGCTTATAAATTTGTAAGTGATTAATTTTGCAATTTGCCTCCATGGAGAAAACTCATGCGTAAAATAAAATTACAGGTGGTAACAAATAGATCTGTCTGCCGAACTATATAATTTAGGGTGGTTTACACCTCCACGTAAGTGAAATTTAGTTCTATAGCTATTTCATTTCATATACACATTGAATGAAAAATTATATATAATTTAAACATCAGCCTTATAAATAAGGTAAACATGAATTTCCATATCTTGTTTCTGTGTTCCTCTTCTGTTTTTCCTCCTTAAGGATTCTATGCAAGGTTGCAATAAAGTATTACAAGCTTCATCTTCTTTCTGGTGACCGTGACATCAGCATTTCTTCATGAAATTTTGCATTTTTGTGAAATAATGTTCCTGTTATGCTTTGTGGGATAGATCTAGAGCTGTGACATCAGCAGTGCTGGTGGATAAGGAAACGTTAGTTGAAAAATCATGTATGCCAAAGTTACCTATCTATATATAATTTCTGAGATACTGCATTCTTTTTGTATATGGTTAGAATAGATATTAATTAATCTAATTAATAGATTAATTAGTTATTTATATAAATTGTAAAGCTCTCCAGGAGCCGGTCCATCCTGTAAACAGCTTTCTCCCTTTCCAATGCCTGACAAATAATGTAAGTACTAGAAAGAGACTGCTTGAATTAATGAGTATTTACATATGTATAATACCAAGTTCTAAAGATAAAAGATGCCCCTATATTAGAGATGCTGTTGCAAGAGTTAGAATAAGGGTATGGTTCAATTATTTGCATAGTCCTTATGTTCTGATTTCATAAATAAAATAATAACTCCATTGGAATCCATTATTTTTCAGAAGCTGAATGTGTACTGAATTTTACATATCCCTCAAATTCTTTATCATATAACTTACACATTCCATCCTGTCTCAGTAAATTCTTTTTAGACAATAAAAGGCTAAATTTCTATAATGTATACTCCTTGATTGACACCGGACACATCGCTGCAAAGGGTGCTGGGCATTGTAGATACTTCTTACTAAAAGAATGCTTCTATTTTTATCTATTTATTTTTGAGATGGAGTCTCCCTCAGTCACCCAGGCTGGAGTGCAGTGGCATAATCTTGGCTCAGTGCAACCTCTGCTTCTTGGGTTCAAGCGATTCTCCTTCCTCAGCCTCCCAAGTAGCTGAAACTACCAGTGTGTGCCATCACACCTGGCTAATTTTTGCATTTTTAGTAGAGATGGGGTTTCACCATGTTGGTCAGGCTTGTCTCGAACTCCTGACCTCAAGTGATCTCCCCATCTTGGCCTCCCAAAGTGCTGGGATTACAGGCATGAGTCACCGCTCCCGGCTGGAATGCTTTAGAGTGTAGGAAACACAAATAACACACTGTCCAGACACAAACTGGTATAATGAGCGACTAGGCCTGGCTTCATAGGAAATTCACTTCGTCTTACATTTCTCCCTTGTTTTAATATGGAAAACAATAATGTGACATTTCAATAGTCGGGTCTCTTGAGCTCTTCTTTTTCCCAGTGAAGAAAAACACTTTCATTTATGACCTATTTCAGACAACATGGATAACAACGTTAGAAAAATAGCAAATGACCATTATGGTTGGGTTTATTTCAAATGTAATTGAGAGGTTAGGCTGTCTTTGGAGCCTGCAACTGTTTTTCTGACAACATGAAGTTTTCTGAGACATGTTTTCACTGAATGCTAAAAGAAATTGGATATTTATTTTGACACAAATCAACGTGCCTTTGGGGTGTTATGTTTCTGCCCCAGGAGGATTACTATGGGTGAAGGAGAAGTACTGTGTTGCCCTTGATCCCTAACAAGCACCATCACTCTCTGCAGCTTCCTAGTGTGGTCCCAATGGACAATTGAACGTAAAGGAACTTGAACTCCTTGATTAAGAAAGGAAAAGGAAAAAAGAAAACATGAAAAAAACCAATATCAAAGTTTAAAAAAAGAAGGGTTTGTCTGCCAAGCAAACAAAAGTCATGGCTTTAACAAAAGTCATGGTATCATCTACACATTTTTTTTTTCCTTTATGAAGAACTGTAGCTAGACTAAACAAAATAGAACAGTACAGAACTCAGGGATTCAAACCAAGATAATATGTCCTTCTTCCCTTTCTCCAGTTGGCATTGCCACATTCTACACAAGACAATGGGGGCTGAAGCCTCATCCTTCATGCTACATCAATCAAGAAGGTTTCTTTCTTGGACATGTGCACAAGTTTGTCCTTCTTGTGGTGTGAGTATTCACTAGGAATGCTCCCCCTCCTAAACTTCTCTTGAGTTGAGCCCACATTCCCCGCAACCATTGGGATGCATTGCATCACATAGCAGCAGGTGTTTTCTTGCTGTTGTTAATCGTTGGGAGTGTCATATTTGCACCGTGTGTCTAGGCTAGTTCCGGCTGATGGGACTGATGCCACATGTGAATCATGAGTTGAATGTATAAAAATTTCAGCTTTGCCACTGTTGTCCTTTGGATGGATATTATGCACGGGGAAAGTAGATAGAGAGGAAAACAAAGAGTTGATCAGCTCCTAGTTCTGGAGTTGGTTGTTAGAAATTATAAAAAATGGTGGCTCTGCTCAGAAGACATGGGCATATAAAAGCTTGGAGTGCTTAACGCTCACATTTTCCCTTAAATGATAGAAATGGAAGTAAACATTTATTACCATTTGGTCAAGTGTAGCTTAACTTGCATTCATATTTCATTGTTAGTAATGGAGGTATGTGGAGATATACACAGACCTTGAGACAGCTGTTTTTTAATATTGCATACAGGCTAGCAGTTCATTGAAAACAGAGGAGAGAAGCCTGAAGGTTAGATCTTAGAAGAAGGCAGTTCTTCATGCACAGCTTTTGTCAATCCTGATTTGGTTTGAAAATAAAAAATCATGGAATACCAAAATCAAAGGAGAGTTGATTAAGGGAAAGGGAAAAGGGATCATCCCAGGAAGGGTGATGTCACTGGCCAGGAAAATGTCAGGCGAGGTTCCATGTCCTCACTCAAGTCCAAAGGTGCTGGTTTCCTCTACTGCTGTTAACAGCTTTTCATACAACATGGAGTACGAGGGATACGGTGGAAGATCCAGTCGGTTGAAGCATGTGTGTGCCCTGAATGGGGAGAAGAGATCGGTGAGAGTGTTTGTTTCGATACAACTGGTTCTGGATCTGTGACTGTCTGAAGTTGTGATTCAAAAGGGAATCAAAAGTGAGCAGGACTGTGATTCAGGACCACCATAAAACATTGCACACTAAAGAGCCATATTCCTCTAGAATGAATAGACTGGTGGAAGGATTGGAATACTAAAAATGGATTGTTTGCATTTGCAAGCAAACCAACTACACTAGAATGATACTAGCAAACTGATTATAAATTCTATGGTATCAGCCTGATTTGCAATTGAGTTATACATTTTGATGTGGTTGATGAAGGAGGCAGAAATATAATTAGTATTGAAGGATTATATTCCTAAGTCTTCTTGCCCAGCAGAGCCTCTGTGAACCACATGCATCTATTTAGAGGAACCTGAGATGGCCTGGAATTCTGAGATCCAGTTCTCCATTCAAGTCAAGTGTGTGCTGGAGACAAGTCTGACTCCTCTACCCCAGTAGAACCCACAGAACCTAAAGCCGAAGTGCTGCATTTCCAAGAAAAGCTGCCCATGTGAGCCAGTCCTCCCTGGATGCCTGGGGAGTCCTGGTGCCCAGGGTTCTATTTTGCTTCATGTGCTTCCTCCTGCATGGCCAGTGTCTGCCTTAGACAAGGAATGTCTTCCTCGCCAGAGGCTAACACCTGGACTGGAAGACTCATGTGGGTCTCCAGTAGTGGGTACAAGAAGCCCAGCACACATAGATTCCCTGCTGTGGAGCCTTGAATCACCTGACTAGCTGCTCCCTACCAGTAGTTCTTTGTTTCTGCAGAAACTTTGGCTGATGCCGAGCCTGTACCATAGTAGGGAGAAAGGTGGATGGGTGCAGGTGAAAGTTCATTTCCTGCCTTTTCCTCCCTAAGAGTGGTGTGTTGCAATGGTGTTTTGAGACACCAACCAGCACAGAAAAGGGCATTCTAAAATCAAACCAAATCAAATCAAATCAAATCACAAAACAAACATACAAAGAAACAAACAAAACTAAACTCTCTTCATTAGAGTTTTATTTGGGATATTAAACTCTTCTTTTCATTACAAGATCCCTAGGGGACTTGTGTATTATTCACACCTTTGTTTTAAAGTATATAAATCAGAGTATCAGATCACTGCCCAGGCAGATGCAGCACTCAGGTTATGGGGGGAGATTATTTTGGGAATGAGGAAGATGGGAAGAGGAAAGGGGGAAGGTGGGGCTTCCGGGGCAGCAAGAATCTAGGGAGGATGCTGGTGTTTTCGTCTGCCCAGCACCCATTCCTCCTCCTGGCAGTCCTTGGGGAACTATCCCTAACCCCTACCTCCCTCCTCCCTGTCCCATCCCCGCTCAAGCTCCAAAGGCAGGCATAGGGTAGTAGAGTGTCTGGTCTTAGGCCTTAAAGACATAACAGGGAAGAAACATACGAATAGAGATTAGCAGAATTCTTAGACTATTATCTAAGATTCATACAGGCCTTCCTTTACTTTAAAAGAAAATAATTGAAATACTTTATCTAGATGTAAATATTTGAGTGAAAGGGAACTCAGTAAATCGAGTAGGATGATTACAGTGATTTCTCTCTATGTTAAAAAGATTGCAATGAAACTAGAACATACATTGGGCTATGGCTAAACAGGCGAAGTAGGGCAGAGAAATCCCAAGCATGCTTTTGGAACTAGCTGAATTAGCCAGGGGCGAGATAGGAGCAGGCATCATCTTCGTAGTTTTCTTGCTCTGGTCATTTTAACTGGCACTCATGAGTGGAAATATTACAGAAAAAAAGATCATCTTTACAAATTAGTTGGAACCAAATTAATTCTGTAAAAGATCATTTCTGGGAGTAAACAGAAAGCATTGGTGAATAGCACCTAGTCTGAACACCCACGGTTTCCTTACTAGTTGTTTTTATTGCATTTATTTAGAGCCTTGGTGAACTCCCTTAGTTTGTCATCTAGAATGAATGAACACAATCAAATCATGATCCAGTTCAGCATTCCTAAGAGCTCGCCATCCTCCAGGTGTGGTTCTGACAGCACCGAGTGCCGCTTACCTCATTCCCGTGCACCGAACCAAGCATTGCCCGGTGGTGTGGGGCAGTGGACAGCAAGAAATTAGGGCTTGGAAGACCTCTATGCTGACCCCAGTCTAGCCACTTACCAGCTTTATGGCCCTGGAAAAGTCAGTTAATCTTCCTGAGCCTCAGTTTTCTCACTTGTAAAGTGGGGATAATAATATATGCTGCGTGCACCTCAGAGAGTTATGGGGAGGATCAACGCTAGAACACACGTAAATGAGTTTTGTAACCTGTGAGTCATCATTTAAACATAAGATTCTCTTAATAATGCAACCATGATTGTGATAATGATTTGGGGAACCGTGTCATACTTGTGGCAACTGAAGCCTCTGGGGTTTTGCACATGACCTATTGGCAGGTGACTCACTCTCTTCTCACACTTGGTACGACGGTGGTTTGGAGATCCGCACAGGTCTTTCAGTTGTGTCAAATTCCACGCCATTGATGTCAAGCTAGGGTTCCAGCATTTTGAGATAATTTTGGATTGGGTTGTGCCAATCCCTGTATTGTTTATCCTTCTAACTGTGTCATCTACGCAGTTGATCTCCCTGTCTTCTCTATTTTTTCCAAGTTATAGATTGAAATGTTAACCATCACAGGGCCAAAGAAAGTCTTGCTCCTCTATACTAGAGACCACTTTAAGGTTGGCTAGAAACACACAAAATAGGCAGCAGTCACTCCTCTTTGCTGCCAATTGTTCAGTCAGTTATGTAAGTTGTGTCTTCCCTTCATGCCAATCTTCTTCTACTGCCTAACTACAGCCTTGTTCTCTTCAGATAGCCTTGCTCTCTTCCCTGCTAAATTTACTTTTTCAAGTTTGTCAGTAACCTCTTGATCCCTAAATCCAGAAGCCTATACTCTACTCCCTCCTGCTCCAGCTCTTTAAAAACATTTGACAGCTCTTCCTCTGGAACATCTTCCTCCTTGGCTTCTCTTTGGTTTCTCAATGGCTGCCATTTTTTCTGCTGAGCTCCCTGATGGCACCCTCAGGCCTCCTTTGTAGGTCCTCTTCTGGCCTTAGGTACTAGAGAGCAGCATTTTTCAGCTTGGCACGATTCACTTTTCAAACTGGATAACTCTTTGTTGTGGGAGTTGTTTTGTGCATTGTGAGATGTTTAGCAGCATCTTTGGCTTCTACTCAATAGATACCAGTAGCACCCCTTCCCCTCAGCCAAAAATGTCTCCAGACATTGTCAACTGCCTCCTGTGGGGAAAGAGGGGCAAAGTTGCCTTCCCTAGCCCCACCTTGAGAACCATTGCTACAGAGTAAACCAACTCCTAACTTAACCAGGCCTCCAACTCCACCCTGGGCCTGGGCTCAGTTTACATCTGCAGTGAAACATGTTCATATTAGAATTTTGTTTGCAACTTTTAGGCCAGTTAATTGCCCATGACTCATAGCTTTGATATCCCTGGTCCCTTCCCCAAAGGTAAACCCAAAGATTCTCCCCTCTCCTTTATTCTATCTCCACACTGCCCAGTGCTACTTTGACTCTGACCTAGCTTCTGTGCTTCTCTTTCCTTCCAAGCCTTTCCTCTGTCCTCCTTTGAGCTCTTGTTCAAAGTAAAGAAACTTTGCCACCTCCTTAAGCTCTTTCCAGATGCTACCTCCAGGTCCTAGTGTCCCCTTTCCAGTCCTCATGGGTGGAAACTGCTCACTACCCCACACGCTGTGACGTGGATGGACATTCTTCACACTCCCTGCTGTCAATTCCATGTCATGACTTTGCAATCTTTGATCAGTTTCCATTCCTTTGAATCTCATGTCATTTAAATAATTTATTTTTAAAACCATAGGTTTTGGCTGGCATTTCATTTTAATGAAATAGGATAGAGTAGAAAATAGATTTTATTGCAGATAATAAGGGTAAAGTGCTGTTTTGAGGAACTTGAGTTTCAGATATACACACACATATGTGCAAATGAGTACATGTCCTGAGTTGTGATATAAAAGGCATTTCTTTCTATGGACTATGGTTTAAAAAGCTTGAAAATCAGTGATCTAGATAGATCTTTGGTTCCTTCTGTTCCTCTGAACTTCTAACTTATTATAATTATTATCTGGCACTTTGCTTAAGTCTTCCTTTCCATTTCAAGTCTTCCTACCAGACTGTGTGGCAACTAAGTCCACAGGACTGACAGGGTGAACACCCAAGTCCCCAGTTCCTTGACCTCAACTCCAGTGACGGTCCTGCCTCTCATCTGCTTCAACTATTAAATTATATCCTAGAAGGCCCTACCCTCAAAGTCATTTCTCCTGACCCTCACACATCTTTTAGCAGGCAGGGACTTGGATTGACACAAAGGTTTTAGGTAGCCTGGGCTATGACCAGGTTTTGCTGTGGTGGTGTCTGGTGCTCTCATCTGGGAAGCCAGTTGCCTTTCCTTTCTGCAGAGGGAAGACCTGAGGAAAGAGCGGAAGGCCGCCTCTTCCAGAGTGCAGGCCACATGCACTGTGGCTCGCAGTACCTGGGAAGCCCATGCCACCCGGGGTCTGCTTTGCTTCCTGCCTGCTCAGGGCTTCCTGCCACCTGCCATGGCCAGGCCAGGTCTTCCTGAATGACAGTTTCTGGAAGTCAGAGGTTCTTTCCTTCTATCCACACATAGATGACATTTTTTTTACGTTCTTGGATCTTCAGACTCTGTCCAAGGGAGACTGGACAGGGGTCACTATTCGGGGGTTATTTTCAGTGTCCTCTTAGAGGCATTTGCTTCTTGTCCCAAGAAGAGGTCCCTGCTTCCCCAAGAAACCATCTCTGGGGCTTGTGGTGCAGCAGCCCTCTTAGGGGTGCCTTGGTCCAGATATGAAGAACCTGTTCATAAGCCCAGTGTCTGCCTTAGAAGTTCTCTGTGTGGATTAATAATATTAATGTATATTTCAAAGCTTCCAAAGCAAATACAGAAATTACTTTCAATCTGTGACCCCAGATAATAGAGGCAATGACTCCCATTTCCTAAATAATAGAGACTCCTCAGCACAGTCTTTTCTTTTTTCTTTCTTCTTCTTTTTTTTTTAAATTTAATTTGATACAGGGTCTCACTCTGTTGCCCAGCTGGAGTATGGTGGTGCAATCACAGCTCACTGCAGCCTCGGCCTCCTGGGCTCAAGTGATCCTCCTGCCTCAGCTTCCCAAGTAGCTGGGACTAAGGGTGCATGCCACCATGCCCAGCTAAGTTTTCAAATGTTTTGTAGAGATGAGGTCTTGTCATGTTGCCCAGGTTGATCTTGAACTCCTGGGCTCAAGCAATCCACCTGCCTTAGCCTCCCACAGTGCTAGGATTACAGGCGTGAGCCACTGTGCTCAGCCAGCAGGGTCTTTTGTTTGTGGCTCACCAAACTCTTTCTCAACTGCATCCCCTGTGATGATGTTCCGGGCATCTTACCCTCTGCACTGGCTGGCTGCACCTTCCTGAACATGTGCTGCCATTCCCTGCTCTCAGACCTTGCATGTGCTATTGCTTCAGCCTGGAAGGCCCCTTCTCCCTATTCCTCATCTCCCAATGTTCCCCTAAATGCCAGTTTCTTTGTGGCATGTTCTCTAGGCAACTCGATTAGGAGTCTCTGTTTCACACTCTCGCAGCATGCTGCTCTTCACCCTGTGCTCCTCTGATTCTACCTTGTGCTGTGATTAGTTACTATCAGGCCGTGTTCTCCCTAGATTGCAGGTTCCCACGGGCAGGTGTGTGGTTGTAGCTCCGCCCCTCCTCAAGCTGCATGCTGTAGGGGTAGGCTCTCATCAGTGATGACTCAAGCTGCATTTCTCTAAAATAAAAGCAAGATGTTTCCAAATAACTATATTATTGAAATCTATCATTCAACTTAACAAATGGAAATTCTGCCTTTTTAGTCTTCTTTTCTTGCCAGACTTAAATTCACTAGGTTTAGCTATTGATGGAGCCATGCAAACAAGACAGACCCTTGGAGCTGAGGGTCTGCTGAACAGCGTGGGTGAAGCCGGGGCTGAAGCCTGCACCAGGGTGTTTAGCTGTGGTTAACCAGCTGGGGCACGCCCACAAATGCTGACTGACACCAGGCGAATTGTCCTTGGGGAAAATCTGGGAACGCTAGATGAAAGCTATAGTCCAGTAAATCCTTCTGCAATAAGGATTTAGCAAAAGTGTCTGGGTGGCCATGTAGAAATAGAGCTGAGTTAAATGCAAAGCTTCTTTATAATTAGAATGTATCCTATTAACAAAAGATAATAGGGGTCAATCTTTTCTTCTGTCTGTTGCAGCAGTGTTTCTCACTACAGCGCTATGCACCACTGTCTCTTCAGTGCTTCCTGATTAGGAATGCACTACCCAAAGCGGCATAGAAAGGATTCAGGAAGTGATGGGATTAAAACTCACAGTGCAGGGAATTTCTTCTGTAAAACTGCCTGGAGCCCCAGTGTCTTCTTTTGCACATTTATCCCACAATAGATGTGCTTTCTAAATAGAAGTCACCATAGAGACCCAGAGATACATGTGGTCTCATCCCCACGTTTTAAAACTTGGTAGGAAAAATCCGACACATCACGAATATATAATGATCCTATGAAGTATTAAGAGATACGCTGCAGAAGTACCGATACGATGCTCGAGGGGTTACTTCCAGGTTCCAGCTTTTTTATGTTAATGTCCTTGCCTCTGCTCTCTCCTGTGTGAGACATTCATCTTTAAATTAAGTTGGGCTGTGAGAGCATCCCACGGCTGACACATGGACCAAGATATTACAGCTGAAATACCATCAGTCATCAAAACCTCCCTAAGAATAATATAGTTTCAATCCAAGTCTCACAGCTACCTCACCTTCACCTTTCCCTAATAACTGCCATGACAATACTTTGGGTGACCGGAAAGAATTCCATCCCAAAGGATGGTCACTCAAAATCAAATAGCAAAGTATACTTTGCCCTCTTCAGCAGGTTTCCCCGAAGGCTGGCAGGAGCTCTGTACCTGGGGAGAGAGGTAATTTTCCCCCATTTCTCTATGCAGAAGCGCCGAAGCCCATTGCTCCCACGGAGGGCTGCGAAGCCTTCGTAGGGCACGCTGGATGTTCCCGTGACAAACTGCAGTAATCTCAGCCTCTGCTCATTATTGAAGCGCTCCACTGCGGCCCAGAACCAGCGGATTACAAGATGCCCATCGTGGTAACCTGCACGAGGCAAAGGGAGGGAGGAAGACAGGATGCGGAGAAAAGAGGAAGGGGTGAGGAGGGGGAGAGAGATCAAACACATCAGGTATGATAGGAACAGAATCGCGGATTTTGATCTGATTTCTCTCGTGATGGCCTTTAGAGAGGTCTAAAACAATTTGTGCAACTAGGTCAAGTTTTAGAACAAGAGTAGATTTAGAAAATAGTCATTTTATAAAAGGACTTTATGTTCTGAGGGATGTTCTCAGAGATGTCTGCTTTTTATTTCAACAACTGGGACTCCACTTAAAATGCCCCTGCCTGATATAGGTGTAGATAAGGAATAGAAGGGCCTGGTAGAGACCAAGGGGCCCATGAACACAGTATTGCATCATGTTTCCTTTGTTCTGCTGTCTTAGCTCTTGGCAACCACATACCACGGGAGAGTCTAGGACTTACCAGTCTAGGCTGGAGGTGAACAGCCAGTTTGGTGAACAGGAGATCCCAGGCTCTCCCCTTGAGCAGCTGCTCTCAGGCCAGCCCTGGGTGGATACATGCTGGGCCCATGGATTAAGTACTGGGTCCCTCTCACAGTTAACTGGGGAGACCATGCTTAGATATATCAATTAAATGATTTGCCATTGACTGCAAATGCAAGAGGCATTCAGAGAGAGAAGAAATCCATGTGTGCCAAGGTAGAAGCAAGGAAAGCTTTAGAAAGGAAGTGAAGCTACGAGCAGCGTGTGAAGGGCTTGTGCAAGTGGAGGGAAGGAGGAGGACATTCCTGGCAGGAAAAATAAAGAATAACAAGAACGAGGAGGAAATATGCAGGCAACTCTAAGCCACTGGAGTAGAGGCGTGTCTGGTGAAGGCAGGAAGGAATATTTCTGGGGGTGTTATGGGGCCTTAGCAGCCAGGCAGAGACTTTTTTTTGAGATAGAATCTCGCTCTGTTGCCTGGGCTGGAGAGCAGTGGCACAATCTCGGCTCATTGCAACCTCTGCCTCCTGGGTTCAAGGGAACCTCCTATCTCAGCCTCTTGAGTAGCTGGTTCTACAGGCATATGCCACCACACCTGGCTAATTTTTGATTTTTTTTTAGAGGTGGGGTTTCACCAGGCTGGTCTTGAACTTGTGAGTTCAAGCAATCTGCCTGCCTCAGCCTTCCAAAGTGCTGGGATTAAAAGCAGGAGCCACCATGCCCAGCAAGGCAGACAGCGGTTTTCATACTATACCAGGTTTATAATAGAAGAGGCTTTGCGGGGCTGAGTGTACTGGGGACATGAGGGAGGCTGAGGTGATGCCCCTAGCTCACTCTTTACTGTATTGACGGATTTCTCTGTGGTATTTTAAATGAAGAGTTTTGAGGCTAACAAAACCCTTCAAATCTAGAAGTAATAAGGAACTTGTTTTGTGGGTAGGGAAGTGGCCCGGTGAAAGCAATGTTTCAGGAAGACAGGTCTGGCAGTGTGCAAGGTGAGTAGTTAGGAGGGGTTAGACATTAGCTTTAGTAATGGCCACGGTTAGAACCGTGTTGTGGCAAACTAGGATTGAGGCAGAGAGGGCTCCAATTCTGTAGGAAATGAGACACCCTTCCCTGGAGGCACGCATGCTGCTCAGGGGCTGGGTCCTGGATGGAATGTTTTCTGTAAGCCTCTATACCAAGTTAGGCCAGAGACTCCACCAATGTGAGGAGGATGTCGCCTGAAGGAAAGTTCAGGTTGGGAGTTGGAGAAAGGCATGTACAAACTCCTGCTTTGTACTGAAGTAAGGCCAAGCTTCTCGTAGTCTTCAAAAAGTGATGAATTATTTATACATGCAACGGAATGTTATTCGGCTATAAAAAGAAATAAAATAATGAAACATGCTACATACAACATGGATGAACTTCAAGTAGGTTAAGTCAAAGAAGCCAGACACAAAAGACCACATTTTATATGATTCTATTTGTATGACGCATCCAGAATAGGCAAATCCATTGAGACAGAAGGCAGATTGATGGTTGCCAGGGGTTGGGGGAAGGGGGCGTAGGAGTGAGAGCAACTGCTTAATGGGTACAGGGTTTCCTTTTGGGGTGACGAAAATATTCTGCAAGTAGCTAGAGGTTGCACAACACTGTGAATGTACTAAGTGCCACTGACTTGTTCGCTTTAGTCAATTTTATGTTACGTCAATTTCACCTCAACAAAACAATCTTTTGGAAAGTGCCGAGTTCTATTTGTGATAATTATATCATCACAGCTTCTGCCCACTCACCTCCCCGGTACTCGGTGTTATTCCGCCAGTCATTTAGGTCGATTTCCGCGGTGCCAGCTATCACCAGCTCCAGCTCCCTGGCATCAAACACGGACACCAGCCTTGAGTCTACAACCTGAAATGCAGGTTAGGCTTCAGTATCCAGGTCCAAACACGTGGAAAGGCTATGTTCATTATTATATTTATGTGGGTTAAACTGGGAATTAAACTGGGAAACTCACCATCACTGGCAATACTTTTTTTCAGTCTGCAATCATTTTTAACTCAGAAATTATTGCTATGATCTGAATGTTTACATCCTTTTCCTTCCCCAAATTCATATGTTGAAACCTTTACCCCGGAGGGAATTGTATTAGGAGGTGGGGACTTTGGGGGGTGATTCGATCACGAGAGCTTCACACTTTTATTAAACAGGCCCAAGATACCTTGTATCCCTTCCTTCACATGAAGACACAGGGAGAAGGTACCATCTATGAATCAGAAGGTGGCCCCTTAGCAGACACCAAATCTGCTGGTACCTTGATCTTGGACTTCCCAGCCTCCAAAACTGTGAGAAATAAATGACTGTTGCTGTAAGTCACCCATCTAACAGTATTTTGTTACAGCAGCTCGAACGATGATTATTGACTTAAATATTTTAGAACAGAAGCCTTCATGAGCGGGGAACAGAAAAAAGAATCCCATGCTCCACCCCTAATGCTTCCTCTCAGAATGATTTTGTAAACAAATCTGACTTGACTTTCTGCAGTCACATTGAAATTTTCAAATAACATTGCATTTTAAAGGCAAAAAGTCCACATCACTCTGAAGGACTTAGTAGCTATTAGTATTACTATTTCACTTAAAATGTAGTCTTTCACATGCAAATTATGACTTATTTCCTAAAATTTAGCATTTGTATTAAAACGACTGCATTTTCCATCCCTTCTCAAACCAGGACCCTAAGATTAAGGACCTCATGCTCACTGGACTGAGCTAGCTGGCTGCAAATTTGCCTTTTCCTTCACGTCTTCTCTCACTTCTTTCCTCCCTCCTTAGATATCTGGGAAGACTTGTTTTGTTAGGGTTCTGCAGTCTGACTTTGCATCTCGGGTCAAATGTACCAGACACAACTGAGGTCCTGTGGTGGAACCTCCTTTAATCAAACCAGAGGTGGATGAGACCATGGCCAGTGCACTGTTCCATTGTGGCAGGGAAGGAGAGCCTTCCACGACCCAAGACCTGAGAAAACATTTATAGCCTCTGGTTTTTAAACTGGAGAAGTTCAAGGATGTCAGGATGTCTAGCGGCCCTCCCTGTCTTCTTCATTTACCACTCAGCATAGATTACGTGGCACAATGTAATGCCATAACAAAATAAAATTCTAGCGACAGTGGACAATACCTCCCGATGCCTTCTCTTCACTTATTTTTGTTTTGTTGAATGAAAGGAAACACCACCTGCACATATCGCGAAGAGATGCTAGATGTTTTCACATCTGGCACACCAGGGTCACATGCCAGTTGTTTGAAAGCATTTTTCACCAATAAGAGTTGAGTTTCCCAGAGAACTGTGACCCCTCAGCCCTCCACCCCAAGAAGGTCCTCAGTACTCCCTGGTGAGGAGCACTTGCTGAGCCCACTGCCCGCCTTGACTCTCCCTGTCTGTTCTCACCACTTGAGCTGCTGCTCCCCCAGGGAGCCTGGAGGATGAGGCCCCATAAAGCAGCGCCCTGGCCACAGCTTGCCTTCCCCAGGCCACCGGGCCTCACCTCGTAGAAACCGCGCACCAGCGCCTCCGTCTGCTGTACCACGCCGCGTTCCACCCGCCACTTCACCATGCGCTCGATGTACTCCTTCTTGTTCTTCTCCGTCACCTGTGTGTTGGCTCCTCCAGACTTCAACTCCCTTTCCGTGACCTTGTAGGAAAACAGAAATATTGCGATGCTTGTCAGTTCAGCTCATCTCTCAGGGAGGCATACCTGTATACCAAAAGTCCTCTACAGGGCATTATTCGGTATTATTACCCTTGGAGTCTTTTTTCCTTTCTCAAGGTCACTAAAAAGGCTCTGGCTGTTTTAAGCAGATTGGAACGCAGTGGTGCAATCATAGCTTATTGCAGCCCTGCATTCCTGGGGGCAAGTGATCCTCCTGCCTCAGCCTCCTAAGATGGGATCACAGAGGCGCCACTCTGCCTGGTTAATGTTTTTTTTTCTTCTTCTTCCTTCCTTCCTTCCTTTCTTCTTTCTTCTTCTTCTTGTTTTTTTTTTTTTTTTGGTAGAATGTGGTCTATGTTGCCCAGGCTAGTCTTGAACTCCTGGCCTTAAGTGATCCTCCCAACTCCGAAGTATTGGGATTACAGGCGTGAGCCACTGCACCTGATCTCTAAACAGATTGTTAAGCACCTTGGAAGGGCTACAGTTTTTGTTCTATATAGAGGAAACAAGGCTCCTATACTCAAGAGGCATAATGGAAATAAAAGGAAAATGTGCTAGGCTGTCCCCAATGGTGAAGCTGAATGTCTCAACGCTACAATCACACTCTTGATGCCCCCAAATCTCAATGACAGCAAATTCTTAACAGCCATCAGCTTCCACTCCCACAGCTGGCCAGAAGACAGTAGGCTTCTGGCAGAGGGTGGGGTATAATATTACACAGCCAGGGCAGCCTGACCTTGGCAAGGGAACCAGAAGCACGTAGGCACACACAGCAAATGGCGCTGCCACTTGTGTGATGATGCATGTTTTGTTAGGACATGCTTGAGTCATCAGGGAAGGCTATGATCTGTCTGCCATCTTTCCACAGGCAAGAAGGTAGATAACATACTAGACATTAAAAAAAATCAAAATGTGTTCACGTATGAAGGGGATAATCTTCAGTCATCTTAAATTCACTTAAGCATTCACTGAAATGCTCAATGCTGCAAGACAAATGAGGCATCACTGGATTTAGTTACTGGTTTAAGGAAAAAAAAATACTTGTATGTTTGGCACTTGTGGACACATGTACCTAAACAAAACAGTCCATAAGTAATCTGATGGTTACCTTTTCTTTTATCACTTAGGTGATCAGTGCTAATTATAAAATATTGGCTAACAATAAAATACTTGTTACCACCCAGCATCCATATTCTTTGGGATGTCTGATTTTTAGCTGCCCAGTTAAAGACTTTATTTTCCAACCTCCTTCACAGCTAGGTGTGGCATGTAAGTAAATTCTGTCCAATGGGATGAAAGCAGAAGTGTTTGGCACTGTCAGGAGGCCTCCTTGAAGGGATAGGCTCTGTGTTCCTTTGTCCTGCTGCATTGAACACAGTCGTGATGGTTGGGATGCTGTACTCATCCGGGCTAAGAGTGCGGGGCGCCTATCCTAGTGGTAGCAGTGGGGATACCTGGAAGGAGCTTGATCCCTGAGGATTTTATCAAACAGCGCTTTTTTTGTTTTTGTTTTGAGACAGGGTCTCACTCTGTCACCCAGGCTGGAGGGCAGTGGTACAATCTTAGCTCTCTGCAAACTCTCTCTCCCAGGCTCAAGCGATTCTCCCACCTCAGCCTCCCAAGTAACTGGGACTACAGGCACGTGCCACCACACCTGACTAATTTTTTTTTATTTTTAGTACAGACAGGATTTTGCCATGTTGGTCAGGTTGGTCTTGAGCTCCTGGCCTCAAGCGATCTACCCGCCTTGGCTTCCCAAAGTGCTAGGATTATAGGCGTGAAGCACCACACTCAGCCTAAACAGGGCTTTTATGTGAGAAAAAAAAAAGCTTCTATTAATTTCAACAGGGTCATTTTTGGCTGCTTCACTAGTAGCTGAATCTAATCCTAAAGCCTATGGTGTCTTTCACCTGCATCCCTCTGCTCTCCACTATCTAACAACTTGACAAAAGAAGGGCTGCAATTCAATCTTCTAAAACCACTCATTGTTCTTGGTGACCTCCTTTTGAAGAGAAATGGGATAAACTTTAAACAGGTATACAGGTGATCCTTGAGCGACATGGATTTGAACTGCATGGGTCCACTTGTACATGGATTTTTTTCAATAAATATATTGGAAATTTTTTTGGAGACTTACAACAATTTGAAAAAACTCACAGATGGCCTGCATACCTAGAAAATTAATAGAAGCTTTTTTAAAATGAAAAAAAGAGTTAGAAATGTCATGAGTCCATAAAATATATATAGACAGTAGTCTATTTTTATCATTTACTAACACAAAATGTACACAAATCCATTATTAAAAAGTTAAAATTTATGAAAACTTACACACACAAACACTTAGAGCCTGCACATGGTGCCACTGGCAGTTGAGAGAAAAGCAAACTAGCATAAAAATGCAGCATTAAATCACAACTGCATAAAATTAACTGTAGTACATACTGTACTATTGTAATAATTTTCTAGCCACCTCCAAACAAATAATTTTGTAGTTGTTTTTGCGATGAGCTCAAGTGTTGCTGATGAACAGCCTCTCTCCAGTAAACTGTGTATCACAGTAAAAAGTGATCTCTCTTGTTTACTGCATATTTTCCACTGTGTTTAAGTGCAATACCGTGAACTTTGAATAACATCATGGGACCCACACGAAGGGCCACTAATGATGCTGGCAGTAATCCCAAGAAGCAGAGAAAAATTATGATATTACAAGGGAAAATTGAATTGCTTGATAGGCACCATAGATTGAGGTCTGCAGATGTGGTTTCCCATCTTTTCAAAACAAATGAATCCAGCACAGGGACCATTGTAAAAAAAGAAAAGGAAATTCATGAAGCCATCACTGCAGCTATGACAGCAGGTGTGAAAACCTGGCACTTTTTGTGGAATACCTTTTTATATCATATTGAAAATACAGCTTTTTTTTTTTTTCTCTGAGACAGAGTCTCGCTCTGTTGCCAGGCTGGAATGCAGTGGTGCAATCCCAGCTCGGTGCAATCTCTGCCTCCCGGGTTCAAGCGATTCTCCTGCCTCAGCCTCCGAGTAGCTGAGATTACAGGCACGTGTCACCATGCCCAGCTAATTTTTGTATTTTTAGTAGAGATGGGGTTTCACTATGTTGGCCAGGATGGTATTGATCTCTTGACCTTGTGATCCACCTGCCTTGGCCTCCCAAAGTGTGGGATTACAGGCATGAGCCACCGTGCTCGGCTGAAAACACAGCTTTTATGTGAGTGCAGTATTGCTTGAACAATGGCATACCTATAGACTCTAATATGATTCCAGAAAAAGCAAAGTCATTATATGATAACTGAAAGCAAAAGGAAGGTGAAGGATCTAAAGTTGGAAAATTTAATGCCAGCAAAGGATGGTTTGATAATTTTAGAAACAAGTTTGGCTGAAAAAAATGTCAAGATAAGAAGAGGAGGCCGGGCGCGGTGGCTCAAGCCTGTAATCCCAGCACTTTGGGAGGCCGAGACGGGCGGATCACGAGGTCAGGAGATAGAGACCATCCTGGCTAACACGGTGAAACCCCGTCTCTACTAAAAATACAAAAAACTAGCCGGGCAAGGTGGTGGGCGCCTGTAGTCCCAGCTACCTGGGAGGCTGAGGCAGGAGAATGGCATAAACCTGGGAGGCAGAGCTTGCAGCGAGCTGAGATCCGGCCACTGCACTCCAGCCTGGGTGACAGAGCGAGACTCTGTCTCAAAAAAAAAAAAAAAAGAAGAGAAGCAGCTCGTGCTGACCAAGAGGCAGCAGACGAATTCCCAGACACCATTAAGAAAATCACTGAGGAGAAAAGATACCTGCCTGTACAGGTTTTTAATGCAGGCGAAAGTGCCCTGTTCTGGAAAAAAAGCACCACAAAGGACCTTTATTAGTAAGGAAGACAAGTAAGAACCAGGATTTAGGGCAGGAATTGACAGGCTAACTCTACTGTTTTGTGCAAACACATTTGGATTTATGATCAAGATTGCCCTTATCCATTAAAGCTTTAACCCCTGAGTCTTGAAGAGAAAAGATAACACCAGCTGACAAGAAGAAGGCCTGGATAATGAGAACGTCTCTTCTGGATTGGTTCTGTCAGTGCTTTGTTCCCGAAGTTAGGAAGTACCTTGCCAATAAGGGACTGCCTTTTAAAGTTTTTTTGATATTGGACAGTGCCCTTGGCCACCCAGAACCCCCTGAGTTCAACACCAAGGCATCAAAGTGGTCTACTTGCCCCCCAAAACAACATCTCTAATTCAGTCTTTAGATCAAGAGTCATAGGACCTTTAAGTCTCATTACACAGGGCACTCTATGGAAAGGATGTCAACACTATGGATGACTTCAATAGAGAGAACATTGTGAAATTCTGGAAAAGTTATGCCACTGAAGATGTTATAGAAAAAGCCATGAAAGTCATCAAGCCCCAAACAATAAATTTCTGCTGGAGAAAACTGTGTCCACATGTTGTGCATAACCTCCCAGGATTTATGACAGAGCCAATCAAGGAAATCATGAAAGAGATTGTAGATATAGCAAAAAAAAAAAAAAAAAAAAAAAAAAAAAGTTGGGGGTAAAGGGTTTCAAGATATGGATCTTGGAGAAATTCAAGAGCTGATAGACACCATGCCAGAGGAACTAAAAGAAGATGACTTGATGGGGATGAGTGCTTCTGAACCAGTGCCAGGTGACGAGGAAGAAGATCTAGAAGAAGCAGTGCCAGAAAACAAATCGATGTTAGACAATCTGGCAGAAGGGTTCTGATTGTTTAAGACTGCTTTCGACTTCTTTTATGATAATGAACTTTTCTAGATATGGGCACTGAAACTAAAGCAAAGGATTGGTAGAAGAAGGATTGGTACTATATGGACACATATTTAGAGAAATGAAATACAAAAACGACAGAAATTACAATGTATTTCCACAAAGTTATACCCAGTGTGCCTGCCTCTCCTGCCCCCTCTTCCACCTCTCCCACCCCTGAGACAGTAAGACCAAACCCTCATTTCCTGCTCCTCTTCAGCCTATTCAAAGTGAAGACAACCTTTATGATGATCCACTTCCATTCAATGAATAGAAAATATATTTTCTCTTCCTTATCATGTTCTTAATAACATTCTCTTTTCTCTGGCATTCCTTATTGTAAGAAGACAGTTTATAATACCTATAACCTATAAAATATTTGTTAATTGACCATTTTTGTTATTAATAAGACTTCTAGTCAACAGTAGGCTACAAGTATTTAAGTTTTTGGAGAATCAAATGTTATACATGAATTTTCAACTCTCCAGGAGTTAGCGCCCTAACCCTTGCATTTTGAAGGGTCAACTGTACATTATTCTAGATCTACAACACATCCTTATTTTTATCACTGGGAGCATTTAAGCTTTTTTTCTAAGTTGTTGAGTTCCTACACTTTACACTAGAGGATTGTTCTTTTGTATCTTCAACTTTATTTTTTCCTCTAATTTTATGCATTCAGTTATTTGTAGCTGACTTTGTTTTCTTGAATATATAGTACATGACCATGCAATAAAATTCAAGTGGTATAGAAGGCCATAAAATGAAAAGTACGTTTTTCTCCCACTTAACTTCCCAGCCGTGCATCATCCCTTTCTGGAAACAGTCATCTCTACTTCCCTTCCAGGGAGATTCTATGCATATGCTGGGGAATGTATATATTTCAATTTAAAAAATTTTTAGAGATGAGGTCTTGCTATGTTGCCCAGGCTGGTCTTGAACTCCTGCCTTCAAGAGATCCTCCCACCTCCACCTCCCACAGTGCTGGGATTACAGGTGTGAGTCACTGTGCCTGACCAATATAAACTCTTTTTCCCTGTAGACAGTAGTGTGTTTTACACACTGTTCTTCACTGTCTTTTTTTCTTAAAAATATATATTAGAAATTTTTCATGACAATTTAGACCTGTGTTTCTCTTTCTTAATTGTTGTTAGTGTACCTGCTTATTGCTCATGATTATATGTGAATTGAGGGGCTGAGGTGTCCTCTTGCTTTTTAATAACCCCACATGATTTCACTACTCCACTTAGTAAATGTGTTTTATTTATTTAACCAGTGCTCTACTGCTGGACATTTAGACTGTTACAGATATTTTTCAACTATCAACAAGGCTGTGATGAAGATCCTAATGTATTAATAATTTTAATTAGGTGTTAATGTATCAGTAGGACAAATTTCTAGACATGTATGCTGAGTCAAAGGCATGTGATTTAAAATATGAACCGGTATCACCAAAGAGCCTTTCATAGAGAGTGAATCAAACTTCCACCTACAATGGACAGGAGGGTCTGTTTCTCTACACCATCCCAAAATACTGCTACAGTTCTAACTCTTGACATTCTAATAAGGGAAAATGGTATCTCACTATAGCATTAATTTATTTTAAAAAATTGTAAATGAGATTATCTCCTTGTCTTTCCTTTTCTGGGAACTATCTATTTATATTCTTTGTGACTTTTCTATTAGGTTGTTGACTGATAATTTCATATTGATCTGTGGGATCTCTTCTGATATTGAAAGAAATAGTCTTTATGTTATATATTAAACATTATGTCGCTTTCAGTTTGCCATGCAGAAATTTAAAAATAATATTTGACTATGTAAGATGACTTTTATGACTTTAAGAGTTTGTGCCATATCTGTATCAGCATTCTTTAGTGCAAGATTAAAGATAAAAATGATCTCTTTTTTCCTTTTTTTTAAATTTAAATTTTTACAGACAGGTTTCTGATCCAGCTGGAATTTATTTAGTGTAATGAGTTAGGTTAGGAATCTAACTTAAAACTTTTACAGATGGCTACCCAGTTGTCTTAATATAATTTGTTAAGTAATTGTGTGTATTTTACAAATTTACCCTCTACAATTAGGCATATGTGAAAGATGGGTTAAAAGTAGTCATGCACAGAGAACAGTGTATTTTGCCTGTTCAATGAGTACATGGCAGGAAAGTTAAATGAGTAGCTTTTTATTTTTATTTATTTATTTATTCTTGAGATGGAGTTTTGCTCTTGTCACCCAGGCTGGAGTGCAATGACGTGATCTTGGCTCACTGTAACTGCCACCTCCCAGGTTCAAAAGACTCTCCTGTCTCAGCCTCCCAAGAAGCTGGTATTACAGGTGTCCGCCACCATGCCCAGCTAATTTTTGTATTTTTAATAGAGACGGGGTTTCACCGTGTTGGCCAGGCTGTTCTCGAACTCCTGACCTCAGGTGATCTGCCCACTTCAGCCTCCCAAAGTGCTGGCATTACAGGCGTGAGCCACCATGCCCAGCCGTGAGTAGCATATTCTTGAACATATTTAAATGTGCTCTCCAGAGTTGTAGAAAGAAATATTTTTTTTTCCTCAAGTATGTAACAGCATTCTTCAGAGGCATGTTTTTACAGAGGAAATACAGCAGAATGTTGATGTTTCCAGGACCTATCCAAGATTCTTGACTGGGATGTGGGTGCTTGGTGGCCTGCAGCGTTCATTCATTCTCATGCAGCGACCCAGTGCACTGTCCACATTGATGTGAGGCACCTCTGAAGCATTCTGACTTAACCATCACAACAACTCTGTTACGAATTATGGTATGTCACAGGCTTTAGGTCTAGAAAATGAGGTTCACCAAACCGTGTTTGTTAAATATACTCAGGCTATGGTTATTTTCTGTTAAAACTGTAAGCCATTTGATCAGAAGATTTGATGTTACATAAATGTTAGTAGAAAGCAAATGGGAAACTTTATCTTATTATTTAGTGTTGAGATATATGTATTTTGGAGGAGTAGCTATCTGTATGTGATAGAAAGAATCATTTCTGTAATGGCACAGGTAACAGAAATACCTGATATATGTATGGCGCACTTCACAAAAATGCTTTCTGGTCCATTATCATATCTGATTTTCAAAAAACTCCATAAAGTAGATCCATGTCATAACAAGAAAAAGAAGAAAGAGGACACAGGCAGATTTATTAAAGGAAGTGGTTCCCAAGGAATTGGTTTGAATGAATGAGATCCCATATTTGCTAATTTAAAAACGAAATCCCATTACCGCATGATCTAGCAATCCCATTTCTGTGTATATATCCAAAAAGAATTGATATATACAGCAGGGACTTGAACAGATATTTGTACACTCACGTTCATAGCAGCATGATTCACAATAGCCAAAAGGTGGAAAAAACCCAGGTGTTCATCAACAGACAAATGGATGAATGGATAAACAAAATACAGCATATACGTATATATATTTGTTTTTATATATATATATATAAAACATACACATAATGAAATATTTTTCTGCTTTAAAAAGGAAGGAATATTTTATATATATAAAGGAAGAATACTATGTATATTTGTATATATATGTGTGTATACATATATATCTACACAATGAAATATTATTTAGCCTTAAAAAGGAAGGAAATTCGGACACATGCTACAACACGGATGAGCCTTGAGGACATTATGCTAAGTGAAATAAGCCAGCCACAAAAAGACAAATATTGTATAATTCCACTTATATGAAGTATCTAGAGTAGTCAAATTCATAGAAACAGAAAATAGAATGGTAGTTGCCAGGAGTTGTAGGTAGGAGAAATGGAAAGTTATTGTTTAATGAGTAGAGTTTCTGTTTTGCAAGATGAAAAAGTTCTGCAGATTGGATGCCCAACAATGTGGATATACTGAAGCACTGAAGTCTACACTTAAAAGTGATTAAGATGATAAATTTCATGTTATGTGTATTTTCCATAGTAAAAAACAAAATCCCTTTTCCAAGCTCCATATCACACAAACCTGTCCAAAAACTTCTTCATTAACAGTGAAAGTGAGGTCTAGGATGTCTGTGATGTTGTTGTCCTTCATCCACTGCAAGCTCTGGTGGAATTCCTCATCCAAATATTCCAGGTCACTCAAATCACAGGGCCTGGGTGAATTCAGTGAGAAAGGCAAACAGAATTACTGAACAAATGGCTGCCCAGACCTCACTTCAAAATGTGGTTATATCATTCCTGGCTAAAACATCACAGACTTATCCTAACAATTTGATACTTTTGAATACACTAATGAATCAGATCATTCAGTCATTTTAGTTCATTCAAAAGATTTTCCTTTGAAAAGAAAATGTGAAATTGTTTACAATAACAAACATGAAATAATTATTGACTCATGGACTCTGCATGAAAATTGGAGAAAACTATCATTTTAAAACAACTGTGTTATAAACTGATCAGTTCTACTTAACATTTAATGCAATGTTTGTAATATTAATACAATTTTTGTATAAAATGATTCATCTCCATGATATGACATTTTGATAATAGAATCTTCCCCTACAACAACAACAACAACAAAATCCCTAAATGCCTTTTTATTGGGCTAAAACATGTATATGATATCTAAGCACTCAGAACAGGAAGCCACCATAGCCCTAACAGGAATGGTTAGGGCAAAACAGGGACAAAAGGGTCAGTGGCACCAGAGAGGTCAGTGTCATTGCCCTGCAGACAGGGCTGGGGTGGAAGGATGGTCTGCAAAGCACTTACAGTCTCAGGAGTGCCTTGTAGAAGGGCCTCGTGAAGAAAGCGTCAAGAAGGTACTGATGGATCAGAGCCAGGCCCAGGATGCGACCGCTAAACCTGAACCTGGAACACAGACAAGGCAGAGAAATGGATAAGTGGAAATTTACATTATTAAATATTTTAGTTTGCACTTTTATCTGATGTGTTTCTTTTGAGTATTCATCTCAAGCTGCTTAAGGAATCTTCTCATTGATGACGCAAGGGAGGCGCCTGTTCTCTTCCTCCTTATGCTTTACCATGAACAATGCCTGTGTGCTTGCTAGGTACTAAAGGAAGCCTCCTCTCCCCACCATGTAACAGACTTGAGTCATTTTTTCCAGAACTTTTTTCAGACCTGGGAGAATGAGGACCCAAGAAGAGGAAAGCACTGGGAAGGGGAATTCAGGAATCTTAGATAAAACGCCCACACTGAACTGGAGGAGGACCTGGATCCAGTGACACAAAGGGCTTTCTGGATGTGCGTCCTTACCCATTCAAACATTTTATCTACATTACCTAAGGTTCATGCTGGCAGGTGGAGGGTTTGATATGGCAGTTGTGCTTGCAGACAGTGGGGAAGAGTTACATAGAATCACAACATGGTAAGAGATAAGCTGAATGAGCATCACTCTTTAAAACCGTCAGCCACATAAAAGACAGAACGAGGTCACTGCTAGGAAGAACTGGCCATACAGATCTGGCCACCTCCAGATGTAAGTGCCTTTACTGGTTTAAATCCTTGTCGGAGCATTGACTTCCTGAGCATTTTGCAAGTAACCTGCTTAGCAAAATGCTGAGGCTACCTGGGCTTGATTTCATCGTGGCCTGCTCCTAAACCAGCTTCTTGCCTGCCTGGTCTAGCACCCTATGCTTTCCCCACCATGTGGGCCTTGCCTATCTCTGGCACCTACTTTCATAACTGGAGTCTCCCTGGTGTCCACTCTAAGTAGGTTCTCACCTAATTAGGGATTTAGTTGTGAATTTTCTCCGATCCTCCCTGTCAGAATTTCCAACTAATCTATCTCCAATGCCTTTTATGTGGGTCTTTTTAGACTCACGGGATTTCCTACTCTGTAGCTGCTATAAAGATGGTAGAATGAATAGAGTATCTGATTCCATAGAATACATATATTTATAAAAACACTTCAGATTGGTATGTTTGAAGTAGTTGATTCTTTTTCCATGAAATAACATGCTAGTGTTATTGACTCTGAAGAGACCAGAGGCAAACAAAACTTCAGTGAAAGTGCTATGGGACACTGTGGATAGGGGGCTTCTGGGACAATGGGTCCTTGGGCCTGGGTACCCCACCAGTGCTTCATTCCTGGGTGCCCTTTCCTGACCACCCCAATAACTGACTGGTCCCCAAGACAGTAACCACATCCTGTGTATAAAAACAGTTATCTTCTACCCCAATAGAAGATTGGCTCACCTACTCCAAATAGACTCTAGGGCATTGTAACTCATGCTTCTAACGTGATAGTAGGGTTGTGGCCATCTAGGTAGAGACAACCGAGATGATCCAAACCAGGAAAAGACTAAAGGTCAGCACAGAAGCGATGGGCCGGTGGCTTTCCCACTTAGAGGTGGCCCCTGAGGGTCCAGTAAAGAGAGCTGGGACTCACAGCAGGTAGCAAATATATGCAGATATGGAATAAATGATAACATTAAATGAGATTACTATTTTCAACTTAGTGCTAAAAAATTGAATATCTCAATGAATTAAAAATTTTCTAGCAAAATAAAAATTATTCAAATTTATTCAGGAAGATGTAGAAAACTTAAATAGACCAATAACCATAGTGCCAAGTAGAAAACTTTGAGGAGAAAGGACTATCTCCAAAATTGATACTGGGACTGGATATATATATTTTTAAAGACATGTTCTTTCAAAGACTCAAGGACAGAAAACCGTTCTGCTATTTCAACAGTTTCAGAAATCAGAAAAGTGTGGAAAACTTCTTAATTCATCATTATGAGCTACCATAACCACAAAGTGGAACATGGAAAAGATAAAACAAGAAAGAAAACTAGAGAAATTTCACTTGTACATAAATCCTAAATAAACACAAGAGAATTGAACCTACTAGTTCATTTCCAGAACAATGCAAAATGATTAAGGATGTTTAATTAGACAATTAAGGATATTCAATATTAAGAATTATATTACTAAAATCAAGTATAAGGTCAAAAGACAAAAATCATATGACTCTTTTTTTTTGGTTACAAACTGGACAGTTACTTGAAAATATCCATCATCAATTTCTGGAGAAAAAAAAAAAATCTTTGTAGTAAACCAGCAATAGAAGAATGCTTCCTTAACAAAATAAAGCACATCTATCTCAGCAATATATTTAACAGTAAAAATACCGAAGGATGCTTGTTACTACCACTCTTCACAATATTCTATCAGTTCTAGTCACTGCAGTTAATTATAAATGAAAAATTGAAAACAGATTAGAAGTAACTTTTATCAAATGTCTACTGGGCCAAGGCACGTTATTTACAATATCTCAATGACCCTTGCAACAATTCTATTTTATGGTTTTGGACATCTCCATTTTGCAGATCAAGAAACTGAGGGTCCGTAATTAGCCCCAGGCAAGTGGTTCAGTGAGGAAACTGGCCCACATCTGCCTGACACCAAACCAGGCCTTTTCCTTTGTGCCTATTTTGAGACGTGAGCGATGGAGAGGTTGCTACTCTGGGTTCTGGGGCCAGGCTGCCTGCTGTGTGATCTTGTGCAAGCGTTTAACCTCCCTCTTCTCAGTTTCTTCTTCTGGAAAACTTCACTATTTAAGTGTTACCTATTTTTGCTATTAGTATTTTATGTTGGCTACCAACATCTCTTGTGCTAATTAGACATATTTTGGCTCAGGTAACCTTCAACCAGTTTAAGCCCTCTAAGGCCATGGCGGTGTCTCAAGGAATCCAGGATCAGGAATGCAGTTGGGCCTCAGGAACGCCAGGGACATGAGTGATATTGCCCTCCCTCATCCAGTTTCTCCCTTCGGCTTCTCTAAGCTCATTTCTCCTCTCTCACTGCCAACACCTCCTATGGTTTACATCCCAGAGTTCAAGCACATGAGACACCAAGTTGACTCCCTCTGACCTAGGTCTAAATTTTCAGCATGATTCTGACTGTTCTAACTCAGGTTGGATGCCCACCGGATCAATCATGAGCAACCAGGGAGGAAATCTGAGTCTCGAGTACTTTGCAGCAAGGACCACTTTGCAGCAAGGATCACTCTCTACCAGGGGGTGGGATCACTGTTGTATGTCTCTCAACCAGGGGGTGTGGCAATGGGGTTTCCTAGCACGGGGGACTGCAGCACAGACTGCCAACAGAGAATGTTTATTTGCTTTGAATTGGGTAGACCATAAGGTGGAATTTCCAAAGTCAGAATTACACTGGTTTCAAGGACTGACATGGGCAACAAACAAGTCCTAGTTTATTTTTAAGTAACTGTGCAACAAAGGCTTTACATAACCACAGACGGGATGGCTCTAAGCCAGTCCCATATGTACTGTAAAATATATTCCAGAGCCACGAACTATGATCTGGGACATGTTTGTATAACACAAAACACAGCAACTGTGTACAATTCAAATGTAAAACAATAGCAGATGGAAAAAAAAAATAGCTGATAAATTGCTGTGTGTGCAATTTCATAAATGAGAAAACACCTTCTAGTGATGGTGCACCGCCTTTATTTATCTTCTATATTTATCTTCCCTAAACTAAACAATTGCTTGTGGGGAAGTTGATTACATTTGCTGTTAACACAGGTTACAAAAGAGGAGGAAGTATGAGACAGAAAGAAAATACTTTTCCTTAGTCTCTGGACCTAAGATAGTGTGTCTAGGTATGAAGAAACTATCCCAATAATTTAAGCAAAATAAAGTGCTGAGGTTTCGAGCTAAGTCGCTTGACATAAATAGAGTTCAGAGGATAAACTAAAATAAGACCCTATAGAAGTAGCGGAGCCGCTCCCCTTGCCTGTGGGTGTGAGTCTGTTACTTAAATACCCGGCCCCAGTGCCCCGTTCGAGAGCCTGTGTGTGTGAGCTTGCGGGGCTTTGCTCACTCCTTTTTCTCCGTGGATCTCAGGAGTCTCGAACGATACTGCAGGCCAACCCAGCTCCTGGGGTGTAGCACTGCTCCCCGCTTTTTCTGTGCTGACATTCTGGAGGCCATGCTTGAACGCAGCTTCTGCCGTCTCAGCCTCTGCAACTCAGCACGTTATGACGCGCTGCCTGTGCTGGTGCCGCCTTTGCCCGACCAGGCTGCGGCTCCGCATCTGTGCTTTTTCCTGGCCTGTGCTCAGTTTTACTTTGCCAGGAGGGAGTGGCTCCTCCGTGTTGTCCTGCTTTCTTAGAGGGGCCTCGCGGAGGAGTTGCCTGGGCCCTAAGAGTTTACAGGGACTGCTTTTGAAGCTTGCTCACGTCCTTTAATCCCTAGGGCCACCAGGGCCTGGTGGGTGGAGGGAACAGCTACCACGTTCACCTCTACCCCTCAGGCCGTGTTGGGCACCCCCCGGCTCCCTACGCCATTCTTCTGCTTCTCGTGGGGGTTATTGTATCTTAAGGGCTCCCAGGTTCCCTGCTCAGAATCTGCTTTCTGCCGTTTCCCATGTGTGTCTAAGTTCCAACGATGGGTGCCCTTCAACTCCTCTTCACAAGAGAGACCTCAGCCCCCAGGTACCCAGCAGGTGCACATGCACACGGGGCTGAGGAGAGGAGGCAAGGCGGGTCAGCCCATGCAGCCTCCCAGCAGCGGGTGGTGGGTCCCAGCCTTTTCCCCATTCTAGCCACAGCCGGATGGGTCAGGAATGGAGCCTCCCCTGGGCAGTGAAGGGGCATGAGTCTCTCTCTCTGGCAATGTTTTTGGTGTAATTTGAAACCTCCCAGGAGATTCTGACATGCCATCACCATAAAACATATTCCTGACTTTTAAGAAACACATAAAGCATATTTTTCTACTTATTTATCAATTAGAGATGTGTTTCCATCCATTTAGACCTGAGACCACAGAAAGATTAGCAATAGAGCAAAATACCAAGAACCCACATTTAACAACAACAACAACAACAACAAAATCCTTTCTATTGAGGATCAATGAAGGCCAAGTCTCCTTTGTGTGGAAGGCATGCTCTGTTTTCCTTCAGATGAAGAGCACAGACAGTTCATGGTTACATTCCTCAATCCAAACCACATCCCGGTGGTTTGTGGGAACATTCCTGGACTCTGATATAAATTATTTTCATATCCTTGGTTTTAGTATGTTACAAGTTTTTGTTTTTGGTATCATCAACCCCTTCCCTCCTGCCAAAGAAAAATAACAGAATTGGGTGTTTTTTAATGTAAAGTAAAATACAAGTGATATATAAAATATTTTTAAAAAGTGAATCAACTCTGTCACCCAAGGTGACATTTGTGACTGATTACCAGTTGGTGAGAGCAGGGGCACACATATGTAGATGGGACCTCTGTGCCATCATGTTCCCACCACGGTACAGTACGGACACCCTCGATACATGCAAATAGTGGTTTTCATTATCCTTTAATATACTGCAAAATATTTCTTTTTAGGAATGCTCTATGCTTGGTTCAGCCCTTTCCCCTCTGATGGAAACATATATGTTTTTCATCTTTATCTGTCTGCTCATAGTTCCTGAGGGGAAGCCTGGACCCAGTGTGCCCTGGGACTGTGGAGTAACTTTGGGAATGAGCAGATGTCACTCTTGGTGCGTGCACGTCAGCACCTCCCCAGATGTCTGGGAGATGAACTTGACCTACGCTGAAGAAACAGCCACTCTGACCTTTCAAAAATACGTGGAGGGCTCTTACAGCAGGAGATCTGAAGGGAGCTAATATTATTGGCAAGGATTTCTCATATTTCCATCTGGGTTTTGCACATTTTAGTGAGAGTTCAAAAGGTAATGGAGTTTCACACATTTCCAGCACATCCTCCCAAGTGACTTAAAGGCCTCAAAAAGACTCAGCCCTCCTCTTGAACGCATTACTGTTTGTCGACTTGACTCCTCTTTGGGTCATTTGCCAATAATCCAAGCAAGGCAATGTGCTGTGGAGGATGATATCACAAGGTCTGATGTTAGGCTGCCTTGGTTTGGATCTTCTGACCTGTGTGACTTTGGGACACCTGTTTAATATCAGTTAACTCAACTGCAAAATGGGAATCGTAATGGCACCTACTGTATAGGACAGCTGCTAAGATGCTAAAAGTCCTCTGTACAAGGACTAGTGGTGGTCAGTCCACCTGAGAGTCTAATGAATTCCTATCCATAGACTGGCATGTCTAGTTTCTTACACTCAGAACCCTAGACCTAAAAACCCATTCTGAATTGAAGAGTGAAAATGTGGATTGGGCTGACAGTGGCTAGCCTGAAACTTCCTGCTGCAAACTTCTGCTCTGCTTACAAACAGCATTTATGTATGATGGTGCCTGGCACAGGTAAGGTCTCAATCGAGATTTGTTGAATGGAATTAAATTGAATTATCATCTGGTTTTATCCCAGTGGAGTGCAACTATACAAACCCACAGAAAATGTCTGAAATGTCATATACCATTTGAACTCTGTTTGACTAGGTTAATTGCTCAAATTTCCAATATCTGCAGTAGGTCTCCACCCAGGAAGATGGACAGAAAGAGCAAACTGCAGAGAAGAGTTTAGGGGTTGAGTCAATGTATGGAAAGATGTGGCAAATATTTTACATCAAAGCACTGAAATAGCAGGTCTCCCTCTCCCTTTCTTCTCTCCCTCTTCAGTCTCTCCAGTGAACCATTGTGGGGGAACATGTTTCAGCAGGAATTAGTATGTAGTGAGTTCAGTGTATTTTTCAACAGATTATTTAAATGAAAGCAGTTTTTGTAATGGCAAAAAAATGCAGTTGGGAAGTCTGCAAGAGGAATCTCTTATTTACAGGCCACGATTTTATGGAAGGGGAAGCAGGATAGCTCGCCAAGCCAAGAAAATAAAAGACCTAATAATACTCTGGAAGGACATTTTGGATAGTGAAAGAAAAGACTTTAAAAGGCTTCTAGTTAATCCTTTTATATGAAAGTGATATAAAAATTGAGTGAAACCCTCAGTGCAGCACCCAGGCAATATGCCAAGTCTGAAAAGGCTCTGTAGGGCATTTCTGGCAGTTTTATTTCCTGGCATTAAACTTGGGCTGATAAGGATTGATTCAAGGGGCCTCCTGGTTTTGGTGACCTTCTTAGTCTCTTCTTCTTGACCTGTTGCCCCAACAGATCAGGCTACTTATCTCCCTTTGCTTAATTCTTGGCTTCTGCATCTTTTGATGCATCACAGCCCAGCATGAAAAATACTCCCTGATAAGCTTCAGACTTGGGAGACGCAAAGCTGGGCCTTCCTGCTTGGAGAGGTGATCACATGGTGCACTGGGCACTGTAAAGAGGCTGGGCATTTGGTGATAATGTGCTTGGCTCTTGTGCCTTTGGTGAGGAGATGGGGGCTGAGGCAGATGCAGGAACACCTGGCAGGACACTGAGATCTGCTAAAAACTCTGCACACAGTCGTTAGTCTATAAAGGCCTCTTCTAACCACTATGGCATCTTCTGGAGCACAAATGTCTGTTGAAACGAACACTGTACTGGCAAATTTTAGGGGTTCACACATTTTGTTGGGTTAGTAAATGAGGCCAGAGGGTTCCTATAACTGCATCCATGCCTGGATGCCCCCAGGACACCATTGTAATGTCCTGTTTCCCAAGCCATGATTCTGGGGACTGCATTCACCTATGCATTGCCTACCACCTGCAGGTTGACAACCAGCTGGTTTGAGTCAGCTGAGTTCTAGAAGATTCTGTCTATAGCAGTCATGTTTTCTATCTCTGATACTCCCTGGATCTTTCCCAGACACTGCTTCCCTGGTAATGGACCAGGATCTGCATGGGTTAAGTTCCTTTAAGGAGTCTTTTGCAGTTCTCAAAAGAATAGAGTTGGTTCCTCAGCCTCGGCACTATTGATGTTTGCTTTCTGGTGTATTATAGGATGTTTAACAGCATCTCTGACCTCTATCTACTAGACGCCAGTAGTACCAGCCTCCCAAGCTGTGACAACCCAAACTACCTCCTGACATTGCCAGTGTCCACTGGCGGTGGAGAGTGATGGTGCAAAATCAACCTCTCTTGAGAACCACTGGAATAGAGCATAGGGTGTGGGAAAATACATCTAAACATGTGATGACATACTGTTTTCTAACTTGCCTTTCTTGAAAACTTGAGGAAGGCTGCCTGGGCCCTCCGGGGCAATGCACATCTTACCGCTATGGCTTTGTGCTCCACTCTGCACATCTGATCAGCTTTTTATCATTCTCTCAATCTGTAAGTGTACTTCCTACCCCACCAAATATCATCTTAAACTCCCACCAAGAATTTGGGCTCCAGGTTTCTTTTGGGGAAGTGATGAGCGGGGAGAATAATTCCTTCTGAATGCTTCAGGGAGTGTCAACATTGCTGAGGGGATGATGCAGGATCTGAGTAAAGAAAAAGAGTGAGCTCCTGGAGAATGAGCATCACAAGCTGGGGGACAGCTTAGGGATCTAAGGTGGGAAGGTGTGTGGTTTGTTTGAGCAATGCAAAAAGGCCAGTGGGGGTGGACCCCAGAGTGAGAAGGGGGAAATGGCAGAACATGAGTTTGGAGAGGCACCCAGGGGATAGATCATGCCGGACTTGGCGGGCTATGGGAAGGACTTTAGATTTCATTCTAAGTATGATGGGAATCCACTGGAAGTTTCATGTAGGGCCTTTGGAATGAACTGATGTGTTAAAATGATCACTCTGGATGCTGCATGGAGAGAGGTGAGTCTGGCAAGAGTGAAGGCTGAGGCCTGTCTGGAGGCTTCTGCATCCAGATGGGAGGTGATGGTGGCTTATACTGGGGGTGGTAGTGGAGGCGATGAGGTGAGAGTCTGGATGTATTTTCACGATAGAGCCCAAGGGATTTACTGATGCATTTAAGGGGAGAGATGAGAAAAAGAAAGGCAACGGGAACAGTCCACGGCCTTGGGCCAGAGCAACTGGGTGCCATTTACTGAGATGGGAAACACCAGAACAGAGGGTTTGGAGGAGGAAATGGCGAGTTCTCTTTCAGACATATTACGTCTGTGCTGCCTATTTATATCTGAGTGGAGCTGTGAAGCAGGCCGTTTTACTGAGGAGTCAGTGCTTCCGGGCACAGGGCCGTGCTACAGATGTCACTGTGGGGCCGTCAGGATGCAGATGGCATTTGAAGCCAGGCATCTGGACAAGATCACGGAGGAAGTTTGTGCAGATGGAGAGGCGGACCCAGGGCTGAATGTTAATTGATGCAGCATTTGGGGATCTGGAAGATGAGAGGCAACCATAAAGTACATGAGAAGGAACAGGCGGTGAGGCTGGAGGAACAGGGCTGTGCAGCACATGGTGCAGGAAGGAGGCCGAGGCCAACTGTGTCAAGTGCCTCTAAGATCAGGAAGTAGGCGGTCTGAGAGTCACCAGATGGCTTTGACAACCTTCATGAGGGGTGCAGGGGAGGAAGCTGGCTGGAGAGAATGGGAGAGGCAGTGGAGAAAGCCAGCACAGATAACTCTTTCTAGGAATGCGCTTCTAAAGGGGAGCAGTGCGGTGATCAGTGGAGGAGGGTGTGACGTCAATGGAGGTTTGGGTTTTTGTTTTTTCAATGTAGGGGAAATTGCAGTGTGTTCATACATTTCCAATTTCAACAAACTTATCAAGTGCCTACTATGTGCCAGGTACATAGAAAGATCCTAAGGTACCCATTCATTTTGAGTTTACAAGCTAAGAAGGGAGATAGACACAGCAATGCAGCATCTCATCACCACAGAGCAAGTGGTGGAGAAGAGGAGTACACAAGGTGCTGTGAAAACTCAGGGGAGGAAGCACAGCTTGGCTCTGGGGGCGTTAAATCCGGGCAGGCCACCTGAAGGAGGTGACAAGTGAGGTAAGCCTAAGAATTAGCCTGGAAGAATGAATAGAAATTAGTCTGCTTTAAGAAGGCAGGGAAAGGCTTTCCAAGAAAATAAAATCACATTGGAAAAGAATAAGGAAACATAATGGGATGTGTTTAGAACAGCATGCAATTCATGATTACTAGAGCGTACAAAATGAGGAAGGATAAGACATGAGATAAGGTTGTGGAGAGAGATAGCAGGAGGCCCTGGAAGGTCTTATTTTCCATGCCAACAAGTTCACCCTTTAAATTGTAGATGATGAGAACCCATTGACCGGTTTAAACAGGGGAGTGATGCGTTTGTTTCGGCATTTTTAGAGAAATCACTTTGCACCCATATGAAGGATATAGATTTTAGGAGGGGACAGATTTGGAGGTTATTACAATATGTTAAGGGGATCATGCTGAACACTTTGGAGGCACATCAGCAGGACAGTGAGATGCAGCAGAAGAGGAGGACAGGAAGAAGTGACTTGGTGGGAGAGAGTAATTGTTAACTTGGAGGAGGATCAAAATGGAGATGTCTAGTAGGTATTTTGATAATAAAGTTTGAAGCTTAACAGAAAGGTCAGAGCTGAAAATATAAATTTAGAATTCATATGTTAGTATGGAGAGAAGTTTATAAAGCAGTAAACTTTGATTACATTGCTATATTTTATATAAAATTATATCTGTCCATCCATCCATCCATCCATAAAAGAATATGGAAAAACTTAGGTCAGAAGAATAATGACATTTATTTCTGTATGGAGATATTTTCTTATGTATATTAAATTTTTTCATAATGAGTGTACCTTACTGATATGATAAAACTATGTTTATTTACTTATAAGACGTAATAAAAACTAGGTGACAATGGCATGTCAGAATCTAAGGGGGTAGAGCTTCAAATAGCAGTGTGTATCTACTGCAGTAAAGTGTCCATTAAAGTAAAATGTGTGCCGGGTGTGGTGGCTCATGCCTGTAATCCCATCGCTTTGGAAGGCTGAGGTGGGTGGATCACCTGAGGTCAGGAGTTCGAAACCAGCCTGGCCAATATGGTGAAACTCCATTTCTACTAAAAAAAAAAAAAAAAAAAAAATTAGCCAGGCATGGTGGCACAGGCCTGTAATCCCAGCTACTCGAGAGGCTGAGGTGGGAGAATCGCTTGAACTTGGGAGACAGAGGTTGCAGTGAGCCAAGACTGCACCACTGCACTCCAGCATGGGTGACAGAGCGAAACTCTGTCTCAAATAAATAAATAAATAAATAAAAATTAAAAAAGTAAAAAGTGGTAAGAGTTCACTGGCTCTGTTGATTAGATGGTCTCTGCTGCTCATGGAAAGGGCAGTGCTGGTGACGATTACTGAAATCAGACTTCAGTAGGTGAGGAAGTGAGTGACGGAGAGGAGCAGAGCAGGGGGAGAGCATGAAGTGTAAAGATCCATGAGAAAGGGATGACTGCTGGAGAGGCATGGAGATGGGGACTGGTGGGCCTCCAGCCTGAGTGGGTGGGTCCACCTGGAGTGGAGGAAAGGACTCCAGGGAGGGTGTTAAGGTTGGGTAGCATTTGTATTTGGGGTGAGAAACTGAAGTTGTCATCTCAGTGTTTCCATTTCAGTAGGGTCTGAAGTTACCTCACAGTGGAGGTGATTTTGGTTGGTGGAGGCTTTTGGGACAGTAAAATGGAAGATGCCTCCATAACAGGACTGGTGAGCTTTGCTCTGCCACTTTCTGAGGTCAGAGAGTATAATTTAGAATTGTACCCTTTCTTGGAATTACTTCATTTTCTCCAGGGCTAGAGTTATAGAAAACTACCCTGGCATGGAATGGGGAAGAGTGAGTTACAATACTAATCCACAGTGGCATTTTGTCGTCAGATGGGGTGCAAGCATGGAGCAGGGAGGGAATTGGGTGTGCAGGGAACAAAGGCGCTCAGGAGGCCTGGGATGAAGGAGGCCATGCCAGACTATGAGGAGACAGAGAATCCAAGGTGAGAACAAGCTTGGCAAGGAGCGGTGGTAGGGGGAGGAGGTGGGAATGCCGGCTGTAGAATGATTGACAGTGGGATTTTAGAGTGTTCAGTTTCTGACATGGCACAGTTCTGGGTGATAATGAGGTTGGGAGGGCCACTGTGGGAGCAGGTGGCTGGAGTGGAATGTAGGTCACTGCCACAGGGGTTAGGTAGGTTTGGTCTATTCTCTACACCCACATTTATTCAGGTACTGTTTTGAGGAATGTATAAAGAATCCCCTCCTCAATGCCCCATAAAAATTGTTTCAATATTGCAGATGCAAGGCATTATTTATATTTGGTTTTCATAGCCTCCCTCTGTGTGGAAACGGTTTTACAAATTAGCTGAGAAAACTTGAAGTTTTCTTCATCTGCCATGAAAGAGACTCTGCCAACACAAGATAATGACAGGACATTATCTTCAGATTGCTAATTAGTAAGTGAAATGAATGTCTAGCCCTGGTGCCGCCAAGTCCCCTCCTTTAATATCTGCCCTGCAGGGGGGCAGAGGAGTGAGACCAGAGCTGCTTCCCCTCAACGTGGTAGGCCAAGTGTGTGGTGTGCCTCCCTTTTAGAGAAAGCACTTCTAAAAGTACCTTATGCAGACTCTTAACATACCCTCTGACTATATAGAGATGGCAAATAACATACTTAGTATTGCTCTTCAATTCAACGCAAAACTAGTTGTGGTAAAATTGATCATTTGAAAGTGTGGATATTTTTTGACCCAGCATTCTGGTTAGCTTGTGTTAATACTGAATGTATCAACTGCATTTTCACAGATTATAAGGATGAAGTTAGGTTAATGTGGAAAGGAGTTGAGGAACAAAGATCTAGGAAAATAAACCTTCCCGTAAATGTAGAGAACATTACCCCACCTTTGATTTCCTCCTGTGTCTAGATGTGTCCAGGTATGTTATCTGGCCCTCAAAGATGCTTTCATTGACTTCTAAGGCATGATTTCTCCTTAGCCTCCAAGTATTCTTTACTGGGAGAGTTCAAATATTTTGTTTTGCAGTATCATGGATGCTCATGACTGAGATTATGTCTACAAGTCGCAAAAACAATGTGCATTTAATTATCCAGGCAAGCAGCCTTTCATGGTCAAACGACTGAACAATTCATTGGACAAAATTAATCAAAGTAGTTATTAATGGACCAAAATAGCTCAGCTCTCAGTTTAGCTATTAACGTTAGCTAATAGCTCAGTTTTGAGTTATTTAAGTTTCTAGCTATTTACCATTGTCTGAGCCTCAGTCATTAGTTCTCCAGGTTGACTTTTTTGTGAATTTGCTTTATGAGCTCAGGCAAACAGCTGAAATTTTTTTCACCAGTTTGCCTGTTTACCTTGGGAGAATACTACTGATTTCTTCTCAGAGGCCTTTGAGAGCCGTTGGAAAGATTGGTGAATTTTCTATCAAAATCTTGTGTATTCTTCAGAAACAGACACTCCAAAGGTTCAGAGTGAAATATAATACTGCATTATTAAACTTGGAGGTTTCCATGATGGGAAGTATCTGAATGGGTTGAATATTGGCCCTCACAAGATATGCCCATGTCCTAAACCCTAAACCCTGGTACCTGTGACTGTGATGTTATTTGGAAAAAAGAGTCTTTGAAGATATAATTAAGTAAAATATCTCAAGATAAGATGATCTTGGATTATCCAGGTGGGTCCTAATCCATTGATAAGCGTTCTTATAAGAGATAGAGAGGACACAGGAACCGATGAGAAGGCCATGCAAGACAGAGGCACAGACTAGGGTGATGCAGCCACAAGCCAAGGAGCCCTTGAAACCCCAGAAGCTGAAAGAGGCAAAAAAGGGTCTCCCCTGGAGCCTTTGGAGGGAGTGTGGCCTTGCTGACACCTTGATTTTGGCCTTCTGGCTTCCAGAACTGAGAATGGCCAGTGTGTGGTAATTTGCTACAGCAGCCTTAGGAAAGTGAGGGAGCGCCCACTCACAGCATAGCCCTCTTCCTTGCTTGTTCAGAACACTTTTCACTAAGCATAGGATCTTGTAATTTTTAAGTTGTTCCACTAAAGTAATACATTTAATTTCATTCAAGAAGAGAATTTATCTAGTTTTAGAATGAGACACAGTGTCTAGTTCCAAGCCCAGTATTATATAGAAAATTTGATCATAAAAAGCTGCTTGCCTGGATAACTAAAGTGCTCTGAAACCTGCTATATCCTCATCTATTTTTTTTTTTTATTTTTTTTTTGAGACAGGGTCTCACTCTGTCGCCCAGGCTGAATGCAATGATGCGATCTCGGCTCACTACAGCTTTGACTTCATGGGCTCAAGTGATTCCCTCGCCTTAGTCTCCCAAGTAGCTGGGACCACAGGTGCACACCACCACGCCTAGCTAATTTATTTTTTGTAGAGACAGGTCTTACTGTGTTGCCTAGGCTGGTCTCGAACTCGTGGACACAAGCCATCTTCTTGCCTTGGCCTCCCAAAGTGTTGGGATTACAGGTGTGAGCCACTGCACCTGGCCCTGCTATATCTTTATCTAACTGGATAATCCAGGAAGGTGAGGTTTAGAAGTCTTAATTATTTGAGCTACACAGACCAGAAAATACAGGAATGGCAATGCCACTGTGTTCCAGGCAGAACCCAGAGTGCCTCATTGACCCTTTAAATGTTATTATCTCTCTCTTACCTGTGATGCATTAGTCAATGCACAATATTTCCATATATCTGAGTCAGGTTAAAAAAAAAATCAAGTTGGGCTAAACCAAACAATGTTTAGAATTTCCATTCATTCATTCACTCATTCATTCTTTCCACAAATCATAAGTTATCTATCATCTGCAAGGCACTGTGCTAACTGCTGGAATACTTAGTGAACATAATAGACAAGGCCCTCATGCTCCCGTGGAGTGTACAATCTAGTGACATTATGCTCCAGGAAGATGTTAGAATTATTTAAATATGACCTAAGTCTAAACTGATGTAGCATTCTGTAATTTTCACACGATTGGCAAAATAATAATGGCTCTGACAACATCAAGTTGCCATGCCACACAAGATCTATGTACTGATATAATCAGGATACCAGAAATACCTGAAGCTATTTAAGTAATTGGTTCTGAATTAATTGCATAGATAGAGGGAAAATATGGAATGCATAAGCCAAACAATATACTAAATCAGCATAATATTGAGGTTTATGACTATGTTCTGTGATGCTTTATTGTTTTGAAGATTTATTTACTAATGATATTTTTCTTTAGATAATAGAATTAATTGATATTCTTTAAAATTAGACTATAAAGAGAAAGTCCATAGAAGTCTGGACAGTAGGGACAGCCAGTGTAGCCTCTGTTTGCTATTCATCATCTGAAAGTAGGAAGTCTCCCCTTTCCACCCCTAAAGGTCCCAAGGCTGATCTGTTCTCAGCCTAGGCTGGAGGATCCATCTCCTGAATTACATCACACACTTTCCTAGAGATCTACAGTGATTCCCATTTATCGTTCACAATGATATTCCTGATCATTAGTTGTATATATCTCCACCAACCACTCCCCCTTCTCAGATCCTGAGATTATTGGGCTATCTTGGTTCTGTTCTCAATTTGATTAGGATTGTACTTCTGTCCCTGGTCCACCTCTGCCAATGTCATTTTCAGTACTTTTTCCAGTTGTGTTATTCTTAATTGAGAATAACCCATGCTAGGTGGTTTACATTGGCACCCCCCCCCCATTATTCCAGTTTCTGTTGCTGTCAAACTCTTTACGTTCCACCCCCGCTGAATGTATCCCTCCTTTCATGAAACTGGGCTGAACAGAAAGACGTCTTTATACTTACATATAATTTGCTTTTTAAACCTCTCCCAACAGACAAAAAGACTTTTGAATGCAATATATTGATTCTGTTAATTCTATTTGGCATTTAAACATCCAGGAAATGAACTGATTTCATGGAAAGTACATTTTCAGTAATTTAAATAATAGTTCCAATTTTGTTAATTTTCATACTCAGAGTCAAGCCTAAAAATTTCTCAGCCACGATGCTGACCACATATTCTGACTGATTCTTGGGCTTGATATTGTTACTAGAGTGCTTTACTTTCCTTTGTCCTCGAAGCAAATTTCTAACGTAGGCAGCATTGATGTTCACTTGTGTAATCAAGCCATAATACATTCATAAAAAAGAGTTTTGAATCAACAAATAAAGCCTAATTTTTAAGCTCTATTTTATAACAGGATGCTGAAATAAGATAATGTAAAGAGTCTCCTCAAGTTAATTAACTCTGATTCTTGTGAAAACCTCCTCAGTTTAAATCCTGATATACCAGGGAAATTTGGAGACTTGTAAATAGCATTTCATGCCCCTGTACAGGACACAGGAGCTCCTTCCACCTCCCACTAATGCTTGCTTACATAATTTTGCAGTAACTTCTTTTCCAAATATTACAAGCACACAGGAGAGCAAGAGGTGAAACAATAGCCCCAAACCCGGATCTCCACAGTCTCCAGTAGGAACATGTGCAAAAAAAATTCTTTCAATTTTAGCTCTGCAAGGGCATGTCAAAGCCTCTCCACTCCTCTCTTCCCACCTACAAATAAGGGATAATAATGTTAATATTTGCTTACTTACCTCACAGGAGAATGAAAAGAAAGAGTAATTTAATGTTAATAGGTTCTTTGAAGACGAAAAGTATTTCATAATTGCTAAGTTCTATTACATTTTTTAAAACCCATCTCAAAGATACCCCTCTTTCCTTATCCTCCTAACTTTGTTTAATTAAAAATAATTGTCCTTTCTCAACATCATTATTTAAGTGCATAAGACCTTCATGACATTCCCACACAATGTATGTTGCCATGCTTTACTCAGTGTTACTGCCTTCAGGTTCGGGCCTTTCATATTTTCTAACTTCTTATGTATTAGAAAGTCTAGTGAAAACCTATCGTGTCTGCCTGGGGTAGATTTCATTTCAGAGTGTGAAAATTGTATGAACAGCCAGCTTTTCTTCCTCACACTCTTTGAAAGGCTCTTGATGCTGCTGGCATCTAAGGCAGAATTTCTCAAAGGTGGGGGTGACCCTTCCATTGGTATCTGAGTCCCTGGGGTGTTTGTTAAGATCTAGCCTGAAGATCAGACTCTATGGGGTGGGTTATGGAAATCTGCATTTAAAATAAGTTCTGCAGTTGCTGACTAAAATTTGAGAACCACCCATTCCAAGTCCCTCATCATATTTTTAAGATGAAAAACATAATCTGAAGGTCAAAAGTGAAGTTTTTTGCCTTAGGCATCACTCATTGCATTTTCCTCATGGATACTGGAAGAACGGATGGAGGACAAAGGCTTTTCTAGAAGCTGAGAGTATGAAGGGTTCTACTTGGCCTCCTCTCACACCACCACCTACAGGCACATGCATCCTTGCCTCCTCACACCCCACTAATAAGGGGGGGTCTTTTTATCTAATCCCCCTCATATCACCAGCCTCTCCCTCTCTCTGGTTCTTGCTTTTGTTGCCTCTCTCATTAGTAAGTACATCTGCAATCTACACTTGCCGTTTATTTCCCTCAATCTCAAGGAAAAAGGGGCTGACTCTTTTTCTTTTTTCTTTTTTTTTTGAGATGGCGTTTTCCTCTTGTTGCTCAGGCTGGAGTGTAATGGTGAGATCTCTGCTCACTGCAACCTCTACCTCCCGGGTTCAAGCAATTCTCCTGCCGGGGCTGACTCTTTTTCAAAGTTAATCTCTCCACTTGGGCTATCTATCCCCTTTCCCTGCCTCCTCTGGGCTCTTGTTCCATCCACTTTTTGCTCTCTCTTATAATTCAAGACTTTCTCTCTCTTCTGACATTGTCTCCTCAAAGGCCTTGCATCCTTCTAGCGGCCCCACACAGCCAAGCTCCTAGAAAGAGCAGTTTTCAGGGCTGTTTGATGCTGGTATTTAAAAATATGAGCAAGGCCAGGCATGGTGACTCATGACTGTAATCCCAGCACTTTGGGAGGCCAAGGTAGGTGAATCACCTGAAGTCAGGAGTTCGAGACCAGCCTGGCCAACATGGTGAAACCCCTTCTGTACTAAAAATACAAAAATTAGCCAGGTCTGGTGGCACACACCTATAATCCCAGCTACTCGAGAGGCTGAGGTGGGAGAATTGCTTGAACCTGGGAGGCAGAGGTTGCAGTGAGCCAAGATCTCGCCATTGCACTCTAGCCTGGGAGACAAGAGCGAAACTCCGTCTCAAAACAAACAAACAAACAAACAAACAAACAAACAAACAAGCAGAACTACCTTTGGAAAGTGAACACACAGTACAAAGAGTAAGGGGAAGCGCCAGCAATAACATCTGCACCACGGAGCTGTTTTTGGAATAAATACGGGGGAAGCGGAGTTTTGATTCTTTGCAGCTCCCTCTCCTCCTGGCACAACCAAATTTCCCTGGTTCTGGCTTTTATACCAAGGCCAGCATTGCTGTCATTCCCTGTGCTCTGTGCACATTCTTGTGGGCTGAGTTCAGGGTTTGGCCATTGGCTAGTCTCCTGTCTCCACAGCTAATAGTGGGTTTGGTGTAGGCCCTGGCATCCCCACCAGTGGTTTGCTTTGTAATTTTTCCCTCTTGGTCTGTGGGAGGACTGAGGCATGGCGTCTGGAACTCCTGTGCAGCTGCAGGCTTGCTTGGAGGGTGAGGTGGTTGTTGTGGGGCAGGTAAGAGCACACCAGGGCCATAGCTAACCTCCAGCCTTCATAAAGAGCCCACGGCAACTCTGTGGGAATCCTTCCAGCAGCCCACTTATGGCTGGAGACAGAGGTGTGGCTTCTGTCTAAGCTTTTCCCTCTGACTCAGTCCAGGAGGCCACTGTCTTGGGAAGCAAATGATAACAGCATCTGGGAGATTCTCTCTAGATGGACTAGCAGGGACTCAGGACATGAACTCAGTGGACTGACTGCACCGAGACTCACCTGGTCATTACTTGAAGGTCATTACTTAAAGTAAGTTCTTCAGTTGCCAACATTTGAAAACTAAAGTGTGTGGCTCAATTATGCTGGTCCAATAACCAGAGAGGTCTAATATACGAGCGTCTTAGTTCATTCCTGTGGCTATAACAAAATACCATGGCTTGAGTAATTTATAAATAATAGAAATTCATTTCTCACAGCTCTGAAGGCTGAGAAATCCAAGATCAAAGTGCCAAAAGATTCAGGGTCTGGTAAGGCCTTGTTCTCTGCTTCTAAGATGGACACCTAGATGTATCCTCAAATGGCAGAACAGGAAGAGCAAAAGGGACTAAGCCACTCTCTTCAACCTCTTTTATAGGGGGACTGATCCCATTCACAAAGGTGGAGCCCTCATGACTTAATCACTTTCCCAAAGGCCTCATTACTTTTTGTTGTTGTTTGTTTATGAGATGGAGTTTTGCTCTTGTTGCCCAGGCTGGAGTGCAATGCAATTAGGCTCACTGCAACCTCTGCCTCCCAGGTTCAAGTGATTCTCCTGCCTCAGCCTTCCTGAGTAGCTGGGATTACAGGCATGTGCCACCATGCCTGGCTAATTTTTCTATTTTTAGTAGAGATGGGGTTTCACCATGTTGGTCAGGTGATCCACCTGCCTCGGCCTCCCAAAGCTCTGGGATTACAGGCATGAGTTTCCTTGCCCAGCCAAGGCCTCATTTCTTAATACCATCACCTTGGGGGTTAAGTTCCAACCTATGAATTTTGGAAAAACACATACATTCCAACTGTAGCAATGACATATTCCAAGGTTGAAAATGTTTTCCTAAAACTCTAGGCCTACAGAAATACTTTTTATCCTGCAAAAAAATTTTGCTTAACCTTTTCTTTTTCCAGTCTTCCATCACAAAAACAATGGTTCTCAACGGAGTGGTTTTGCCTTCTAGGAGAATTATGGCAATGTCTGGAAACATTTTCGGTTGTGACAGCTGGGGGTGGCCGTGGTGGTGCTACTGTACCTAGTGGGCAAACTCACTCTCTCAAGGCCTTTTGTGAGGGCCTTACTCCCATTCATGAGGACTCTGCTCTCATCATTTAATCACTTCTTAAAGGCCCCACCTCTTAATATCATCACATCGGTGATTAAGTTTCAACATATGAATTCTGGGGGATGCGTCATTCAAACCACAGCAGGCACTCTTATGTCCTTTTGGTGAACTAGGAGGCTGAGACTCAGATAAGTCAAGAAAGCTGCCCAGGGTCTACTGAGAGTTGGAGCAGGCATGAAACCTGGGTTTGCCTTTTGCTGTGTGGCACCTGCCTCAGGACCTGAAGGGTGCTGCCTCCATGCCAGAAACCACGCTGGCTGCAGAGGGCAAACCCGAACAATAAGATGCTGCCCTGATCCAGTTTCAAAGCTAACACAAAGTGGCCAGGGAGGGATGCAAGGAGAGACGCAGACAGTAGATTAGAGCAGTGCTTTCTCAAGCTATTTTGCACGGAAGCATAGAGATGGGGAGGAGGAAGAGCCTGAGGGGCTCAGTGGACCAGTCACCCCTCCTCCTTGCCAGAGCCTGGCTTCAATTCCATCTGTTCTAGATTGGAGAACAAGGTTCCAGCTAAAAGCGTTTGAAAATCTTTGTTTTTTAAAAGAATTCAAGAGAAGATGAACATATTTGTCTTGAGAAGGTTCAGGAAATCATGAAGAAATCATGCAGTATTTTAAGTGGATTTTCAGGGTGGGAAATTTGCGCCCACGTAAATGAGAGAAGAGGAATAGAAGAAACGATCGAGCACATATGGGCAGCGGAGCAAAGCCTAAGGAAGCGTGGGGAGGGCAGAGGAGGAGCTGCCGGGAAGAGGCAGATGGTGTCTCAAGGCAGGTGGTCTTGTGCTTTGGCTGTCCTGAGAATGCGAGGAGTCCAGACTCCATTTTGTAGACAGTGGGGAATTAGTAAAGAGGTCTGTGCTGAGCAAAGGGGGGAGAAATGGCAAAGAGAGATAAAGAAGGGAAGAGACCAGGGGTAGGGCGAGCATAGTTGTACCACGTAAGTGAGGCATTTACAATATGCCACGAACTCACGTGTAGAACAGTTTGGAGAATCCAGCATCAAGTCCTTAGGTGCTGAGAATTGTGCATTGATGAATGCATATCTAAGATATTTGTTTTCCACTAATAATTAAGCTAAGACATTTATACCAAATGGCATCTTGGCTGTAAGAGATTTATTTATTTTTTACACACAGATGTAATTTTTATATAGATTTTGGCTTCTCCTGGCATGGCTGGCTGGCTCCTGTCACCTCAGCTCATCTCCTGTGATACATATTGATAATCTAAAATGTGCCCTTCCATTTTTAAAATCTGAATCATATAATCACATACTAATATATTTATATTTACGTATCTCTAGCTACATACACACAGGCTTGGCGTTAGTATTTTTCAATTTTTGAATTGCATTCTTCATGCTTTTCTGTTTTTCTTCTCTCAAAAATATCTTGAGGAAATCTCTCTCCATCACCCGGAAGCTCTAATTCAGTCTTTTTTATGCCCCATATGACTGTGCAGTGTGGATCTGCTGTAATACATGTAACCATTCCCCTGCTGATGGACATTTGCATTGCTTCTAGGTTTGTGTCTTTACGAACACTGCTGAAATAAACACACCAGTGTGTTTTGTGCAGCAGTCCAGCATAGCTCTTACAAGTCTGCACTCAGCCAGCCGCGGTGGCTCACGCTTGTCATCCCAGCACTTTGGGAGGCCAAGGCCAGCCAATCATGAGGTCAGGAGTTTGAGACCAACCTGGCCAAAATAGTGAAACTCCGTCTCTACTAAAAATACAAAAATTAGCCGGGTGTGGTAGTGGGCACCTGTAGTCCCAGCTACTCAGGAGGCCAAGGCAGAAGAATCCTTGAACCCGGGAGGTGGAGGTTGCAGTGAGCCAAGATTGCGCCATTGCACTCTAGCCTGGTGGCAGAGCAAGATTCTGTCACACACACACACAAAAAAGAGATAAAAAGGAAAATTCTGCACTATAGAGTTAGACTGCATGTGATTGCTCCTCACCTCTGCCACTTACTAGCTCTTATACTGGGCAAGTTTAAGCCTCTATGGGTATCAGTTTCCTCATTTGTAAAATAGAGGATTGTAACAGGTTATGTAATTCATGTAGAGCCTTTGCAAAAATACCTGGCCCATAATAAGGGCTCAATAAATATTACCTGTTATTATAAAAGTACTGGATATTAGTGCTTTTGTTTCTATGAGATAACTTTATGGGCTAAAGGGTATATGGGTTTTTAAAATTTTAGTTTATATTGTGGGTTGGATTCCCCCTCAAAAGGCTGTAAAATTGCTTCATGCATGTTTCTACCAACAATGTATGAAAGCATCTTTTTACTCATGTCCCCTCCAAAGATAAATAACTCTTTAATTTTTGGCAATTTGATCGTTATAAAATGATATCTCATTGTTACCTTAGTTTTCATTTCCTTCACCATTGGAAAAGTTCAAATTTTTTAATGGGTTTATCAATCATTTGAATTTGTTCTTCTCTGAACAGATTTTTCTTATTCTTTGCCAATTTTCCCAGGGTTGTATCTCCTCTTTTTTTCAAGTTGTAAGAGTTCTTTGAAATGTGTATTACAGATTTTCAACCTCTGATTTTCTTGAGTCGCAAAGATTAATTTTCAAGATCAAAGCTTGTCTTTTGACCTTGTTTATGGTATTTTTGTCATGAAAGTATTTTAATTTTTATATATTCAAATACATCTTTCTTTTTTTTTTGAGACAGAGTCTCACTCTGTTGCCCAGGCTGGGGTGCAGTGGCACGATCCCGGCCCACTGCAACCTTCGCCACCCGGGTTCAAGCAATTCTCCTGCCTCAGCCTCCCGAGTAGCTGGGATTACAGGTATGTGTCACTAGGCCTGGTTAATTTTTATATTTTTTAGTAGAGACGGGGTTTCACCATGTTGGCCAGGATGGTCTCAAACTCCTGACCTCAAGCGATCCACCCGCCTTGGCCTCCTAAAGTGCTGGGATTACAGGCGTGAGCCACTGTGCCCGGCCTTTCTTTTCTTTTATAGATTCTAGTTGTTGATTAAAAAGATTCATTGTCTCTAAAAAGGTCTCTACCACTCAAGGTTTCTTGAGTTCATTTTATGTTCTCAATAATTTTTATGTTCTAGCATATGCATAAATTCATGTAGATTTTCCTGAAGAAATTTCATTCCTTTTTTTCCAAGTGTTTTCAAAGTTGAGAGGAATCTAACATAATTTTCTTTTGGTTGCATACCCAGTTACAGTATGGGCCTCATTAACTAAATAGTTCATTCTTTTCCTACTGAAAGTGTCTCACATGTTCTAAAGAAAGCTGGGTTCAGACATAGGACAGGCAGAGTCCTAACCAATCCCGCACATTCTATGGTGACTTCTCATCTAATTTTTGCTCCACATCTTCTTTGAGAATTGATAGGGAGGCTACTGAGATTCAGCCAGAGATGGGGTCAGCAAAGCTCTTGTAGATGTTCATGAAAGAACCCAGGAACTGTTGTTAGGGGTAGGGCTGGGGCTGGGGCTTACCTGATCTTAAACTCAGATCAAAAGTCCACACTGAGCTCTTCTGTCAGGAGGGCCCTGGGAGGTTGAAGGGCCATGAGACACCCAGTGGGATCTCATAATGTTGTGGTTTCTACCTACTAATTCAAGACTCTGCAGATGTAGCAAAGGATATTTAAAGTGTGTTATCCAGGACTTCTTAAGTTCCATAAAACTCTACAATTACACTTAATACCCACTTACCCACTTGGCCAAACTCTAAACATGCACAAAAGAGCTTCCCTCCTCCCCCACTTCCCCTTGCTAAAGACCTGAAAACAGAAGATTTTTACCACCCAGGGAGTATCTGCTTGGGAAGGGAGAGAGGTCAGGGCTGGGGCAGAAGGAGGCAGGGGAGTCTGTTTATTCTGCAGTTAGCAAAGGGCCTTGGGATCCTCTTGGAAATCTCGGTTTGAGAGGTGGTAGAATGTCTGATTGTGACACCTGTAAGGTTAGATTCGTCACCACCACAGACATAAAGGAGGATACAGACATTTTGGTGGCTGCAGAGAAACTGATTAACAGCCTCAAATCTGAAATCTGGCTCTGAAAATCCTTCTCACACTGACAATTATGTAAAGAGTGACTCATAACGTAGTCATTTCTTAAAATGATACGTGTTAGCACAGGCATAGGCCACATAACCACGTTTCAGTTAATGACAGACCACACATACAGCAGTGGTCTCAAACGATTATAATGGAGCTGCCCTACACAGGTGTGCCATTTCTTATCTTCTATACAATAATTTTACTGTACCTTTTCTATGTTTAGCTATGTTGAGATACACAAATACTTGCTATTGTGTTACAGTTGCCTAAGGTATTCAGTATAGTAACATGTTGTGCAGGTTTGTTGCCCAGGAGCAATAGGTTATACTGTAGAGCATAGGTGTGCGGTAGGCTCTGCCATCTAGGTTTGCGTAATTCCACTCTATGATGTTCACACAATGATAAAATTGCTTAGTGATGCGTTTCTCAGAAGTCTCCCTGTCGTTAACTGACACATGACTGTACTTAAGACAAACAAAATGTGTCTGAGGCTCTGGTATTCTTCTTAGAAATAGAGAAGGAACTCACCTATTTCAATCGTTCAGACTTAGGGCATCTTAGATTTGCTCCAGGAAAAGTGACATTCAGAATAATTGGGACAGAAAGAATTTCCAGTGGTGATTTCAGAGAGAATAGTTGGTAGGAGCTTAAATGACACTCAACAATGAGTGAAAAGCCCCAAATTTATTTTTTTTACTGTTTTTATTTATTTTATTTTAGTTCAAATATTCTGAACTAAAAATTGAAATGAGATAAAAATTCTCATTAACCAAGAAGTTTTACCTGAGAAGCATTCCATCCATCCATCCTTCCATTCAACCATCCATCTATCTGTCCAGCCTCTCTTCTTCCCTCCCTCCTTTCTTTTTTTCCTTCCTTCCTTCCACACATATTTACTGAGTGCCAAGTTTGTGACTAGGAAAGCTACAGGCAAGACTCTGGTCTCACTGGGCTTACATTTTTGGGAAGAAATGACAACAAATTATAAACATATTAATACTTTATACAGTGATAAATTCAGTCAATATATTAAAGTAAGATGTTAAGTTGGAAAATTATAAATGGATGCACTATTTTAAATTGAGTACTCAGGAAAGACCCTTAGAGAAGGCAATGTTTGAACTTAAATGTGAATCTTTCCTATATAAACATAATAGTTTGAAACTATATGCAGTTGCAATATTCATGCATTGTATTATACATAAAAATAAATTTAGACCTTTCACAATTCATTTACAGTTTTGTTTTTTATGCCTCCATTCAAAATATATGAGCATTTTAACTTGGTAGTTTCTTATATATAATTTTGTAGCAAGTAAGTGAAGAGTTTCCAATGACACGAAGTTTTGGTAAATATTAAAAATGCTGAAATAACGTATCTCACAGCATCTGGGAGTGTGCTACTATAATCTCACTAATTCAGTTTATAAAGAAGTATCATTTAAAATAGAGGGTACTACATAAAGAAGGAATGGTGAGTTGATTTTTAAAAAGGTGTCTTTGCACTGATAAGTATTTGGTAGAATTTTAGGTAATCACCAGTGTCATTTCAAGCCATTTAACTTGTCATATACTTAACCTCCCACCATTTATAATCTGTCACCAAGTTTTGTTCATTCATTTGTTCATGCTGCTTCTGAAAAATCTTTCCATTTCTACTGCTTCTTCCCTATTTTGATTCTTTAATCTCTCTTCCAACAACTATTTCAATAGCCTCTTAAATGACACCCCTATTGCCCACTCCAGTTCATTTTCCACTTGTAACCAGAGTTGACTTTCTGAGTTTAATACAGACCTGATCAGGCTCTTCCTCTACTAACAACATGCCTGGCTCCCTGTCATTGTCATCATCATGACAAAACCCAAACGCCTGGGAATGCCATCAAATGCTTTTCCCTGCCCAACACCAGGATGCCTTTCCAGCCTCTTTCTGTCTTCTGAGGCCACACCAAACTGACATCTGCTGTGAACGCTGGGCCCTCCATCTAGAATTCCCCACTCCTCTTCTCTGCCAGCCAATTGTTCTCATTCATGTTTCCAAAGTTCCTTGTACCTCATTATTACAATATGATGTGATAAGCACTGTAATAGAGGTACGCACAGCGGTGGTCACATTGTATTTTAATTTGACCAATTATATATCTGACTTTGCCTTTGAATGGGGGCTAGATCCTGATGCTAGAGCCATGATACCTAGGTTCCTATTCCTGCCTGGTCCTCGACTATGGCCTTGTTTATGTCTGTGCCTCATTTCCTCATCCGTAAAAGTAGGATAACTCAGTATCTGGGTTATAATATTGTTATAACAACATTATATCTGGGTTATAATATTGTTAGACAGTGCCTGGTATATTTAGCAGGTTCTCAATGGATCCTTCATTATTTAGCTTAATTATTAAATTCTGTATCCCTAAAGATATAAAATCAGGATACAATAAATATGAAAAGGATAAAAAAGTAGCATATGAGTGCCTCATCAATATGCAAATGACATCATCATAATCAAAGAAAGAAGATATGAAATTTGGAATAGGCCAGGCACGTTGGCTCATGCCTGTAATTTCAGCACTTTGGGAGGCTGAGGAGGGTGGATCACCTGAGGTCAGGAGTTCGAGACCAGCCTGGCTAACATGGTGAAACCTGTCTCTACTAAAAATACAAAAATTAGCTCGGCGTGGTGGCATATGCCTGTAATCCCAGTTACTTGGGAGGCTGAGGAAGGAGACTCGTTGAACCCAGGAGGTGGAGGTTGCAGTGAGCCGAGATTTTGCCATTGCACTCAGCCTGGGGGACAAGAGCGAAACTCCATCTCGAAAAAAAAAAAAGAAATTTGGAATAGTATTCATCGACTTCTGTCATCAAAGACACATACAACAGACACACACTGTTCTGTAAATTATAAGATTTCTGGTGGATGGGTTGAATGTCCTGAAATGTATAGGCTCTTGTGGTAATTTTCCATTCCCTGCTCTCCCGTCCTCCACTAATTTCCCATCTTTTTCTGCCCTGCTGTGTGACCTAGGGACTGGCCACTGTGGGTTGCAGTATCTGGAGAGCCTCTGTCCTCTGGTTTATGGTTGGGTTTGGCCATTGGGACTGGAGGGTGGGAGAAGAGTATTGATTGAGAGGGTTATTTCCCAGCTTTGACCTGCTGTGGCCAGGTCTGGCAGGGGCTGTGTCCATGAGTGACCACAGGGTCCACGGGTGGTCCCTTATAGGCTCCAGCTTTGAAAGAGCTCTTCTGATTCTGTCTCCTCTCTCTCCTTGGCCTGAATATTATCACTGCTGACTTTGACAGGGTCCTTTCAGTTTGGAAGTCAGTTGTACAAATAAGTAATGAAACAGCAATTGCAGAAAGTCTCTTTAGGCCCAAGGCAACATGACAAAACAAAACGAAAAACAAAAAACCTGACCAAAAACAAAAAACAAAAAAACAAAACCCACAAACAGTTTTTTTTCCCAGCTTATTCAACGTATATAACACAGAATTTTTACTAGATTTATTCATATTGGTATGTCTCAACACTGGACTAGAAAGAAAGGAACTGGGTGGAATCATGATGCCCTGCTAGGGCTTTTGATTAAGCTGGCTCTATTCCAAGGGATACAAAGCCCACACACAGGAAGCAGGAAGCCCAGAATGTCAAGTGTCTACTCTCAAAGGGGAGCTTTCAGAGGAAGGACACAGTGTCAGGGGTTTCTCCATTGATGTCTTCGGGCAGTGCCTCACCCAGAAGTGGTCGCTGCAGGAGCACGTGCAGTGTGAGAAGGAGGAGGCCTTCCTTCAGGAACAAGCAGCATTCACGCATCATGGAGAGCAGATTCCCAGAGTGTAAAGCTCTTAAGGGACATGCGCATTTATTGCTGACTTTGCAAGGGCTTTAAAACCACAGACAATACAGAAAAGTGTGAACTTTGAGCAATTAATTGCACATGGCAGGAAGGAGCACTCTATTAATCTTAACCCTGGTAGAAGGAAGAGACTGGTCTGACTTGTGGAATAATATTCATTTATGCACCCAGTGGTCGGGGAGCTGTTCTGAACACCTCAAAGTGCCAGGCATTGTGCTAGAGTGAAATAAGACAAAAGTGTCTCTGATCTGATAGAGCTTATTTTTTAGAGGGAACTCAGAAAATGTGTAAGAGGATGGGACACAGAAGAAGGTCAGCGAAGGATAAAGAAGCAGAATAACAACAACAAAAAAAGATAAAATTGACCACTGCAAAGATGCTGCCTCCAACCACAGCTGAGTACCGTGTCAATCCTGAGTGATGTTTAATCCTTTGAAGCCTTATAATGGATTTTTGCTAGGCATTAAAAAGTATAATCATGTAACAGCAGCTGTGTTAAAACATTCATATAAACTCTACTCGGTGCATTTGGTTTCTCAGTTATTCCTCCATAGCAAGCCAATCGGTATTAAATGTGTGTATGTTAAGTGGTAACAATTCTTCCAGTTAAGGGAAAACTCCAGTCCTTTCACTATTTCACTAGCCTACAAGCAACTGACTTTTAAATTCATCTAATTTTTATTAATGATTATAACATATAAAATTATGCTCAGTAGTACAAAATAGATCCATTTAGCTCATCAGCGTGTTATACATTTATAAATTTTATAAAAGATGAATACCAATTACACAGCATTTTCTGATATGCCTTACTAGAGAATAAAATTTCTATTTTTGGAAAAAACCAACAACAACTTTTGAAGCTGACCTGTGTTTGCCATGTTTATTTCGGGTCTGTGGTTATGCTTATCTCTGATTCCAGAGTGAAGGGAGGTGGGCAGGGCGTGGGTCCATGAAGGCACCTCTGTCCTCCCTGCAGGCCAAATCCGCCCTGGCTTGTCCTGTGTCTAGGGACAATGTCCTGCTTTACAAAGTCAAGGCTGTGCCCATAAAAAGCCTTATAATCTTTTGGTTTCTCCGTTTGCTCATGAGTGATGCACAGGCCCTGATGATTGTCATCCTCTTCACAGCCTCCATGAATCTCCTGATGAACTCCCTCAGAAGGTGGAAGGAGCACCTGACACTGATCCGCGATCAGCAGCAGCCACGCCCACCCTGTGGGCGGTTAAGAGCTAACCAGTGGCATTAGCCGTGGGTGATCAGATTTGAGGACTCAGGATTCTGGTTTCCTGAGTGTCCTGGACCTGCGGGCTGCAGGAATGACAGCGACAGTTCTTCAGGCAGGTGCCACAGCACCCAAACACTGCCAGCATTTTGTGCAAAATACCCAAAGCCACATCACCAGATCTGGGCTCTCCTAGCCTCCCTTTGCTTAAATGCTGGCCAAAGAGCTTAACGAGCCAATCAAGGGCACAAGATAGGTGAAACCTGCATGTTTTGTTTGTTAAACTATTTGCCTCATGGCACAAGATGGCTTACTATATGAAAATAAACAAAAGGAATAACTGCGGCATCATGGTTTTGTTAAGATGTCCCAAAGCTGATCAGGGCTTCCTGTTAAAATCTAAGTAAGACTCTTCTTAGGTGGCTTACATTCAGTCAGCTGTGGCTCTGTGCAAAGAAAACCAGGTTCCCTTGCTCAGGAATTTGCAGTCACTGATAAGAGAGGAAAAGTGTGACTCCACCTGGAGGGTCATGATACAATCTGCTCTCTGACCCTGTGGAGGTGCAGGGGCTTGTTCTGCATGCCACGCTGAGGATTCTCCGGACTGAGGCATTCAGAGTTGAAGCTTTAAATCAGAAGGGAGTTCCCTGCCAATTTCATCACAAGTCAGCTGCATCCAAAGAGTGGTGCTAAAGAAAATCTTATCACCGTGGGTTCAGTTTAGATTGCTAGTCGGCTCAGAAAACTACCTGCAATTGTGTTTCCAGGATGCATCACAAATACTCTCCACATGAGTGAGACCATCAGCGGATGAAACTCAGCATGCTTAGTGCGGGGCCAAGTCCTCTAGCAAAGGACACAGTGGTTAACCTGCATTTCGAGGGCAGGCACTGCCAAGCCCTCATCAGGGATCCATCCAGAGAACTTTGGTAATTTGTGCAAAATCCCTGTATCACACAGTTTCCTTCCTTAATGTGATAAAGTGTAACGAAAACATCTACAGAGCCTCTTCAGCCCTGCAATGCCTTGGATGAGCAGAAGGCCACAAAGCCAGGTTGATTGCAGGGGCGGGGCAGCAGGCGAGGCATGGTCACTATGGAAAGTGACCGAGGCCACTCTTAACAGGCAGTCCAGCCAAGTGGGGGCCACAGTATCTTCTCTGCTTCCCATCAGGCCTTCACCTGTGGCCTTATTTTGTGGCTGCACTGAAACATGCTTGACACCAAGGTTTTCTTCAAATGTCGGTTTCCATTCATCCCACTGTGGTGCTTGTCCCTGTTGTCCTATGCCACTGTCCCCTCTTTTTGTAAGATTCACAGACTCCATTCCCCACTCCCTGACCCCCTACCTTGGACAGAGCAAGATATTTTTCCCTTGTGATTGAATACGATTCTCAGGCTTATCTATGCATCTCAGGCAAACACATGCCCACATGTATAGATGTGAATAAGTGAGCATTGAAGCTATTATACTGTGATGGTTGGTTGGCTCATGTGTTCCTCACACTAGTCTCTTTGAGGCATGAGACCTTGCTCATTTTATGTTTGTATCCTCCCAGCACATACTATGTGCTTGATTTATAATTGTTAAATTAGCGAAGGTATTCCTGACACTACCTAGCATAGTCTTATATGGTAAGATATTTGATGAAAATATTTCTCTGTTGATTGCTGATTCCAATTCACGACCTCTAAGACACCATCTTAAATTTCATGCTCACAAACTAAGAGCTAGCTGAGGGATTGTATTAGGTATAATCTGTGCGTGTGTATATTCCTGTGTTACAGGTCATAGCACTCTCTACCATCAGAATGGAGCCTGCCTGAATGTGAGCTCAGTGAGAGGCAGATTCCATTCTCGGGCCCTTCCACGGTGACTTGCCTGCTCTGCTCCATCAACCACTTATTCACAAGTTCTGGGGCGACAAAGGGCACGTTTTGTTTCATCTTGTACAAAACCCTCGATGTGCACTCAACTCACTCTACCTCAGCTCAAGAACTTCAGGGGCTGGGAGTGCATTTGGAGAGAAGGCATGTGCAATAGCTGGAAGCCTGAGCACAGGTGGGTTACACTGATACTTTATAGCCAAACTATAGGAACTGGGGTTCTAAGGCCAGCAGGCTCAGGTGTTACCCCAGTGGCTCCCTTCAACAGCAGCATAGATAAGCCATGTCAGAAGAACCCACATTAGCCATCTCCAGGACTCCTTTCCCTCTCAACAGCAGGAGCTCCTGCAGTCAGAGCAGCGGTAATTTTCAAATCAGGCATGTGGTGATGCAGCAGGAAAGTGCCTGCATCCCAGGTGTCCCAGCAGCATTCTGGAGACCTCTAATACCCACATCTGCACCACAAAACTGCACAGCATTGATTGATACCAATCTTCTTACACATATCAGTAAGTGGTAATAGAATGCCTCAACAGCAGACAACCCAGGAACCAAAGATATACTGGATTTTCAAGTCAGAAGAATGCTTAGAGATCATCTGATCCAATAGCCATATCTTACAGTAAGATGCAGAAGCCAGTGTCCACAGTGCTAAAGACATTGGTCCAAGGTCAAAGAATTTCAAACCCATAAATACCTCCAAGAAGTCTCCACTGGGACCTTATGATTTTAGTAACATTATCAACATTCATGGCCTATGTCTACTGATCTTAGTGTCTTCTCAGTAGGCAATTATTCTTTCTCACATCAATTTGCAGTTGATATATTATCAGCATCCTTGGTAAATTCATCTTGTGTTCTGGGTGAAGACTAACAGAGTCTTCCTTCTTGGGCTGTGTCATTCACACTCATCCCTCATAACATCTGGCCACTGCTGTAAACACAGTGGCCTTTGAGAAATGCTTCTGAATTCTGCCTAAGAAAGAGGAGAACTTTCAAACACAAGAAAGTGAACATTGTAGAGCTTACCACTCAAGATGGTTTTCTACAAATGCGGACATGGGGCTGATCTGCACCGTGTAAGTATCATTTGCCGAGTACTCAAAGAGTCCATAGTAAGGGTTGAAGAGCTCCTGAGACAGAAGGAAGAAGAACTCCCGCGAGGGGCCACTGTAGTCCAGGCTGCAAAGAAAGCAGAGGTCCAGGAAGCTCATTCGGTGCCCAGAGGTGAGGGGACCTGTTTGCACCCAAATTCTAGTGTGCCCTTTCAGAGTTGGGTGCTGGGGAAAGCAGAGAGCAGCTACTGCTCTTTGGAGTGAATCTCAGTGGAAGTATCAATCCTCATCAAGAAAATGAGGATGCAGTAATTGGTTTGGAGATGTTTCTTTTCTTTTTTTTTTTTTTTTGAGACGGAGTCTCGCTCTGTCACCCAGGCTGGAGTGCAGTGGCGCAATCTCGGCTCACTGCAAGCTCTGCCTCCCGGGTTTATGCCATTCTCCTGCCTCAGCCTCCCGAGTAGCTGGGACTACAGGCGCCCGCCATCTCGCCTGGCTAGTTTTTTGTATTTTTTAGTAGGGACGGGGTTTCACCGTGTAGGCCAGGATGGTCTCGATCTCCTGACCTCGTGATCCACCCGTCTCGGCCTCCCAAAGTGCTGGGATTACAGGCTTGAGCCACTGCGCCCGGCCTGGAGATGTTTCTTAACCCGATGTCCATGAATAAACTCTCATGGCAGCTTTCCTTGGTGTTTTCTTTTGATCATCTAACACCTCAGAGCTAAAACACACAGCCAGCCCATTGAACACAAGGCCTTTGTCGCGGGACACATAAAAGAATTTTCTGCAACAGTGAGTGTGTGCATGCGTGTGTGTGTGCATGTGGGCTTGTCCTTCACGGTTGAGGTGGTTTCCCATGAAATCACTGAAATGATATGAAAAGTTTGGCATGAAGTTGTATACATGCACTTTAAGAGAAAGAGTTTTTTAAATTAGATACTCAGAAGCGCACACCACCTAAAAAGGAAAGATCCAGTGCCCTGGGACTGTATTTTTGGCTTATCCTTTGACCATGTGATCTCAGACTCTTGTGTATGTCAATAATCTTAGGTTTTTGAAGAACATGGCATTTTTTGAAGCTTGGCAATACCTGAAAAGAAGGACCTCCTGGGAGGGAATCGCCTTGGGGTGAAGGCTGACAGCTACCCTGCTCCTTCCTGAGAAAAATCACCCCTGATCCTGAGGCTCTGGCCCACCCACGCTTAGGTGTCTGCATAAAACTCCTGGTGTCTCACCCCTCCTCTCCAACAAAGGTGACGTAGAGCTTGTTTCGCTGGAGCTCTTTCCGCGAATAGGCCATCACTTGATTGAAGGTTCCCTCCAACAAATGATCCCGGCGAATAATAAGCCTGAGAAGGAGAAGGGGTGGTGAGCGGTAGCCCTCAAGTCAGGATGCTGGACAGGGTTCTAAGTGAGTTGTGAGTGCCCAGGTTTAGGTTCTCACTCCCCAGCCTCTCCAACAAGAGGAAAGAGCAGGATGCAGGTTCCGTCAGTTCATCGAGGGATTATCTGAACATGCTTTTCAAAACATCAGGAGTGCAAGGAAAATGTGTACGCTTCTTGTGCACGCCATCATATGGAACTGCTTTTAAGATAGTTCATTTTGATCAACTCATAGGATATCGCTTAAAATTCCTGAGTTTGGGTTCAGCTTTTTAAGATGAAAATAAGAAACCCAGAAGGGAAACTATAAACAACATTTTACTTAGACTTCAATTACAAAGTTACCAAGAGTCTTTAAATTTGACTAATGAGTTAAATTTTTTCCCAAGAATAAGTGAAGGGAAATATGAGATTTTTTATTTAGTTCAAGATTCCTTATTTTCTGAAAAGGTCTACCCTGTGATTTTCTACATGCCTTTGTCCAAAATATTCTGTTCTTTCTCATTCTCTTTCCCTCTCTTACCTTCTCTTCCTGCCTCCCTTCCAATTTCCTAATGTCCTTTCTTCTTTCCTTCCAGCTTCCCAACTTCCTTCTTCCCCCGCTTCAGACCATAACCACTACCACACCAGAGTAGCCGATCTCAAAAACAATATTACAAGGGTGTAGGGGAGAAGGGGATAGAAAAATCTACTGTCTGAATTCAGTGCTAAGCACTGGAACACTCACTTAATTTTCCCTGGACCCTGACCAAATCCTTTGGCTTCCAGTTTTCTGTAGAAATTGCGGAGCTTGGCCTCAAAGTCTCTCCGGTAGGGGGAAGGGGCTCTTGCGCTGGCTCTCTGTAAACCTGCAGAGAGAAGCACACAGAAGTCATCACTTTCTTTTTTCTTCTTTTTCTTCTTCTTCTTCTTTTTTTTTTTTTTTTTTTTTTGTGAGAAGGAGTCTCGCTCCGTTGCCCAGGCTGGAGTGCAGTGGTGCAATCTTGGCTCACTGCAACCTCCACCTCCTGGGTTCAAGTGATTCACCTACTTCAGCCTCCCGAGTAGCTGGGATTATAGGTGTGTGCCACCACACCTGGCTGATTTTTTTTTTTGTATTTTTAGTAGAGACAGGGTTTCACCATGTTGACCAGGCTGGTCTCAAACTCCTGACCTCAGGTGATTCACCCGCCTTGGCCTCCCAGACTGCTGGGATCACAGGCATGCACTACCACACCCAGCTAATTTTTGTTAATTTTTGTATTTTTAGTAGAGATGAGCTTTCACTACGTTGGCCAGGCTGGTCTGGAACTCCTGACCTCAAGAGATTCGCCCGCCTAGGACTCCCAAAGTGCTGGGATTACAGGCATGAGGTCATCACTTTCTGTGGAAGAACAAATACACAAAGTGACAGTAGAGCAAGAGCCCAACAGAGGCACATTCTGGCATCTCCATATTCTTCTTCTCCAAGAAGTCCCTTGATTTCCATCACTCTCTCAGTGGCTTTTATAATAAATAGAAACAATATGCTAAAGTATAAAAATAATATACTAAATTCATTTATGAGTTCTAATGAGAATAAATATTTATGTCTTCCTCTCTAATTCTTTCAAGTTATACTTCTCTTAAAAGGACCTGGATGAGCATTTTTCTTGGCTTTAATTGTACTTGCATAATCTAAAATAATTAACATTAACTGAACTAAACTTTCCTTGTAAGTTGCTACAAGAAGTGATTGAAACTATAATGAGGTAAGTAGGACTTTCGTATATGTGTCTGTCATGCTCCTGTATTGATATTGATGCTCAAATAAACATACCAGTACACAAAGGCTCAGAGCATTTAGGAGTTTACATTATATTAGAGTTTATATTAGATGACGTTGCATCATAAAAGTAAAGTTTACAATAATAATAATTCGTTAACTCTATATAGGGGAGAACTTTTGTCTCATTTAGAGTGCTTTGTAAATACTTTACTATATATACCTTTTAATTAAAAAAAAAAAGGAAAATTAACATTCTTACCCAAGTTTTAAAGGTGGTCAGAATCAAGGCTTGCCCATTCAATAACCATTTATTACTTACTTACTATATTCCAGGTACTAAGCTTACAATTTAGAGAAGACTGATGCTGGTAAACTCTCAGAAATGAGTATATAATACAAGTTACAATGATTGTTATCCAGGAAGGAAAGAAACCCAGTTCGTCGAGATCACAGAATCTGCTGGCTAAGTCTGGGAAGGCATCCCTGGGGACAATCTGAGGAATAAATAGGCACAAATTAGATTGCATGGGTCAAGAAAAGCTTTGCCTTAACTAAGAGAGAAGATGAGCTGGGAGAAGAAGAGCATTCCAGGTGGAAGATCAGAATGTGCAAAGGTCCTGTGGCAGAATGGAAAGTGGTACTCCAGTTTGTCTGTAGCACAGGGTCCAAGGACCAAAGTGGTACAAAAACAAGGCCTGAGAGGTGGGCAGGAGCTGCACGAAACAGGACAAGGTACATTGTTAAGCAATTTTGTTTTATGCTAAGTGTAGTAGGAAGCCCTTGCATGATGGCTGGCATGACGTCACTTGAATCATAAAAACATCCATCTTCCTGCAGAAGAGAACAAAACCCCAGAGGACCAAGGTGGATTTAAAGAGCTCAAATGGGACTAGGCTGGTGTCAGTGGAGATGAAGCGAAGTGGGCAGAGAGGAGATGTATTTAAGAGGCAACGAACTGGTTATAGGTAGTGAGGGAGAGTTGGGCTTCAGATTTTGTAACTGAACGCCCTGCGGTGACATTCACTGAGACGGGGAGTAGTAGAAAAAGAACACATTTGTGGGGGAAGAGCATGAACTTCATCTTTGATGATAGTCCCTTTGTCTGGAGAGAGACATAGTTTGAGTGGAGAAAAAAGCCTGGGTTTGAGCCTTAAGGATGAAAGGAAGAGGAGGATGAGGCTGCGGGAATGGCCAGGGAAGTAGATGAGATGTCTGGAGTGGTGTCCCAGAAGCAAACTGAAGAGGGGATGCTGGGGGACAGCAGCTGGTCATGTTACAGGCTGCTGAAGATTAGGATGGCTGAGAATGGCCTGCCGGATTGGGTGGCCAGAGTTCATGGCAACCTTAGTGAGGACACTGCCTTTCGTGACCTCCAGGCGTGACAGAGAAGATGTGTGCAGGTTTGCTAGTCTTGTGGGTCTGATGGCAGGCCTTTGAGAAAATTTCTGCTGGATGGCTTCAACTTCTCAGTGAAGTAAAACAGGATGTCATTTGCTAGGAGAGAGGAGGGGTGCTAAGGGTTGGAGGCTTTAGGGGAAATGTTTGAAATAATAGTAGAGGAGATAGAAAAAAAAGTGCTAGAATTTTCCTTTGGGTTTTCAAGGTTCATGTGAGATGAGAGATGACTAATTTAGAATTAATAATCTGCCTTGTGAGGTGAATTTGCCCAAGAGTACCTGATTGCAGAAGTAGGGGAAGCAGACGGGAAGGTTCATCTAGGGATGAAGCTCTGCCAGAGGGTGCACACAAAACAGAGAGGGCCAGGGGAGTTCAGGGCATTGGCAAGGATCTACTGAAATGATGAACTGCAGAATCTATGTTGCATCAGGGAAAGAAGTTAGAAAGGAAAGGAGAAAAGTCCATGAACCAGAGGCCTTGATGAGGCCAAAAGATGGTACTAGGGAGGGTAGTGGATCAAGCACATTGGAAGGGAAGAGGAGGTTTGAATTAGTGATTGTGGAGAAGATCACAAGGTCAGGAATGTGATTTTGGGAGTAAGTGGTTGAGGCAGGGGAGGAGAAAGTCATTGCAGACAAAGTCTAGAGACTGGGAAGCCAGGGAACGGAATGAGGGTCCCTGTCGATGTTGAAGTCATCCAGGAGGATGGAAGGACCTGGTTGGGAAGGAGAGGAAGACCACAAGGCAGGGGCCACAGGCCTTGAGAATGAGAAAAAGGTTGGTAGATGACAGTAACTGGGAGAAAGGGAGGGGAGGGATATGGCTGAATGGTAAAAGCAAGGAAGCATGGGGGGCCCTGCCCACCTGGTCCCCACAACACCTGGGCCTGAGGGGACCAATGGCCATCGCTTGCAAAGAAGTGGTCTTGCTGGAATACCAGGTTTTGGGATGTACACAGAACTAGAATACAGGTCTGTCAGTGCAAGTATAATTTTCTATCCAGCACATTTCAGTATATTTTATTAATTATGATTTTCACTACCGCTGGTACTGTCACCTGTTCCCATGATGACTGCTGTGCATTTCTCAAATAATTTATGCTTTACAAAGTACTTTGGCATAAACTTCATGATTCACCATCTCCGTAGCACCTGGGTAGATTTCATACAGGTCTAAGAGAATAGGGATTGTAAAGTTTAAAAATCAACATATTTGGATTACATATTCTAGGACCTTGTGGTCAATGCTAGAGAATAAAGAAGTACTTTGACAAAATGAATTGGATGATTACTTAGATTCATGGCATCAGTCATATCTCTATGATTATTAGAGGCAAGTTTATTCCTTTTAGAATATCCAAATAATTCTCATATAGGAAATAACTCTTCATTTACTCTTATTTTTCTATTTGTGGTATGATATCTCTCCCATATAATGATGTTAACATCATAGTCTAGTATCAAAGTCTGTAGACCAAAGCAGAGGCACATTGTTGGGCTGGGACAATCTGTACAACATGGCAGACCATCATGCAGTGCTACAGCTTCTTCAAACTTTTCCCCCAAAACCCCCTACTTTTGTCTTCGCTCCCCAAAAGTAGGTCATCCTGTGATGACCTACAGTCACATGCTGAAAGTGTGTGACTGTACTGATGTTGGCTCTAGCAAAGCTCCTGGTCCTCTTAGGCAAGGGGATCTTAATTATGTTGTGTGTCAGAGGAGCATTGCACATTTCCTTAACAATGCTGTTGGTACATTTGTTTGGAGGAAGTGACAACAGGGAGATACAATCTTGAAAACATATTTTAACGACTAGAGAGAGTCGTTCTGAATGCTACAACTTGGAGGAACCAGACTAAAAGATACTCTAGTCTGGAGATCTATGGCAGTACTGAATGATACTAACTCTGAGTGTGACATCCCTTCTCAGAGAAAAAGCTTATTGCCAAGTTCTATTTCTCTTGGGAATTTCACCACTGGCTTCAGAAACCATGCTCCAACCCTGGCCCTAGAGCTTGTGAGATAGGATGTTCCTAGATGTTTCAAACTAATCTCTTTTATTTTAAATGAAACCTACAACGATGTGATAATTAAAGTCAAATACGAATGGAAAAATTCTCCAATATCTGGATCCAGTCTGGAGGTATGGATTTGACCTAAGCTCTTTATCTTGATGAATCCAGAAAATTTCTTTTTTTTCGTTTGTTTGTTTTTTGAGACAGGGTCTTGCTCTGTTGACTAGTGCTTGGAGTGCAATGGCACAATCTCAGTTCACTGCAACCTCTGTCTCCCGGATTCAAGAGATCATATCTTAGCCTCCTGAATAGCTGATACTAAAGGCGTGCACCACCACACCTGGTTAATTTAAATTTTTTTTTTTTTTTTTTTTTTTTTGGTAGAGATGCGGTCTCACTATATTGCCCAGGCTGGTCTCGAAGAACTCTTAGGCTCAAGTGATCCGCCCACCTCAGCTTCCCAAAGTGCTGGGATTATAGGCGTGAGCCACTGTGTCTGGCAAAAATATCTTTTATTCACTAAACAGTTCAACATATATATTCCCTCACTTGGAATGGAAAATACCTACAAAGAATTTTTGTACCACAAATTCATTCTCATACATAAAGAAAATGGGAAATAATTTTGAAATGTGTAAGAAAATTCTTTGGAATCTTTGTGGAGATATAACAATGGTTCCTAGTAGCTCTATCACCAAAAGTGGTATGCAGTCGATTCAGAGTCACAAGGCAGAATGTTTCAGAAAGGGCTCTTCCCTTCGACATGCTTGGAGAGTGACTTTGGAATGCAATAGTAATTTAGAGCAGGGACAGTAACCTTTTTCTGCAAAGGACCAGAGAGTAAATATTTTAGGCTTTGCAGACCATGTGGTTTCTGTTGCTATTACTCATGTCTGGTGTGAAAGCTAGCCTAGAACAGGCATGGCTGGGGTCCAATTACACTTTATTTATGGACACCGCAATTTAAATTTCATATAGTTTTCATGTGTCATAAAATACTGTCTTAATTTTTTCTTCTTTTTTTCTTTCTTTCTTTCTTTCTTTCTTTTTTTTTTTTTAGATAGGGTCTGTCTTTGTTGTCCAGGTAGGAGTGCAGTGGAGAAATCACAGCTCACTGCAGCCTCAACCTCCTGGGCTCAAGGAACCCTCCTGCTTCAGCCTCCCTAGTAGCACATACTACCTCACTTGGCTTATTTTTAATTTTTTGTAGAGAAGGGGATCTTGCTATGTTGCCCAGGCTGGTCTTTAACTCCTGGGCTCAAATGATCCTTCTGGCTTGGCCTCCCACAGTACTGGGATTACAAGCATGAGACACCTGCCCAGCAAAACCTTTTTTTTCCCCAACCATTTCAAACTGTAAACCCCATTCTGCTTGGGGGAGCATTACAAAAAACAGGCAGCCATTTGTCAAAACCCGATAGAGTGCATTTTCAATTAGGGAATTGGGAAGGCCAAGAGAAAGAACACACACATACAGTTGCCTTTCATTCACCTTCACTGGAGGAAACACATGGCCACTTAACAGGAGCTATTAGGCCAGTTTCCTGTTACCTGGGGAGTTCTGAGGTGAAGAACAGGGTGAACAGCGAGGAGAGAAGCTATACCCAGGGTGGAAGGCAGCCTGCAGGGGGACGTAGGACATAATCTCTTCTTCAAAGAGACTGCAAATGAAAAAAAAAAAAAAAAAAAAAAAAGAAAGAAAGAAAAAAAAGAAAAGTCAGTTTTACATCCCTGGGAAAGTGTTCATGAATTGGGGTAGCAGCAATTACAGTTCTCATAAAGCAACAAAAGCAATTAGATTTAAATGTAGTATAGAAAGATAGGTACATCCCGCTTGCAAATTCTCAGTGTTGTTTTAAACCCTGATTAATCCTACAGCAACGTCTCCATCAAGTACTTTATGCAGCTCTTGCTACCTCAGTTGGCAAATCTAAGGACTGTGATGGACATGGGTACAAGGGTGGGGTCCCGTTTGCGTTGCAGTTACTAGAATCCTCTAGAACAAGCGGTGAGTGTTTCAGTCTAGGCTGTTTTCAGGGTGGTCGTGACAGAGGAGAGCTGCCCAGGGAAGCTTTTCCAGAAGGATTTCAGGCCTAGCCCCTTACCTCAGCAAAATGACCAGATCTGCATCACAGGACAACTTCTCAAGCCCGTGATTACCCTCAGTCCGAATGTAATGGATTTTCTCCCTGAATCATGCAAGAAAGAAGAGGAAAATTAGACGCCAATGCATAAGCTCAGGAATATATCTTCTTCGGATCTCTTATTTCCTCTTCCAATACTGCTGAATAGCAATGTCCTAACGTACCATGTATTTTGCAGAATTCTAAGCTTGTATCACAGGCTCTCAGGATGCTCTATAATGGATGGCTTTTCTACAGACTTGCAAAGGTACAGAAGCTGAGGAACACAGCAAAGTTAGGTCCTCAGGTAGCTAAGACAGTCAGGAGTGGAGCTGGGTAAGAGACGGCTCCTGAAAGAGTGTTCTGGGGCCAGGCACAGTGGTTCATGCTTGTAATCCCAGCACTTTGGGAGGCCAAGGCGGGCAGATCACGAGGTCAGGAGTTTGAGACCAGCCTGAGAAATAATGGTGAAACTCCATCTCTACTAACAATACAAAAATTAGCCAGGCGTGGTGGTGTCTGCCTGTAATCCCAGCTACTCAGGATGCTGAAGCAGAAGAATCGCTTGAACCCGGGAGGCGGAGGTTGCAGTGAACTGAGATCATGCCACTGCCCTCCAGCCTGGGCGACAGAGTGAGACTTCATCTCAAAAAAAAAAAAAAAAGACTGTTCTGGGCTCATGTCATGTTGGAAGCCATGGGAAGAAAGAGTGAGCTGGTGGGTGGTGTCTCTTGAGAAATCTTGTGCCTGATAGAAAATTTATAATGCCACATTAGACACAGAGGGGGCCTGGCCCCAAGAACCAAGAACAGTCTCCCAGGTCAGTTAAGGCACAGGCATCAATTTTGTCTCTGTTAGCTACAACTTCATCTATTCTGATCCTTTTAGATGACCTCCAACTCCAACTCGGCAAATTGTTTCAAGTAAGTCTATGGATAAGTAGGAGTTTTTGGATCAAATTAACTTTTTAATTTGCTTCCCTGGTGTTATTCAGATATTACAAACACCATATCCAGAATCTTTCTATTGTATGCACGCTTCAAAGGAGGTAATATTTTTTGCCTTTTTTGAAGAGATGCAGCAGAAATCAGGGAAAATTAAGGATGTTTTTTAAAAATCTTTAACGTTTTTCTTTTTTTGTTTAATTTTTACTTTGAGGTAATTTTAGAGTCATGTGTAATTATAAGAAATAAACAGACAGATCGTGTATACCCCTCACTCAGTTTCTCCCAGTGGTAAAAGATGGATGATTTTCTTTTCTTCTGTTTTCTTT